>NC_058102.1:50316250-50620000 GCF_020171115.1 Neogale vison
TATCCACTATCGCTTATTTACATGGTGTGTTTTAACTTGTCAAAGTAAGTGTGTACCTCTGCAGTAGTCATAAATAATTCCTTAGATCTCACGATCTACGAGGCACAGCTGGGAAACTCTCAGAGCAGCAGTTCTGCCTGGCAGAGGTGGTACAAAGGTTGTGATGTTGGCCATTTCTAAGGATGTGTGCGCCGTGGGGCCGAAGCAGAGGTCACGGGGAGGACACAACTTGAACAGCTTACCTCACAGGGAGCCACCTCCCATGCTGCAAGGTGGTTCAGTTTGTTTTCAGTTTTCCCCCTGCTGAAAAATTAAGAACAAGTAGGAAGCAGGTGGTTTTATTAGTTTTAAATTGTATGTAGGTTTTCACGATTTACTTTTGTTGACTTAGAGGGTACTAGGTGAACTGAATGAAGATGCCATTTTAAATAGCTTTGATTGTAGTTAGTCTGAATTGAAAAGTCATGGGAGACAATTGTGGAAACATCAAGAAAAAAGGAAACACTGATCACAGTCCTCTTTCTCAGCCCTCGATCATTCATTCATGCTTTCATTCAATAAGTATTTGTATTTCGGGCTCTCTTTAGGTGATGGTTATATGGCAGAGAAGAAGACCTTCTTGGAGCTCATCATCTAGACATCCAAACAGGGGAAGACGAACAAGATCAGCATGACAAATGGCATAAAGGGGGTTCGGGATGCCGACGTCGTGTATAGCAGGAATAGCGGTGTGGTCAGGGGCCAAGGAGACCCAAAGGGAAAGAAGAAATGATCTAGAGGAATAATGGGGAAAAGTATTACAAACAAAAGGATTAGCAACATGTCCTTTACTTTTAAGTAGGAAAAAAGAGAGAGACTATGATGATATGCAAAAATCTTGGCTATATTTCGGAATACTTCTTTAGGTATGATCCCAACAATGCAATTACTGGATGGAGGGAAAGGAATATATTTTTTTTAATTAACATTTAATGTATTATTAGCCCCAGGATGCGGGTCTGTGAATTGCCAGGTTTACACACTTCACAGCATTCACCATATCACATACCCTCCCCAGTGTTCATAACCCGACCACCCTCTCCCGACCCCCCTCCCCCCAGTCACCCTCAGTTTGTTTTGTGACAGTAAGAGTCTGTTATGGGGGCGCCTGGGTGGCTCAGTGGGTTAAGCTGCTGCCTTCGGCTCAGGTCGTGATCTCAGGGTCCTGGGATCGAGTCCCGCATCGGGCTCTCTGCTCAGCAGAGAGCCTGCTTCCCTTCCTCTCTCTCTGCCTGCCTCTCTGTCTACTTGTGATTTCTCTCTGTCAAATAAATAAATAAAATCTTTAAAAAAAAAAAAAGAGTCTGTTATGGTTTTTCTTTCTCCCGATCCCATCTTGTTTCATTTATTCTTTTCCTGCCTCCCAAACGCCCCTTGTTGCTTCTCAGTTTTTTCATAGCAGGGAGATCATATGATAGTTGTTTTTCTCCGACTGACTTATTTTGCTAAACATAATATCCTCTAGTTCCATCCACGTAGTTGCAAATGGCAAGATTTCATTTCTCTTGATGGCTGCATAGTATTCCATTGTGTGTATATATCACATATTCTTTATCCATTCATCTGTTGATGGACATCTACACGTCTTCCATAGTTTGACTACTGTGGACATTGTTGCCATAAACATTCGGGTACACATGCCCCTTTGGGTCACGTTTGTATCTTTTTTTTTTTTAGATTTTATTTATTTATTTGACACAGAGAGATCACAAGTAGGCAGAGAGGCAGTCAGAGAGAGGGAGGAAACAGGCTCCCCGCTCAGCAGAGAGCCTGATGCAGGGCTTGATCCCAGGACTCTGAGATCATGACCTGAGCCGAAGGGAGAGGCCCAACCCACTGAGCCACCCAGGCGCCCCACTATGTTTGTATCTTTAGGGTAAATACCCAGTGGTGTGATTGCTGGGTCATAGGGTAGCTCTATTTTCAACTTTTTGAGGAACCTCCATGCTGTTTTCCAGAGTGGTTGCACCAGCTTGCGTTCCCACCAACAGTGTAGGAGTGTTCCCGGGAAAGGAATATTTTTAAGGCTATTGCTACAAGTCATCAGGGAGCTCTCTGGAGAAGTGGTACTCAGCTGACCTCCTGCCTGTGGTACCAAGGTGTGTACATGTAGCACAGACTGCTTATGACCATTGCAGAATTCTTAAATTAATAGATGGCAATCATATCTCATTGTTCAATTTTACAGTTCTGTGATTATGTGTGATGCTGAAGAATTTTTCATATATTTACTGGACATTTGCATTTGTCCCTTATGGTACTGTTTCTTTAAAACTTTTGTCTATTTTTTTTATTTGATCTTAGTGACCTTTTTATTCATTTCTATGTGTTCTTCATGGAATAATACTAACCTTTTTTGTATTCTTGTCAAATTCATTATACTTCTGACTTGCCTTTTAATTCTTTTAATAGTAAGATTTTTTAATATGAAAATTTCTTGATATTTTTATCATCCTTTCTTAATAGACATTTCTTTATCATTTCTTTCTTCCGTTGCTTTTATGCTTGGCATGTTCTTCCCTATCCACAGATCAAATGTTCACATAAAATGTTTTTCTAGATATTTTATACTCTTTATTTACATGTTATGGGCATCATACTGGAGTTTATTTTGATATTTGTGCAATGCATCTAAATTGAATCTTTCGGAGGAGTTAGATAATTTTACCCCCTACCACCTCAGTGTGGATCTAGCCTCTTTTTGTCATCTGAATTCTTCTGTACACTGGGATCAGCTTTAGATCTGTCTGTTCCTTCTCGTTGACGCATGTGTGCTCCTCACGCCCTTGTTACATGGTTTTTAAGTTTTTTCATCATTCTCACCATTTTTAGGTGTCTGTTTCAGTGCCATTAAGTACATTCACAATATTGTGCTGCCATCACCACTGTCCTCTTCCAGATCTTTTTTATTGTCCGCAATAGAAACTCTGTCCCTGTGAAACAATAACTCCTCCTTTCCTCTCTCCCTGCACATGGTTCTAATTATTATAGATTTGTAATATATTTTAGAGTCTGATAGGCATAAAAGCACCCAGCCCATTCTTCTTTAAAGGTGATACTCTTCATTTTGCCTGTGCTTCGTGTTGTTTCACGGGCTCCTCCTAGTTGATCTCCTCTCCCGTGGGTGGCTCTGTCCTCCAGCCGGCACGTGGGCTCGGGATTCTGGGCGCTTCTTTCCTCCTCTCCTCACATCCCTCCGTCACTCATCCTGCTGGTCCTCTATCATCAGTATTCCTTGCTTGCTCTTTTACTTCTTTTTTTTTTTTTTTAAGATTTTTATTTATTTATTTGACAGATTACAAGTAGGCAGAGGAGATAGGCAGAGAGAGAGAGGAGGAAGCAGGCTCCCCGTCGAGCAGAGAGCTCGATGTGGGGCTCGATCCCACAACCCTGGGACCATGACCTGAGCTGAAGGCAGAGGCTTTAACCCACTGAGCCACCCAGGCACCCCTGCTCTCTTACTTCTCCTCTGTCCTGGCCCGTGTGCCTCATTCAGGCTCCTCCCCTCCCAGCCCACCCTCCTTCCTCTTCCTTTGCCTTCTCCCACACCTCACGCACACTGGTGCCATCCGATTGTCTTCCAGTACAAGTACAATCCCACCACAGCGCTGCCTTTAGGTTCTCCCGAAGTTCCTGACTTTCAGGATCAAGTTCAGATTCTTTGAAGGATTTAAGGATCTTGCAGGACCATAGACATCCACTACTGGTCCCCTGAGCTCTGCGCTCCCAGCTGTGTGCGCACAGCCATGCTCTCCCAGGTGCAGAGCCAGCAAGCTTCAGCCTCGCGGAATGGCTTTCACGCTCCGGGAAGGCCGGTCTCTGTCAAGGTTCCATATTCTTGCTACTGCCCAGAAGCCTCACCCGCTCCTCTTTCTCCCAACGTCCCCCCGCCCTTTCCATTCCCACCACTACCCCCAGACTGTTAGGTCTCCTCCTCGGGGCTTGGAGGACTGCTGCCTCCTGTGTGGAGGTCACAGCCCTGCAGTGAAAGAAAGGTTCCATGAAGGCGGGACCTCCGTTTTTCTCCAGCGCAGTTTAGGGCACGATAATATGTATGGGAGCAAAACGAGGAGATGAGTATGAGCCTGTGCTCACTTGCACGTCATTTGTCACGTGGTCTTTCTTTAAAACAGACTGAAGTTAACAAGATTTGTCTGAAATAATTTTTCACAAGGTTACTGAGAATTTTTTTTTTAAGAAGATTTTATGTATTTATTTGACAGAGAGAGACAGCGAAAAAGGGAACACAGGCAGGGGGAGTGGGAGACGGAAGAGCAGGCTTACCACTGAGCAGGGATCCTGATGTGGGGCTTGATCTCAGGACTCTGGAATCATGACCTGAGCAGAAGGCAGAACCCTCTGAGTCACCCAGGCGCCCCACTGAGAATTGATTTATTCCTTGAATTCTAACTACTGTTTTCTACTGATCTCAGAAGGGACCCTCACCCTTTCCCACTCTACCTCTTGTTAAATAGGATGATTCATTAACTTGCACATGAAGGAAACTTCATGTTTCCACTACCTACTCTGTATTTAGCTTCTGAATAAGCTATTAATGTGCACTGCATTGTGTCTCTCTTTTTTGCTCTGCTATGGTGACTTTTAATTGAGGTTGTCTTTATTACACTGCCTCATATGGCCACTTTGTTGTAACTCATTTCCTAGTAATTGGATATGTACCTCCTCTGAAATGTAATTTTCTTTGGGCTTGTAAAATGCAGAGCGCAAGCCATCCACATGAACCCATTCATAGAATTTTTGCTGTCATTAAAAATAAGGATCAAAAATTACTACCTTGAAAGCACAATCTGAACCATGACTGGAAACTGTCAAGAGAATAAAAGACATGAATTTAGCATAAGACATCCCAAATTAAGGGAGGGAAGTGTAATTCGAGAGCATTATTAAATGAAAACATCTTTGAATCACAGTGAAAAGAAGCATTTGGTCTTTCTTTGACAGATTATCTGAGATTCACTCCCTTGAAGAGTAAATTAAATGAGCCTGGTGGTCTCCTTTTGATGCAGTATCAATGAAAGCAATAGAGCCGGTGTCTAAAATCTAAAATTTCACCTCATGTAAATGGGTGGAATGGCAGAAATTACAGCCCTGTTACTACGGAAGAAGTCCTTGCTCCCTTTTCCCCAGCATTCACAGCCCAGACTTCTCAGAGTGGAACTGGAATTCGTGTTGCAAGACCGCTCTATGATACTTGAACGTCTTGAGATTTAGGTTTTTAAATGACTGCATTCACTGTAATGTTAGCATCCATAATAATGTCTTTCTTTTTTTTCTGGCTACTAGTACAGTTGGAGTTCTAAAAAGAGATTGATGACCAATTAAGTAGATAGCTGTTGCAGAAGTAACCATGTAAAAAGCCTGTGAATGGGTTCTGTGAAAGATTTGCATGAAATACACCATTTAAGCTAGCATGAAGTTAATTCAAGGAGGTTTAATTAATCAGCAGGTTATTTATTGAACAACTACTGTGTGTCTAACATTCTGATGTGTGTGTAACAGCCATTGCCCTCAAGGAGACAAGACTAATATGTATGAAACAACTTGAGGTTAATTGTGTGCTAAAGTTTGGGGCACTGCGTTATGGATAAATAGGAAGCATCCATAGGAGGAAGACAGCAGTGAAGACGGGATTTGGAGAAACCTTCCTTTGGGCAGCCTGAAGAGCATGTATCTATTTATGGTTCTGTTGCTTTTATCTGTCTTTTCGGAAGTGTTCCTTAGATTGGTAACAGTAGTTTCTTCTGGAGAAACGATCTGGTAGAAGTCTTACTTTTTATGGTGTTCTAATTAGATTGTTTGAATTTCTTACCTTGTGCATATATTTCCTATTCCCAAAATAAAATGGTAAATAATTAAAGTGGGTAGCTCAAGGAGCTCCTCAGTGGAAAAGCAGCAGATTAGGGAATGCTGTGAGGCAGCTCTGAAGAAGGAGGATCGGATGCGGCAAGGCAGAGGAGACCAGGGAGAACACTCTGGTACATGGAGGGCATTGGGGAGTATCAGCCGTAGAGCAGGACACCATGAATGTGTGTCAAAAGGGGGAGAGTCATTTCGGTTCTTTGCACATATTTTGGAATTAGAGTGCCTAGATGTGAATCCCATTGACTCACTGGGTCTTATTAGAGTTCATCTCTCTGAATCTCGGTTTCCTCTTCCGCCCGACAGGAGCTATTCATACACACATCATGGGGGTAGTCTGAGGATGAACAGGAAGGTCAGTCACATAGTGCAGAAAACTGGCACATGGTGGGACCTCACACAGCCTGTGAAAAGATCCCAAGTGAGTTGGAAAAAGGGCAGCTTGGAGGCAGCTTGGAGGTTCTCAGATCCATCTTCTCTCGGACCCTGACAGCATTCTCCGACTTCAGGCTCTTAGAAATATTTGAATACCCTTCATCATGAACTGAGATTTCTCCCTCCGGTCCATCCTCAGCAATCACCAGAGTAGTTTGCCTAAAACACACAAATCTGACCATGCCATGTCTTAATGGAAAGCCTACAACAGCTCCTACCACCCGTGATGAAGTCCGCTCCCCATAACACGCCACATCGAGCCCTCCAGAGCCCTCCCCTTTCCCGTCCACCTCCCCAGCCTCACACTTGACATTCCCAGGCTGAGCTTAGAACTCTAGCAACAGAAACTGCAGAAACTGCTTGTTGTCTCAGCCGCCATCAGGCTTTTGGGTCCCTGCCTTCACTGATGATCTTCCCACTGGTGGTGCATCTTTCTCCCTTCTCCCCTCCTTTCCCTATCTCCTCCTTAGTCTTTGAAACTCCTTCAGGAGTCTTGCTCCAGTTTCCTCCGAGTCCCACGCAGCCTGGGTGATGTTCTCGTTCCCAGTGCCACTGCAGTATTCTATGCATGTCTGTATTATTTCTCGGGCAGGAGGTGGGAAGTTTCTACCCCCTTCCTGCATGACTCTCCCCCCAGCTTGCTTCCTCATAGTGGGGAGACTGATGGATAGAGTTAGCTTCGGTAGGAAATCGAACATACTGTCTTTAGCCCCTCCCTCTCCCCTGTCTTTGGAGCCTTGACTTCATGCCTTACATTCTTCAGGCACGGGCCTCCTGTGGGGGGCTGTCGTTCTTCAGCAGTGTTTATTTTTTTTTTTTTTTAAAGATTTTATTTTTTTATTTATTTGAGAGAGAGAGACAGTGAGAGAGAGAATGAGCGAGGAGAAGGTCAGAGAGCGAAGCAGACTCCCCATGGAGCTGGGAGCCTGATGTGGGACTCGATCCCGGGACTCCAGGATCACGCCCTGAGCCGGAGGCAGTCGTTCAACCAACTGTGCCACCCAGGCGTCCCTTCAGCAGTGTTTATGACATTGACTGTGTTAGTTGGCCTGACTCACAACGTGCTGGCCAGCCCTTTGGATTCTCACACTAAGCCGCATTCTCCAATTTGAGGTTATTTATTAGTTACAACGGAGATGCTCTGCTTTCCATCTGCCTGACTCTATTGGGCATCTCTCTTGTGTCTGACCTCGGAAAGGGATAAAGAAGTGTTAGCTATTGAGCCACGCAGGGCGCATTGGAACCATCCTACTACATTTTTGTACTTTGATCCTCTCTATGTGTCTATCTTGGGCACGGACTGGATCTATCTTCCTAAGACTAGGGACTGCTGCTTACCTTACGTTTGCATGCACAGAGCCTGGTACTTATAGTGCCAGGTGGACACAGTCCCTGAGTGCTTGCTTGTCGGATGTGTGTAGTAAGGCTGCGTGCAGTGGGCCTGCACTAGGACCGACTGGTGACAATGGTGAGCAAATCCTGAATGATGAAGTTGGTGATGATGATGGTGATGATGAAGGTGATGATGGAGATGATGGGGACAGTTGGCATTTATTGAGCCTCTCTTGGGCTTCCTGAGAAACCAGATAAGTTCAACAGGCTCTCCTAAGCCCCCGGGAGGGAGAGAGGGTGGAGGGCCTGTCTGGAGCCAGCAAGCAGGGCGGGGAGTAAGAGGGCGCCGGTTATCACCTTCCCTGAACAAATGAGGAAACAAAGACTCAGCCGTGAAAAAATGCCCTCCCAGTACAAATCCGAAGATTTTCTTTCTGTGATTCTCGTGATGGCAAGGTTCCAGAGGATGGGAGCAAGAGAGAATGTTTATGCTTAGATTTCTAGGCTAGGAGACTAGAAGACTGCCGGTCAGACTGACAGAAAGGAGAGCGTTGAAATGGAACTGTTTGGGGAGCAGGGGGATCAGTTAAGGTCTGCTTTGATTATGTGGAGCTGAGAGAATCATGGAATTTTCACGTTTGATGTCCTGTGTTGAAAATACAGCACAAGTACAAATATAGTTCTCACTGTTCAGTCATGATTTGTGTCTTTTAAAATATCAGGCATTCTCATAAAGAATGTGAGTAAAATAAAGAAAGTAAAATTTTTGTTCTAAATCACTTGCAGTTGATTGTGATCCTTAACTATCTTTGCTCATTCCTGGTTATGTTTTTGATTTGTCGATTCTTTCCAGCGTATATTCAAGTCCATGTATGTATTGATAGCACAGTGATTGAGAAGAATTTTGAGACAGCCCTCATGAGCCTGTGTAACTGATGGCATTTCTCGATGAGTTTGTTCAGTGATGAGTCTCATTCTTTCTCATGCTTTTATTTAAAGATCAGTAGGCTTTTATTTTTATTCCCTTTCCCTTTACCGAAGGGGTCTTGGTTTGCGTCTGCTGATTAGATCAATCTGTCTGTCACGTTGACATGAGAAATGTAGCTTGAATAGGGTCAGTACTCCCTATAAATTAAAATTTTTTAAAAACAGCAATATTTAAAATACCTTCAAATCCACTGTTTTCCATCTTCTTCACACTTAATTTCCTGGAACTTAATTCAAAATCAGGGCTTTCAGTGGACAGAGAAAGAGGCATTTATCTTATCATTGCCTCCCACCTCCTCCATGTGGGCTGACTGTGCACCCACCACCCTTCACCACACAACCAAAAGTAAGGGCTTAAATTTGTGATTGCAGCCAAACTGAGCCCTGGGTGAGTCCAAGACTGAGGACCGGGAAGGTTGGTTTTGTTGGCAATTTTCCCTATTGCAACATCGTCTGGTCCCTCTCCTAAATGAAGGTATCTGAGATATCATCAAAAATGGTTTGTTTAAAGGTGCAAGAGGTGTGTTTTCACAAGAGGCTCCTAATAATGCAATTAATACCAGTAGCGTCCCTGTCCAATGAACTCCAGAAGCTTTGCACATATTAATCCATTTATCTTTCCCACACCCCTCTGAAGGGAGGAAATGTCATTTTTATGCTTCTCCTGATCCAAGGAGAGTAACATAGGGCAGAGGTGAAGTCTGAAGCAGGTCAGTAGAGAATGGAACTTAGTCTTTATCTTCTTCATTTGGATTTTACTCTCTTATTTCACGGTTGGTAATGTTCAGATAACCCCATCCTTCTGGTTATTAATATATTTGCTTATTCCTTTATTTATTCATTGTCATATTTTCATAAGGCACCATTATATGTCAAGTACTAGGTTAAACTTGTCTCCATACCAGTTTAAACCTCCATCGCATGCAGAAATTAACTTTGGGGTTTATAGGACCCAGAACCACCTCCAGGAAGCACAGTTTCTAAACCATTAAAGTAGAAAATTATTCAGTTATTTATTTAATAAATATTTCTTGAGCATCCGCCATGTTCTATTAAAAGCAGGCTGCCTAACATCCCCCCCATATCTAAATTTTTATAACTGGAATTATTTTTAAATGTCCTTTTCATATTGAGTATATTGTACATTTGTCTAAGTTGTGTTATTTTTTGTCCTCTGCCCTTTCTGGCTATTGGGATTAAAGAACTGGTAGAATTTCTTGTTACTTCATCCATAATAATGTTTAGATTAGTATTTGACTTTAGGCTTGCATCTTACTCATCGGAAAACAAATTTTTAAAAATGACAAGGAACATGCAAAGCTATAGCTTTCTGTAGATTTAGAAAGCTGACTGGGTTCCCTTGTATTTCTGTATGCCCCCCCCATTGGAAGGACCCTTCCTGAGCACGGAAGAACCCTATATATGAACAGAGCCCCCTATACGGGAAGTGTGGTGATGTGATGTCCTCATAAGAAAATGGTGTTTGGGATAATAGTAGCTTTGCTTATGATTAGCTTCCCCAAATTCATTAGCTAAACTGGAATTTGCTTTTCTCCTCACTTAGTTCTTTCAGTTTCTTTGAAGCTTTGTTCCCATCCTGACCCACACTGCATGCTGGACTATTTGCCTTCTCGTCCATAGACAAGCTTCTGCGTATCCCTTCAAGATTGAGCTTCAGTGCCATCTCCTCTGGAAAACTTACCCACACTTTCCTTACTCCCTTACTTATCCATTCACCTTTTATTCCCAAACAGGAAGGAATGCTTCTGTAGAATTCTGTAGAATGCTTCTACAGCATTCTGTTGATAGGACTAATAGAACCTATATCCTGTTGATTATTTTTACTTGTTTTATCCTGTTGATTATTGTTACTTGTTTAAAGTGATCCTGCAAACATAAATTCCATTCTAGAAAAGGCATTCATTTAATGGTATTTCCGTTCCATTCTATTGTAGTCATTAACCCCCAAGAAGCTCCTTAGAGGCAAGGATCATCATGTAGATTTTGTACCTCCAGTACCCTACCCTACGCTTGAAACATTTGCTTTTACACTCCTAACTGCACATAGTAGCAGTTTGGTAGAATAACCTCCCACATGTCTAGCAAGGTCTCTCAGATTTATGCCCATGGATCAATCCCATTAGCAGTAGACATGGACTAGTGCCAAGAGGAGAAGCAGAGCCAACTGCTGACAAGGTGGCAGGATCTCCTCCCCACGTGTGGCCCCAAGCCCGTGCTGTGTATGCCAACCTCGAGCTAATCAGTCCATTTTTAGAACAGGTGTTCTCTGTCCGCCACACTGTTGCTGAGAGCAGAGGGGAAGAGTTTGCCACCCGGTTAGAATTTATATAAACAGATGCTGTAAAGAAAATCTTCCATCGCATGCTGTGTCAGCAGCTTAAGTGTGCTTCAAGCAAAGTGTCTTCACTTCTAAGAGCAAGGTTCCTTCTCACACATGCCCTGCCCACCTCCTCCGTGCTAAAAAGTTAGAGCCTATTCTAGGAACCAAGACCTTTTAGATTGCTTATTTTTTCATGTTGAAAATCTAACACACCTCACTGCACCAGGAGCCAGTGGTCTTTACTACTTGGTTAGACACAGATGGTCTGGAAGTGGGGGAGGAAAGCCTGTCTCCCTTATTTTAAAAAGAAGTTGCTTTTCTTTTATGACATTAAAATAACAACACAACAACCAGGAAGCAGAGGTGTCAAGTCTCAGAAGAGATACCAAAAAAGAACGTCCGCATTAGTCATATACTCATCTGGGAGTTGGTTCTGTCCTAAACTTCTAGGATGCCTAGTGTGGTCATCTTGGACTTGGCCACCATTATCTACCTCCTGGGATATGGAGGGGTCTCCTTAGTAGGAACTAGGAACTGGGGTGACAAGATACTAGCTAGCTGGTTGAGGGAGACATTAAACCTCAGAAATAATAACCATTAATATCACCACCAATATCAGCAAAAATTAATGTTACTCTATATCAAGCATCATACTTAATAATTTATATATAACCTAATAGAGTCCTTACACTCAGTGTTTTTATCATTTCCATTTACAGTTGAGGAGAGCCATGCTAGCAGATAGTAGCAACAACATATAATACATATGGAGCATTTTTTGTGTGCTGGCACTGTGCCCATCTTCCAAGATCTGGTCAGAATCCTAATCGAAACCATGGTTTTTAGGGCTACAAAAACAAAACTCTTTGGAGGAGTGTGAGTCAGGGATATATGGAAACTCTCTCTCTTCTATTTTTGCAGCTTTCCATGAAGTCTAAGGGTAGTTGAAATAGAAAGCTTTTAAAAACTCAAAACAGCCGAGTTTGTAAGCACTGCTCTCTGCTGCCTCATCCGGACACCAGCCTCTTGTAGGAACAGTCAGCCCATGTCAGGGAGGCTTACAAACCAAATCATGCTGGAAACCGTTGTGCAGCGGCAGACACTCACTACTCAAGGACCCCTGGTATGGGGGCGGGGGGGGGGGGGGGGGAGGCATTCTCACAGACAGGAGGACTACACATACTTAGTATGGCATTTTTCTACCAGCAGATGGCAGTAAGGTGTTTTGAGAAAGGGCTGCCTTTTTCTCTCTGGGCGGCATTGACCCTGGCTGAGATGTGGAGGAAAGGTGGAGTTGAGAAGTGCTTAGGAAGTGAAATGAGATAGCAAGCCCATAAGCCAAAAGTTTTCTTTTAAAGTTGCAAAATTTCACTGAGACCAGATCAACCACCGAAGGTGTCCCTTCAAAGCATTTTGCCTTGTCCTTCAGTTTGGGCACCTGCATGATTTACCTTATTTTAATCATGTCCCCATCCTTGCAACATTGTGAGATAAAATAGGAACCTAAGTGAGGATGATGATTAATAGAATTTTCTTGTTGGTGAATAAACCCTTAAATCTGGGAATAATTTCTCCGTGAGTGGGCTTCAGGGGCTCCACAGTCCCCCCTGGATTATCACGTGTCGTAAGCATATGAGTTTGTGTGTTTGTTACAGAGGAGTTTCCCTAACATTCATCAGTTTCAGTTGGGGTCCGGGCCATTAAAAACACATCCTATATGAGGGCATACCCCCCACAGAGGCCTAGAATAGATGCTGGCGGAGGTGGAAACAGCAAACACAAGTGCCTGCAAGGGCTGGGCAGATAGCAGTATGAAGGGACTAAACCTGGTGGGGAGTGGGGTGAGCTGCTGCAGCTGTTCCCCAAATACCTAAACAGGCATCCGGTTGCTCACGCCCTGCTGAGAGTTGCCATATGGGAATGCAGACCCAGAGTGGCATGACCTCTGGAGTCTTTCCAAAGAACCCACAAGTCCATAATTGTAAATGAACTGCAGAAATTTCTAGAAGGGGATACCTGGGTGGCTCAGGTGGTTAAGCAACTGCCTTCGACTCAGGTCAGGATCTCAGAGTCCTGAGACAGAGTCCCACATCCGGCTCCCTGCTCGGCAGGGAGTCTGCTTCTCCCTCTGACCCTCCCCTCTCATGCTCTCTCTCTCTCTCTCAAATAAATTAATAAAATTAAAAAAAAAAAGAAATTTCTAGAAGGCGTAACGAGTTAACATTTTAAACAGCGCAGGCAAAATGGAGGCACCTCTAATCCCTATGTGACCCTTGAGCTGCCGGTTTGACAACCTGAGTTAAGACGTCAGCCTCTGATGGATCATAAGCTCAAGACCTGGCTCTCTTGGGACGGGGACACAGACCGTGTTAGGGAATCCTAGTACTGGCATCCCTACTGACAAATGTTATTACGGTGATAGCAACAGTCACAATAGCAGCGGCTGACACTCCAGGACCTACCCTGTCCCACACACTATTCCAAGTACTTTATTTACGGTAGGTCCTTTGAGCATCTCAACAACCCTGTGAGGTAGGTGACTACTGGCTTTACAGGCATTTAGGTAGCATTTGCTGTGCCTCAGGTACTGTTCTAGAGACTTCTAGACTTGGGGCACAAATCCTGACTCATTTAATCCTTATAACAATCTTATAAAGTACTAGGGAAACCAAGGCACAAAGCTGTTTAGTCACTTGCCTTAGCCTGTATCCTACATGCAAGCCCAGGCGGTTTAGCTCCAGAGCGCACATTCTCAGCTGCTGCACTGTTCTGACTGCTTTGTGGTGCTCTGGGTACCCATCACCCTTCCAGTACCTCTAAGCTGTGGCGCTTAGTGGTCTCGGACAAGCCCACTCCACACTGGCAAGGTGATGTGGCTGACAACGGAGTGTCGCCAGCCCCAGGTCCCTTGGGAAATCCATCTCATTTTCATGCACCACCACACATGCTTTTTCCAATCTTTGGTATTTTTTAAATCTCCTCAAATCAGATCATAAATCCTTTGCTAGATGAGATTTCCAAATAATGGTGATAGATGGCCTTGTCTCTTAACAAGTTTGGCCCCGACGTCATCATGGCAGTCTAAGGGTTGCTATTAGAATACGATGACAGTGCTGAGAAAGAGAGTGACCGCTTGGTTCTCCACGCAGATTCCTGTTCCGTCTGAGCCACATCCGAGGAAGGAGGCTTCCCAAAGGCTTGCACAAAATGAACTCCTGAAATAAGTGAAAAATTACAGTTGTAATGACAGAGAATTGACTTTAAGTGTAGCAGCAACCAGGAGTCTGTGCCTGATGGACAAGGATGGAATTACAACATGGGAGCTTGCAGTGACTTGCAGAAAGCACTTGTTCCCAATTCTGTCTGCCGGTGCCAATGCTGAAACCTAAACCCTGCTGAGAGATTGATAAGGAAAAACGGAGAGGAGGGGACAGGAAAAGGACAGTGGGAGTAAATTCCCACTCCAAAGCTGTCTTGTGCCATGAATTATATCGAATGGTACTCTAATTTCTTATTTAGAAGATGCCCCTTATTTAGGGGGTGGGGTGGGGAGTAGATTTGGCTATTCCTTTACAACTTTGCATTTCCATCAGCTCACCAGTTTATGAAGTTCCCTGTAAGCTGTGGGTCTTAGCAGTTGGTGTACTTCCATTAGCATATGCCTCTGCAAAATATTTCATCCTTCCGTGACTCCCTTTTGATCAATTCAGCTCCTGTATCTCCCTCCCTAAAGAAGTGCAGAGAAGATTTGTGGAAGACCTTTCTTCCTGGGGACTAGTTTTAATGTCAGTCCTGAAAATAAAGCATTAGATATGAAGCCAAATGAAAGGTAGCTTTGGAATAAAAAATGCCTGTAAAAAGAAATTTTTTATTGACCACGGGGACTCACAACCAAAAATATGGAAGAATGAGTGACCAAGGGCATTCTGGGAGCATTGTAGAATTCTAGACTTGATAATACAGCCAACCATTTAAAGACACTTAAAGAGCTATAAAATGGGAAAGATAAAAGCTAAGGGAGCTAACTACCTTTGAAAAGGTCCATGCACTTTTTAGGGGCGCCTGGGTGGCTCAGTTGGTTCAGCATTTTTTACTCTTGGTTTAGGCTCAGGTCATGATCTCAGGGTCATCAGACAGAGTCAGACTCTCCCTGGGCATGGAGGCTGCTGAAGATGCTCTCTCTCTCTCTCTGCCTCTCCCCACCACACTCACACTCTCTCTTTCTCAAAAAATAAAATAAATAAAAATATATGCATTTTTAAATATCCCTTAAAACTTGAAAGTAAGCTCTTCTCTGTTTTATTTTTAATTAAATGTTTTGACTCTTTTCTGGTACTACGGAAGAAATCTCTGCTGTGTCCATTTGATAGTTTTTCATTATTGGCCCGAATATACATCACAGGATTTGCACAAATGTAATGTTTCTAACCGTTTGTGCTCTTGTCCTCAGTGAGGACCATGGATATAAATGACTAAAGGCACAGCACTTAAAGAACATCCTTACTATGAGAAATGACTTCATCAGAATTGATCAAGAAAGTCTGTGAGTTTAGTAGCACTGGAGTTGAGCACGCTGTGGGTAGTTCTAAAGTTAAATGAATCAAAAATCTCATAAAGTCAGAATTATCCTTGACCAATCCTTGTATTTCTTGGGTCAAACAGATAAAACAGCCAGCCAAAATGTAGATGCTGACTCAAAGAATCATTTTCAACATGGCCAAATGCTCATCTAATGAGAGTCAACCAAGAGCTGAGAATGCTTGTGGAATAGGAAAATACAGAGAATATATTATATAAAATATAGCATTGTGTGTGTGTGTGTGTGTGTGTGTGTGTAAAGGGAGAGTGAGCAGAGAGAAAGGCCCAA
Source organism: Neogale vison (assembly GCF_020171115.1). NCBI lineage: Eukaryota > Metazoa > Chordata > Mammalia > Carnivora > Mustelidae > Neogale > Neogale vison. The sequence continues at coordinate 50,332,132 of NC_058102.1, forward strand.
AGGACTGAAATCACATAAATTTAATGTATATGGTTTGACTCTATTCCTTTGCATTTTTGATACAGAATGTGATGTGGTTTTTTTCTTACCAAAAATTTTGGCCTTTCTTCCAAGACTTGCTTCTTCCATGAGGGCTGCCTAAAAGACCTAAACCCCTAATCACATTTTTTTCACTCTGAATGACTACAGCACATATACTGCTGAGAACTATGTCAAGATTCATTCAACCAGAGCTTAAGCTCCTCAAGGCAGGTACCCACGGCTGCCTTCTCATATCTCTAACAGTATCCAAAACATGGTTATCACAAAGGGTTATGCATCACGGAATGAAGTCGTTTATAAGACTGTTTACTACTTTAGTTTTGGGCGTGTATGTAAAGCTAGCTACCTCCCTCTCCTGCCTTAATTAGTATTTTCATGGAGACTAAATTCTGTACCTGAAAACTTCTCATTGACTTATAATTCATAGTTCACAGCTGAAAATTATATTGAGAAATCTCTTGACCTGAAGAAAATGATCTGTAACAGATAAATGTTTCAGATTGTTAATGCGTCTCATAACTGGTGTTGATTAATTGTATTGTAATATCTGAGCCTTTTGGGTGGGGTACTGGGGAGGAAGGGAATGGCTTGAGAGATTTGCCTGAAGACATATACATGTATCTCCAGGCAAATCTATGTGGATGTGTATAACTGTATATTTTATACACTAGTATATATAAATTTTGTAAATATTTTATAAATTTTATATAATAGTTTATGTAAAAATTTTACAAGCCTGTGAGATGGACAGGACAAGTATTACAATTCACAATTTATAGGTGAGGAATCTGGTGTTTAGAGAGGTTGACTTCTCTGAGGCTATGTAGCTAGAAATTGATGAAGTCACATCTCAAACTAAGGTCTGTTGAATTTTACTATTTATTCATCCATTCATGCATCACGTGCCTTCAGTGTTCCAGTTACATGTTCAGTGTTCCAGAGTCAAGGGCAAATGAGACCCACCTCTTCCATAGGGAGCCCAGTAGCAGAGATGAGAGAGTAAGTAGTAAGTGCCTTTCCCAGAATCCCAGGCAAGGGTGGGACAGCAAGTGAAAGCGTGGATTTTGGAGTAGGCTTGTGTGTTCTGGGTGTCCCTTATCACTCTGTGTGGCTGGATCTTTACAAACAGCAGTGGAGAGACTGGAGAAGAAGGTAGGGACCATTTCTTGAAGATCCTTGAAGGCATTACCACGGAGACTGAAAGGGTTTCAGACAGGGATAATCGACCTTTTTTTTAAAAAAAAAGCAAAAGTCAGAAAGATAACTCAAAGGGGTCTGAGATGAGCATAGAGAAAATTCATGCAACCTTAATGGTAAGACTAATGCAATACAGGGTGTGGTTTTAAAGCAAGGTAGTAGCTGCTGGGGATGAAGGACCTGGTAGACAGTTGGGTACGGGAATGAAGAGGGAGGCCAGGATGACAGCCAGGTGTCTGGACCTGGGGAAACTAGATGAATGATGTGTCATTTGTCTGGACAGGAAATAAAGGGTAGGACAGGAAGCAGAATTTGTCCCATAAGAAAATGCTGTCTCATGGCAAGAGTTCTTTTCATAATTGTTATAGAGTTGTCCTAGGCCTGTACCATTCAATATGGTAGCTGCGTGTGCCTAGTGAGCCCTCGAAATACAGCTTTTCCAAATTGAGATGTTCTATAAATATAAAATACTCACCAGATTGCAAGGACTTAGTATGAGGGAAAAATAGTAAAAATTGCATTGATAATTTTTTACATCAATCACATGATAAATGAAAATATAGATCTACTGGATAAAATAAATTGAGAACTATCTCATTAATTTTATCTGGGTTTGTTTATTTTTTAATGTGACTCCTAGAAAACAGTAAATTATATATGGTCTTACATTTGTAGCTCATATTGTATTAAATAACACTGCCTTAAAATCCATAGATAATAGATATTTAAGAGGCTTAGGCCATCAAGGATTTGGGAGCAAGACCACAGACTCTCCCCTCTGTGCCTCATATGTGAAGCTGGCTTCCCAGTGTCCCTCAGGATCTTTTTATGAGCGCTCTGTGATGAAAATGGTTGGGTATATTTGGAGTCTGCTGGCCCTTGAGGTACTTCTCCTATATATTTTGAAGCCAGGGAGTTTCTGAAACTTTCTAGGAAAACTCCCAAGAGACTGGGATCCTACATTCAAGATGGATACTCAGGGAGAAGCCAAAGATCTAGGGGAGCCTCCGGGAACCCAGAGAGGATTCAGAAATGGAGACAGAGGCTCTAGAACCTGACACTTCTTATTAGAGCTCCCTTAGCCAACACCCCCAGAAGCATCCAGACCCCTCAGGTGACCTCACACTAGAAAGCCCCAGACTGTTCCAGAATGCATATGCCAGACACGTGCAGTGCCTACTGCCAGCCCGTGGTTAATATAATGCTTCCTAGAATGTCTATATATTCAGCTCTTTTCTATCGTTGATCTTAGCCAAAAGGCCAAGAAGCGATCAGCTCCTCTTCTGTAAGAAAAGGGCGAAGGAAGAGAAATCCGGAGATAGTAAGGACCTCCTGCAAGTGAAAACTGTGGTAGGACCCCACCACCTAGAGCTGAGGTGCCTCCATTAGGGCTGCCTTCTGGGCACATGAATCTGAGAGGTACAGCTCTTGTGTGGTTAGTCCCCAGCCTTTTACACCCCAGCATACACTGACTGTACACTTCGAAATAGGACATCCTTGTTCCCTTAGTCCTTTCCTCTTCATTTACGCTTTCTTTCATTCAAGAAAAAGAAACTCATTAAGAACTTACTGTTCTCCAAGTCTTAGGTGCCGAGGCCCTCAAGATGCAAAGACTTGCCTTTGTCTCTCCCTCCCACTCCCCCGGCTCCCCGCCCCGGAAACTTTCAGTTCCCTGAAGAGTTGACTGGACAAATTACAATCATTGCTCCAAAGTGTGGTGAGTGAGTAGAAGGAACTCCCTCAACTGCCAAAAGGGGGCAATAATAGTTTCTCCTGCATGGACTTTTTTTGAAAATTCACTGAGAAAATCAATGTATGTCAAGCCTTAGACTGTGCCCGGTACCCAGGGAGCTTCACATAAGTGACAGTGATGATGGAAAACATGACAATAGTCATCATAACCCGTGGACCGCATCCCCCAATTCAGAATGTGGGTCTCTTTAATCTCCCCACCACCTTTCCTTCATTTGGGCTCTCTCTTGGCTTTCCCCTACACTCCTGGTTTCCTGGTACCTGTCTACCTGTGACGTGGTTTTTTCCCTCCTAAGAATCAGTGATCAGTGATTGAAAGTGTTTGTAAGATATCTCCAAGGAGCCCTTAATGTTATTTTTATGGGGAAAAAAGTGAAAAATAATGGCTACTATTTTTTTTAACAGAGTGAAAAGAGTCCTTCAGGGGTGTGGTAATGAGCTTAGGAACACAGCTTGTAATGGTTAGCTGAAACCTTTGAGATTTGCTAAAATGGGGATTTCCTATGAAGGAAGCACAGAAGGAGCAAGACCTTTCTCTTCCTTGTTTTCTGTGTCTGTACTTCTTATATCACTATATTACTACAAATGGTGTGCACCCTGGAGCCTCTTAACTTTTTTTCAGTACACACACATTTACACACATACATATCTATTTTAATTTGAATATTGTTATTTTCATAACCCTCCTATTCCTTGTAGAGCACTTTAAAATCAACAAAGTGCCTTCTTCTTATCTCATTTGCAGTATAATGCTGATATAATATCAGTATTGTAATAGAATGGCAGAACTGTAGGGGAGTTTAGAGACAATCAGAATGCCTGGGTGGCTCATTTGGTTAAGCATCCAACTCTTGGTTTTGGCTCCGGTCATGACCTCAGGGTCTGAGATGAGTCCTGTGTCGAGCTCTGCATTCAGTGGGGGTCTGCTTGAGATTCTCCCCCTCTCTAAAATAAAAAAATCTTTAAAAAGAAAAGAGAAAGAGCAGTAACCAAAACACTTCCCATCCCAAGTGACAGAAACTCAGTTCAAGCTGGATTAGCCAACGGGACAATACTGACAAATATAACCACAAAGTCCAGTCTGTTATGGCTTCAAGAATGGATGGATCCAGATATTCCAACAACATCTTCCATCACTTGACTGTTTTCCTCTGTCTTAGCACGGGTCAAAGGTCACTTCTCCCAAAGTGGTGATAAGATGGCGACTCCAGGCTTCTAACCTAATTCTTGCTAGAAGAATATTTCCCTTGTAGTCATTCTAACAAAAATCCTAGGATTGCGGCTCATCAGACAGGCTTGTATGACTGCTATTTCTGCACCAATCCATGTGATTAAGTGGATCATGTGCTCATTTGGTCAGACCTAATGCCCTGGAGGGGTGATGAGGGAGTGCCCACTCCACCCACACTGCATGGACTGACAGTGGCTCCTCAAAAGAAAAATAAAGTGTTACTCTTCTTCATAGGGGAGGTGAGCCTTGATGCTGCACAAGCAGTTTATAAACTGCTGATAAGCAGTTTATAAGGTTTTATGTCATCTTACATAAAGTGGTTCTGTAGTTTGTTGTTTGGAATTCTGGTGTAGAGTGTAGAGTGTTCTGTGTTGAAATTCCCCCATTAGTGTCCTTTTTTGGCAAAAAAGTGTGTGATCTTTTTTACCTTCGTACTTGCAGGACCCATGGTGGTGGCGAGCATAAAGGATTTGCTCAGGAACTCTTACCCAAGATCGAACAGCCAATCCATACCACATCCAAATTTAACCTGAGACTTCTGTGTCCTTAGGACATCTTTCCCTTCTGCAATCCTATTTCCCATATATACTTTTACTTTTTCATACTTTCCACCATCATTTCCGTGTCATTTGGTTAAAATATTATAGTGGATGGTGGCATTAGTCCTTCAATTGTATTGCACGTGGCCTGATGGACTGATGGAGTCTGTCGATTTCATTGTGTCTGATATAATAATAATGTCAAGACTTCCTTTTCCCTCATTGCATTCAAATTCTTTAGATGGTTATATCTCTCTGGGATATCTTAAAATATTGTCAGCTCAACTTTATTTGAATGACTAAATTGTCTTAGAATTGAGGTGGCTTGGAGGTGTAGTTTGTTTTTAATGCCTGCCTTTCTTACCACGGAAGGTGTAACTTCTGTGTCAACAACATGAAAACTGTCAAAATAGCAGCTAAAACAGCAACCAGGTGAGTCTGGAGGTTAATTGTTATAGTACAAAGCCCTGTTGAAGATGGAATTACAAAGTTATTTAGCTGTGTGCTACTAGATTTAGAAAATTTTAAAAACAGACACATCTGCTATTTTAGAGATACATAATATCCTTGACAGCCCATAATTATGGGCGTTAGACCAGAATCTGCTATCAAGATAATTCGCATTTGCTACTTTCTTTTTTCTCACCTAGCCAGAGAGAATTCTTTTTAATTTTAGCATCTTTTACTTTGGGTTTTTCTTGGTTGCTCTTGCTGCCTCTGACTTCAGTGAAAAACTAGCTATGTTGTGTGTTTCTTCATATTTGGAGAACAACAGGATCCTTATGAATCATCTTGTCAGAAGCGCCAGGAATAAATCTGAGGTGTGTTCTGGAAAGGAAGGTGCATGGCATCTTTCTGCCCTCCCCCACTCCACAAACAGACAGTCTTCAAGAAACATGTTGTTATTTGGAAGAATTTGCTCTTAACGTGGCAGAACCTTTTCCCCCCCCAAAGTTAACTTCATCTTTTGTAAGAGCTTTAGAAATAGTATTGCTTATAAAAGAAGTCCACTAGAAGGGAGTCCCCATGCCCAACTTATTTATTTGCCAAAAATTTTATTGAATATTGCCCATGTGCTAGGTATAGTGCTAGGCAATGAACACAGACCCCCCCCCCCCCGCAAAAAAATCTCTAATTTAAAAAAAGAAAAAGCTCCAGGTGGCAGAAGGCAGACAATAAACAAATAATAGAATAGTATGTTAGATAGTGTTTAGTGACCTTGGGAAAAATAAATCAATAGGTTATAATAGATTGAGTATGGAGGTGGGCTGTATAAGAACTTCAGCCAAACCCCTTGGGAAATTCTATTTCTGCCCTTGATCTGATCTTGTTTCCATGCACACACTCCTTATGATTAGGCTTTTGAATTAGTTTTGTTTCTTGCCTTCTGTGTAGCACATAAACCCCTGCACACATCCTGGAGGTGTGGAAAATTAGCAGTCCTTTAAGTCAGCTTTAGTCCCTGCTCCTATAAGTTAGTCTTTTTAATATCTATAGAGCCTCTCCTATTAGATTTCCCTTTTTAAAAAAAAAATTGAGGTCTCATTGACATATAACATTGTATTAGTTTCTTGTACACAATATAATGATTCATTATTTGAATACATTGCAAAAGCGTCACCATACTGATACCAGTAATTCCTGTTAACATCAGTCACCATACATAATTAACAGAATTTGTGTGTGTGTGATGAGAATTTTTAAGATTTACTCTCCTGGGGGGAAAAAAGAGTTTGTATTAAAAAAAAAAAAAATAAGAGATTTACTCTCTTAGCAATTTTCAGATATGGAGTACAGTAGTCACTATGCTGTACATTGTATCCCCAGGACTTATTTAATTCATAACTAGAAGTTCATACTTGTTGACCACCTTCACCCATTTTGCTCGCTCCCCATGTCTTGCTTCTGGCTACCTTCCAGTCTGTTTTCTCTATCTATGAACTTGGGTTTGGTTTTTTTAGATTTCACATATAAGTAAGATCATACAGTATATGTATCTTTCTCAGTCTGACACTTCGTTTAGCATAATATCCTCAGGGTCCATCCATGTTGTCACAAATGGCAAGATTTCAGTCTTTTTATAGCTGAATAATGTTCCATTAAATGCTTATATGTATATGATACTAGACGCGTGCACACACACACACACACATACATATAATATAAACATACATTTTCTTTATCCATTGACACACACTTAGGTAATTTTCTTATCTTGGCTATTGTAAATAATGCTGCAGGAACCTGGAGGTGCAAATTTATTTTCGTATTAGTGGTTTGGTTTGGTTAATGTCTTGGGTTTTTTTGTGCGTGTTTTTTTGTTCTGATTTGTTTTTGTTTTTGTTTTGGATAAATACCAGAAGTGGAATTGCTGGATCATATAGTAGTTCTATTTTAAAATTTTTGAGAACCTTCCGTACCATTTTCCATAGTGGCTGCACCAGTTTGCATTACCACCAACAGTGGGCAAGGGTCCCCTATTTCTCCAAGTCCTCACCAACACTTGTTATTTCTTGCCTTTTTAAAAAATAATGGCTGGTCTTACAGGTGGGAGATGATAGCTCATTGTAGATTTGATTGTTATTTTCCTGACAGTTGGTAATGTTGTCTTGTACTTGATACGCAACTGTATCTTCTTTGCAAATGTCTATTCAGATCTATGATTTACAAATATTTTCTCTCATTCAGTAGTTTGCCTTCTCATTTTCTGGGTGGTTTCCTTTGCTGGGCAGAAGCTTTTTTGTATAACATAGTCCACCTTTCTTCATTGTTCAAATAACATGCTTACCTCTAGGTGATCTTCACAGTATAGTCAAAGTATTTTAATATCCTGGGCTATCTGTTGTCCTAATGCATGAGATGATTTATATTAAGTACCCTTTAATTTTGCCCTTAAAAAACCCTCAAAACTATGGAGCTTTCAACTAGATGCCCATGGTCAGAATGGGAGAGTGTTGAGAGGGGTTTTAAAGAAGGACTTGAAAGGAACTGACTGCTGAGGAAAAGGGTGCTGATGTCAGCAAGTGCATGGAGGAGGAAAAGGCATCTTGCTGGGGACAAAGTGAGGGGCTAGATTGGGTTCCTGGCTAATCTGAGATGGCCATGGGCGTGACGCAGATCTGGGAATCAAGGACCAGGGAATGTGGTTTGGAATGAGAGCAAGATTGAGTCATAGGCCAAGATTTGAGAGTCAAAGCAGAGAGGTGGCTGTTGGAACCTGGAGTAAATTCAGTGCGGCAGAAGGGGATAAGGTGCTCTGACGGTACTTGAGGCAATGCCATCATTCAGGAACAGGAGAGGAAAATACATGAGGGCAGGAAACATTTTAGGAGTTGAGGGGAGATTATCTCATGCCATTGCAATCATGGAAGACTTCATGGAAAACAAATCATTTTGATTCTTAATCCTAGCCCTACCTCAAGAGTCTGGGCCCTATAACCAAATGCCAGATGATATGATTGTATTCCCTACCAAATACAGAGTGATTAGTGAAATTGTTTTCCTATTCTCTGTTCTAGGCACTTTACACAAATAATTCAGTGAACTATGAAAACAAGCCAAGAAAGGATTTTCACCATTTTACAAATGAAGAGCAGAGAGATTCGCTAACTTGCTCAAGGTCACACAGCCATTCAGTGGGAAAAGCAGGATCAAAGCCGGTCAATTTAATTCTAAAGGCTGGGTTTTGTTTTTGTTTTTAAAAGATATTTATTTATTTATTTGACATACAGAGATCACAAGTAGGCAGAGAAGGCAGCCAGAGAGGGGCAGGGGAGAAGCAGGCTCTCTGCGAAGCAGAGAGCCTGATGCAGGGCTCGATCCCAGGACCCTGAGATCATGACCTGAGCCGAAGGCAGAGGCTTTAACCCACTGAGCCACCCAGGTGCCCCCTAAAGCTTGGGCTTTTGACCACTATACCATCTTCTCTCTCCATGGGGCCGCAGTAACTAGTCAGTTTAACCTGGTCTCTTATGGGGCTGATTTCTGGCACGTTTTCTTGTGGGCTCTATTTCTCATTTTCTCCACACTCCATTCTTTACCATTTCCTACCTGATGCTTTCAGCTGACAAATTTCTAAGGTTGTTATCTTGGTGGGAGCTTTCCTGGCCTTCTCGTGTGAGGTGGAGGCAAACTTCTTGCCTTGGCCCCGTGAAGAGCATTAGAGCCGTGAGCAGATCAGCAAATCCCACACACAGTGTGCATTACACCCTCCCTCTGAAGGCAGGCCCCCCAGAGGCTCACAGCCACTAAGTGCTTCTTAATCACCCTGGATTTGGCACAGTATATCCTAATGACACTTCCTAAAGGGCATCATTACTTCCACACAAATGTTTTCTCATAAAATATTTGTAAAAAATGCCTAATAAATCCTGTCTTGGGCAATTACACCAAATCTCCACACTCTTGGAACCTCTCTCTGCACATAAAGTCTGGCTTTGCCGGCTTCTCAGTGGTCCTCAGCGGCAGCTCGGCATGGACGGGTTCCGTGCGGAGCCCCATCCGAGAGTTTGGTCTCACGCCGACACACTTCGTGAATTCAGTGGCAGACGGTGGTCACGAGAATTAGAATGTGTGTGAGGATCATAGTTACTTTAAACACCGTTGAAAAGGAAATGAAAAACAACTGATTGTCATAAGCTAAGCATGAACTAGTGAGATTGTCCATAAGTAGCTGAAAGGAGGTTCTCCTCACATTTTGAAACCCCCAAGAACACCATTTTCTAAAATCCCCTCAAGACTTGGGAGATGCCTAACAGTTACCAAGTGTGTGTGTGGGGGGGGGAAAGTCAGTATACTGATTCAGTACTAGCAAATTCAAGATATCCTGTGCTATCCAAATAATGACCTCGCCATGCTAAACATTTAGAATCAATTGCATTTGATGAAAAAGAAAGGTAAGAGCCCAATACTCAAACCAGTGGGATCTATCAAGTATATTTTGTAACAGATTTACAAAATCAGCTGACATGAAGAAGAAGATACACATTACGTTAGTACTTTAATCAAATTGATTCTAAAGATATAAAATAACGGGGTATTTATTTGTGGAGTATTTATTTGTGGAGTTGACCCCAGTGTGTGTGTGTGTGTGTGTGTGTGTGTGTGTGTGTGTGTTTTTAATGAACTTCCTAGGGCACCTGGGTGGCTCTGTAAGTTAAGCGTCTGACTTCGGTTCAGGTTGTCATCCCGGGTCCTGAGGTAGAGCCCTACGTGATGCTCCCCAGTCAGCAGGGAGTCTGCTTGTCCCTGTCCCTCTGCCCCTCCCCCTGTTCATGCTCTCTCCCCACCCCTCAAATAAATAAATAAAATCCTAAAAATAAATAAAATAAATGAATTTCCCAGGTAGAGGTATATGGCAGAAAACTTGTGGCTTAATATTTATTAAGAATCAGAAGAATCGTAAGCAGCAGTGTTTATTTTGGGGGCTGGAGATTTTACAAAGAAAAAGAGTCCAGGGATGCCTGGGTGGCTCAGTTGGTTAAGCGGCTGCCTTCAGCTCAGGTCATGATCCCAGCGTCCTGGGATCGAGTCCCACATCCGGCTCCTTGCTTGGCGGGGAGCCTGCTTCTCCCTCTGTCTCTGCCTGCCACTCTGTCTGCCTATGCTTGCTCTCGCTTCTCTCTCTATGACAAATAAATAAAATAAAATCTTTAAAAAAAAAAAAAGAAAAAGAAAAAGAGTCCAATAGAGAAGCATCAAGGAGATGAGAAGAATTAGCAGAGTAGATCATCTGTGTGGCAGATGGGGTTGTTCCCGTTGTTGATAGTGCTGCAGAATAGTTTTGGAAATATGTTGGAGGTGTACCTGGCTGGCTCAGTCAGTGGAGCATGCAACTCTTGATCTCAGGGTCATGAGTTCAAGCCCCATGTTGGGCATGAAGCCTACTTAAAAATAAATTATATACATATTATATTTATATTTATTATTTTATATATAATATATAAATATGTGTTATATATAATATATTTTTTATATTTATAATATACAATATGTTATATAAAACATGATTATTATATATTTATCATATATTTATGTTTATAAGTGTATTTCTATTTATTTTATATATTTATATATGAATAAATTTTATAAATATATGATATATATGATATAAATTTTATATATATGTATATATGAATCCTAAGCCAGTCTGAAATGTTGTTTTGTTTTGGTTTGGTTTGGTTTGGTTTGGTTTTGGTCCACACTTCCATTCTCCATCCCATGATGAAATTTGTACCATACTGTCACTGGCAGTGATACGAAAATACTTAAAAACAAATATGACAAAGATACCACCCAGTCAGAATGGACTCTTCTGGTAAACACTTGGGTCATAATGGTCTGGAACCTGGAGAAAGTGGTCTTAACCACCTCCAGTTTCTGGGTCCTTTCAGTCACCGTGGTTGTGGACACACACTAGCAGGACCTAAGAGGGGCGTGGGTAAAGGCAGGGGAGAAGGGGAGCTCAAAGTGGTAGACTGTAAAATGTAACTGCACGGAAAGGCTCTTTGTTCATTGGATTCTCCCCCTTGTAATCAAGATAACAGTTTCTATCAGTGGAGAAGGGACACAGTGAAAAGATAAAGAGTAGAAAGAATATTCGGCCCAGGTGAGAGGCCTTGGACTCTTTCCTGTTCTTTGCAAAACTTACTGGCTGAGGGACTTTGATGAAGAATTCTCTCTCTGAGAACTAGGTTCCTTACCAGGAACAAAACCCCACACCAGAGTCATGCCAGTGAAACATTGTGTATGAAGTGCTTTGTAAACACACACACACACACACACACAGGAAGTCTTATTTATTTACTTATTTATTTATTTAGAGGGAGGGAGCAGGGAAGAGCTGATAGAGAGGGAGAGAGAATCTCAAGCAGATTCCCCAGTGAGTGTGGAGACCCACATAGGCCTGGATCTTAAAACCCTTAAAACCCATTTTAAAGGAGTAATCAGCCCTGAATCCAGTAAGCACATGTTTTCATATACTGAGATTTAAAAAAAAAAAAGTTAAACTTCATCAATTTCCAGATCACTTTGGATCTTAGTCAGAAAAATAGTTTCTACCATTTTGCCTGCTTTGTATCTCTACAGTCCCCACTTGGTGACCCTCCAAGAGCATGCTGTTAAGTTTGTGTTATCTAGACCCCCACCGAGCCACCATAATCGACACAGTTGATTATAGGGTTCCACCGACAAATACTTATATTAAACTGGTGGCTGAGAAATGTAGGTTACTTGGTCCAAGGGCGGCTTAGGTTAGTAGGCTGTGGTTCAGTTGCCTCGCCTTCTTGGGACCTCTGTCCTATGGGCCCGTGAGCTGTGAGATAGAAAAAGCTTGCCTGCTAGAAGCCGTTCTGTCAGGATTAGCGTCCAGGATGTAGGCGAGGCTGGAGTCAGGTGAAGAGAGGAGGAAGGGCTTCAGATAAGAAGGAAGAGCTGGGAATGGCTCCTGGGGAAATCTCTGAGGACCAGAGAGACCAAAAATGGAAGGAGGTAGGAACACATGGCAGATTCCTTCATTTCCTAGAAAAGGGTCACTCCAAGATGGTTCTATTTCTATAAGATTCCTGGAGCTCAGCCTGAGCTGGCTAATAGGATATATATGGATTGGCAGCCATAATTTCCAAAGAGAAAAAAAAAAAATTCCCCTAATTTGAGCCTCCAGGAACCTTTCAAGCAGCTCCAGGGTAGGGTTTTTTCTACTGCCAGGAAAGTAGGGTATTTTGGTAGTTCTGAGGATCTTTCTTAGGACCAGAAGACAGAGCATTGAAAAAAGAATGAGCATTCTAGGAAAAGAGGAAATATTTGATCACTTTAGCCTTAAGGAAGAAGCAAATTAGATCTGAGTAAGCATAACAGCAGGGGGGCAAGAGATTCCTGTATGATTCTGAGTTTTATTTGAATAGACATTAATGAAATGGGCTGGATTGGTGCTAGTCCACGGGCAAGATTTTACTAATGCTATTTGACGACGGCATATTCTGAGTACTGATTTAAAGAAAGATGTGAAATTAAGGGAGGATCTTTTAAAGAGCTAACTATAAATATTTATCTCGCTTTCGTTAATAACCCAATTCTCTAGCACTAAGGTACATTTCTATTAAAGCAAAAAAAAATTTCAAGGAAGCTAAAAGATTACTAGGGATGACCTAATAAAGATGAAAATGAGATGGGTTGAAATGCAAAAACAGATTTATGCTAATTGGAGCAGTTATAAAAATTCGATTCTGTAATACAATCTATTTAATGTACTTTCCTATTGATTAGTGGCAGCTGACTGCTTTAGCGAGGCTGTCTTTGGTCAGGGAATTGTGTTCTTTTCAAAACCTTTAAAGTAAATGCTTATGATATTCAGCTACTTTTTACACAAATTATTTTTCTATTAGACCCCAAATAGAAAGCATATTCATTTTAATATCAGTAGGTTGAAATTGTTTGACTTAATATGGAATTTATGAATGAAGAGGAGAAAGCTCTATGACTAAATTTGGGTTATTGGAAGTTATTTTAGAAACCAGTTTGATAGGGTTTGGTTTTTTTTTTTCCCAGCCTTGGGGGTAGAAAATAACACTGTATGAATAATTCATTTAGTCCTAGAAATATTAGTCAAATAGTTTGGACTTTTTATTTTGACTAATTGTTGGGTTTTTTTTTTTTTTTTTTTTTTTAAGTTCCTGGCCAGCTGTGATTTTTCTGGAAGGGTTCTGAATGTTTGTATTAACTCCTGCAGGAGCGTCTTGGATTTTTATGAAAATTCCATACCAAATGTTAGTTTGTATTGACTGGTGAGTAGGCTGGAGTAAGCAGATGAAGAAATGTGCTCCGCCTTCTTGTCATTTTGTGAATGGATTGTGAAGGGTTTGTTAATTTCCTCTTCACTCCACTGAAGCAGAGATACTGACAGATATCTGCAATGTCGCAAGACTGTTTTATTTGCATAATGAGAAGAATGGTTTGGGGGAGGGCTGTTAAATAAAGTACATTAAAAATAGAAGTACTTGGCCTTGTTTGCATTTATTCCTGGTATCTTTAGGAACAGTCTTGACTGTGTTGCTTTCCAGCCAATTTTTTTTTTTTTTTTTTGAAAGAGTAATTAAGGGGACCGGGTCTCCATCTGCCTGATGGTCCCCTTGCCTGAGCCCTTTCCCTTACCCCTTCTTGCATTTCGTCTCCAAACCTAGACTGCCTGGGCCCCTCATGGATTTGCAAAGTGCCAAATAGGTCTTTCTGACTGTGTGATAGGGCTGTTTCCCTTCTATTTTGTTCTGAATCTCAGAGATAAATTGCCTCCCTCCCTTGTGCCTTCCATTCTTGTTGCGAAAACATAGTAGATGATATATGCGTTTCTTTGTGAAGTGTGGGTGCAAGCATTTCACTACCATTTCCAGTTAAATGAGACACATAAAGCACGCTGACTTGATGCTGAGATGAGAGGGAGCGGGGGTCGGTGAAACGGCTGGAATACATAGCCCTTTGCCTCAAACTGAATGCATTGCTCGGCGCTTAGTATTAGATTTATGGAACGGCTCCTCTCCCAGCGTTGTCCCTGTTTTCCACAATTTGGTGCTTTGTTGCTATCGAAACAGCCTCACTTTCTAAGCCATTGTGATTGTGCAGGGGGAGGAGGCTGTGGCGGGCAGGGGTGGTAGTAGTTGTGAATGACACAGCTTTGCCAGATGACATGTAGCGGACCTCTGCATCAGCCAAGAGGAATTAAGCTTTGTCACTCCCCACTGGGACTACCTTTCTCCTGGTATGTGCGCAAGGAATTCATATGCTGCTGCCTCTGCGGCCACCAGAGCAGAGCCCTGAGTACACTTTACCACAGAAAGCAGTGAGCAAGAATGATAGCTGTCTCTTTTAAATGCCGTTGTCAAATTCTGAGACGACTTACTAAAGGTACCGTGATTTCCTTGTTATTCACTCTTTGAGTCTGTTGCAGTCGCCTAGAAACACAGTTTAACGGTTTTTACTTTCAGATATGACTGCCTTTACGATTTATTGTCAGGCAACAAAGAATTCCGTGAAATATGCATAAATAGACGTACAGGTAGAGTCGGCATTGCTTTTTGTCCTTCCATCCTGGTTGTGTTCGTGCTGAGATTAGGAAGAAACCTGGCTTGTGTGGGTTTTTTTTTCTTTTCTTTTCTTTTCTTTCTTTCTTTTTTTTTTTTTCCTTCTTAACGACTTCAGTCATTGCTGAAAAGAAAACGTGTTGGGGTCCGGTGCTGAAGTTATTATGAGAAACCGTCATTTTGCATACTGATTAACTGGTCAAGAGAAGTCAAGTGTGTGTTACCGTCCTTTGCCTCATACATGTGCTAAACGCAGCTGGCAGCTTCAGGACTCGTACAGCTGGGGGATCTACAGAATCATTGTTTATTTGATTAATTTCCAACATCTCATGAGCTTTATCCGAGGACAGCTTTATTTTGGTTTTATGTGTTAGCAGTGCACGTTCAGAAGTGGAGGTAATTTGAAATGCTCTGGTCCTAGGTGATATTTGAAGAAGTTTATTGGAAAGTAAAAATCATTGCTCTGTAGCTTATCATCAAGAATTGCTGGCTCGAGATTATCTCTCTTAGAACTCTAAAATATTAATTAAATCTCTCTGAAACATTTAAATTATGCTTTTCTTGGAAATCCCTCGATCTGTGCCATCTCATTTTACTTTGTGTGCCTTCTGTTCCAAAGTTAGTGAATGCTTAAAAATTCTCCCTTAGCTACGTATAGATATGAGAGCCCTCTTGCTTTCTTTCCTTTAGATAGGATCTTCTTTAGAGAGAATTTATTATTTAAAAAAAAAAAAACACTTTACTCATTGGTGTACCTGCAAATGTCTTTCTTTTTTAGCTTGTAATATAGAGTACTGTCAAGTAATTAATGGGTGTAATTATGCTCTAGGAGCTCTGAACCTATAAATATGGTAATGGATGCTATTTCTATCAGTTTAGCTTGACATATCAGAGTTCTTTGATCACCAGCAGTGCAGCTAAAAATGCAATTAATATTTTATTTGGCAGAAGAATGAGCACAAAGCAAATAGTGAGAAATAGATCTTGAGTCAATAACAGGAAAGAGAATAAATACTATAGCCCAACTTACCCAATGCATTTGCAAGTTGTTTGGATAGCAGAACAAGTCTTTTAAAAGGTACTTTGGGGGAAATATAGGAAAGACTATCCATTTTAAATTAGGCTGTTAGCATGGGGTTGTAAATTCTGTTTTGATGGTATCCTTGGCAATTGGTATAAATGCACAATTTCTGTTTATGAATCACTATTAGAAGACTATCCTTCATGTTTTGGTTTTGGCTAAGATTTTTAAAGAAAGGACTCCTATTCTGAAAAGTTCTTTTCTTAGCTGATTTTAGCATTAACCTATCTTGATGTTGAGAAGTTGATGCTCTTCTTACACGATAATCATGGAACAATAATTTTTACTCACGTGTATCAGAAATTCTTTCATAAGTCCTACATATTAAAAATGAGAGTGGACCCAAACAATGTTATTACAAATATTTTTTTAAACTTTTACCAGTTTTCTGAGTCTTTTGGAAGCATTGGTCGCCTGCAGTGGAAGGGGATTTAAATGTTTATTAAGGCAGTTGTTAAAAATCTGGAAAAATGAAGAAAGTATTAACGCCTTCTCTGTAGTTGCCATTTCGTTTCCCCCCAAAATCTTTGTATCTGCTGTTTTCTATTCAGTACTTAGCTTAATACTGTCAATTGATGACTAAAATAAAATCTGTATATGGAAACAATTTATTATAATTTGACTCCTCTGCATGTCGGACTGGATGTTGAAACATTGGCAGGGGTATGCCTGAGTGGGGCAGTGCCTTTCCTTGCTATCCACTCACAGTTCAATCACACCAGGTTCAAGGTCCACCAAAGCTACCTGTTGTTCATTGAATTCTTTGAACGCCACCGCTACCTGTGGTGCTCTTTTTCTTAGGCTGCTCTAATAAAACCAAGAAATACAAGGAATTGTCATCTTAATGGTCCTCCTTAACGGGTTTTCTTGGAGGGGGGGTGCAGATATGATTGTGGATTTGCACTGGGATGAAGTTTCCTTCTTTGCTGGCCACATAATTCCCACATCCTCAACCTCCACCCCAAAAACCTGTATATTGTTTACACACACTGAGGACTGCCACTAATACACCTCCTCCAGATACTTAGCACAGTGTAGTAGGCTCAGAGTAATGTTTGGTAAAATGAATAGGATTTGCGTAGTTGAAATGGGTGGAACTTGTGAATTATCCATGAGAGCTTAGCAAATGTTTCAAGTTCTTTACTAGACCCCTGGTGGCTAGAACCTTATCCAGATCTTGGGTGGGGGAGGGGAGATGAGCTTCACGTTTCCAAAACAACCTTGCTTCATGTAGCCCACAATTGCAATGGCAATTGCAGTTTCTTTTTTAATTCTCTTAAGGAGAAAAGGGTGCAATAAAAGGAAAACTGTTTTCTACATATACCTACACTCTTTGTAGCTGACTTGTTTTTTAGCTTCTTCATTCACCTCTCTATGTGGCAGATGCCTGTTGAGTGCCTACTGTGTGTGCGAGGGACTGCGATTTTTTTTGCGCTAGAATCCTAGGCGGGGATTTTTATAGGTGTATCAAGCATTTTTTAAAAATTTTTAATTTTTTTTATAAACATATAATGTATTATTAGCCCCAGGGGTACAGGTCTGTGAATCTCCAGGTTTACACACTTCACAGCTTCACAGCACTCACCATATCACATACCCTCCCCAATGTCCATAACCCTACCACCCTCTCCCTACCCCCCTCTCCGCAGTCACCCTCAGTTTGTTTTGTGACAGTAAGAGTCTCTTAAGGTTTGTCTCCCTCCCAATCCCATCTTGTTTCATTTATTCTTTTCCTACCCTACTAAACCCCCCACACTGCATCTCTACTTCCTCATATCAGGGAGATCATATGCTAGTTGTCTTTCTCTGATTGACTTATTTCGCTAAGCATAATACCCTCTTGTTCCATCCACGTCATTGCAAATGGCAAGATTTCATTTCTTTTTGATGGCTGCATAGTATTCCATTGTATATATTATATACCTCATCTTCTTTATCCATTCATCTGTTGATGGGCGTCTAGGCTTCTTCTATAGTTTGGCTATTGTGGACATTGCTGCTATAAACATGCGGGTGCACATGCCCCTTCGGATCCCTACGTTTGTATCTTTAGGGCAAATACCCAGTAGTGCAATTGCTGGGTCACTGGGTAGCTCTATTTTCAACTTTTTGAGGATCCTCCATGCTGTTTTCCAGAGTGGTTGCACCAGCTGGCATTCCCACCAACAGTGTAGGAGGGTTCCCCTTTCTCCGCATCCTCACCAGCATGTCATTTCCTGACTTGTTAATTTTAGCCATTCTGACTGGTGTGAGGTGGTATCTCACTGTTGTTTTGATTTTTATTTCCCTGATGCTGAGTGATGTAGAACACTTTTTCATGTATCTGTTGGCCATCTGGATGTCTTCTGCAGAAATGTTTGTTCATGTCCTCTGCCCATTTCTTGATTGGATTATTTGTTCTTTGGGTGTTGTTTGTATCAAGCATATTTTTAACGATAAGTGAGTAGTTCTTTAGTTGAGAATAATTTTCAAGGATCATCCCACACAGAAGCATGGCCCACAGTATTATATCAGAGCATGTTTTAGGCAAACTTAACACTTCTCAGATTTGGGCATTGAGTCTTCTTTTCTTATGAAGCCTTCAAGCAACTTCCAATTTGTTTGCCTTCTTGGTCCCCTACAAAGGTAGAACCAGAAGAAAATAACTTTAACTTGAAAGGCCTGCCCCTACCATTAGGACAGGAACTTTGAGCCCCCCATAGACCAAATATTGTCAAAAGCATTCTATTCCACCTAGCATTGAAATCTGGAAAAGAGATGCTGTCTTCTGCCACTAGGCCTGTCCTCTTCTGCAGAATGAGACTGTCTGCTGATTACCTGGCCTTGAAGCCAAATTCAAAAATAACATTTTCTCAGCTTTCTAGCCACATCTGACAGAGGAAGTTTCTTGAGTGAGTAAAGGAAGGCTTCTTGGCGTCTACCTTCACAGCTGCTACGTCTGGGAGTCCTGCTCTCTCCGCCAGGGACTATGGGCCTTGAGAGAAGTGAATATGTTCTCTGAGAAGGGAATATATTTTCACAGCTTTGACAGGCTTTGTGTGCTCTCTCCTGTCATGGTTTCATCATTTCTTTTTCCTTGATGCTGGTTGGCCTCAGGTGCTCAGCATCACTTTCTGTGGTGGTAATGGGTGTGACTCTACTCCCTCCTCAGGGGCCCCTGTTTGGGGCCCAGGAACCTGAACTTCCATGCCCCGCTGGCAGTGGCATTTTCCTTTCACCAGTTTCCCTCTGTCTACCAAAGTCAACATCAGCCAATGAATGTTTACTGACATTCCACGGGGACCATGGCTCTCTTCACCCTTCGTGTTTGGTCACCATTCAGTTTGTCTTCCCGTCTTCTCTCTGCCGGCTCAAACCTCATGTCCAAAATTCTCTGCTTTCATTTTACTACAGATTCCAAAATCCTAGATGGCCTCAGGGTCATTTTATTTCCTCCCTGCCTTCCCTTCCTCTCTCTTCCCAAACACACAAGTGGCCTGGAATTAGAATTAACTGTCTCCGGCCTGTCCCATTAGCTTCCTAGACAGGCAGCCCCGTTGACCTGCATCCCAGTGGGGTATCTGAGTGAGACGTTTGTGGCTGGCATCCAACTGTTCCCTGCTGTGCCTCTTTTCTTTCTCTCTGCCTCTTTCTCCTTCCTTATTTCTCCTCCCAACTTCAGTATCCTTTCTTCTCATCCACTGCCTGAGCATCCATGGGCATGACTTTAGCCACTGACACTGAGCAGGACTAAAAGGCTTTGTTCCGATCATACCCGCAGTCTCTTCCCTTCAGTCTTTGCTCCTTACGCTTCCCCCGATCACAGACTCATCGTGCTTGAAAAGGAAGGTCAGACATTGATCTAGGACTTGTCTCCTGAGAGAACGGAGACTCAACTATCTTAGACAGCCAGCAATCTCATTCTTAATTCTCCCCAACAAGAACAATGTCACAACGTGTCTGACAGTCTTCCAAAGGATTATTCAAGTGACCTCTGAGTCCCTCTAAACTCCAAGATACTTTGACACTCATCCAGTGTTGAATTTTTTTCCTATTCAGAAATTCATTTCCCATATGCAATCTCAATCAACTGCAATAATGCTTTTAATTTTTTTGTTTGATGGAAAAGGAAAAAGACTTCTTATCCCTTCCCTTTCTGCTACGTTCTTTTAATCCAAGGAATTCCTCGGGCTCATGTCATTGTTCTGGACATGATTGCTCATCCTCTGATAGGCTCAGGTTTTCTGTTTAGGTCCCTCTGCACTTGCCCATCTGTCTGTGTCTGGTCTCCCAGCTGCCCCAGCATTCTCGAATGGCTCCTCATCCACTCCGTGATGTGATTCAGAATTGATTATCATCTAGGTTGAGGATGCCCTCTCTCTGCTGGACCCCAGTCTCCCATCTCCCCATCCTCATTTCTTTTGCTAACCCTCGCTGGCCTCCTCTGTCAGATCCTGCCATCTGGAACAGTTTGACTGTATCTCTTCACCTCATTAACTTTCCATCCCTTTTCAAACCTCACCTGAAAACATATCCTTTCTCTTTTGCCTCTACCACTTCATTTCACCCTATCAAAGCTCGTTTATCATTCCAGTCTATAAAATTTTAAAAAATACCCCATGCACTTAAAAGTTGTTTCACAAAATAAAATTGCTTATTTCGCTGGAGTTTGAGGTGTTGCTCAAGCACGGATAAATTTCTCTCACAAACACAGAAACTGTCGGAAAGGGTGAATTCTGGAACCAGATCTCTGGGGTGTCGTTCTCCCCCAGGTGCTGCTAGTGGTGGTGAGTGTGATGGAATTCTTCCCGTCCTCCTGGCCCAGCGCTCTGGAGCGTTTACATTGAACAGTGGCTTGTACCATATTACTCCCGGTCCGTCTCAGCCTTTTCTTTTGTAAACTGGCTAGACTTCTCATAGTTCCAGGTTTATTTTCCACACCCACCCCCCATCTTCTGCATAGGCATTGCATACTAGAAATGCTTTATCTCCTTGCGAGAGGCGCCTGTCCTGCTGAGGGACGATTTGGCTATCCCTCACATAACCTCCAATGACCTAGGAGTCCATCCCCTTCTAACGTAATTGTGGCTGATCAGGAAGAAAAAGCTGGTTTGTTGCTGGGGAAAGGGAGGCCGATTTCAGATAGTCATGCTAATGTGTTAACTTGTACATATGGGGAAAATGAGACTCGATTCATTTTTGCCACCAGATTTTTCTAGAGCAGTAGGAGTGGATGGGAACCATATATACGTGTCCATCTAGACATGAGAGAGAACCAGCTAAAGCAATGCATCTCTGATCCCTTGGCATTCCATTTGGTATAGGGGAAATAGAATTGATATGGAAGAACGAAGATACACGATCCTGCCCCAGCTCTTCTTTTTTCACTTGTGTGGCGGAAATGAGAACGTCCTTACTGAATCTTGGTTTCCCCATCTAAACGTTAAAAATCCTATGTGAAGACTTTTGTATGTTTTATGCTCATGTTAGCCATAACAAAATAATTTAATTTTAATTTACTACAGCAGTTGATTTATTCAAAAATTTTTATCTTGGTAAATTCCATTTATTCTGGCAGAAAACATATTTCTAGTTATCTCCTACTATTGGAGAATAGAGAAAATAGAGTATTCTGAAAATTTCTCAGAATATAAGGTAGCAGTCAATTTTTAGATCCTTCTTTCTCTCTTTTATGAAGTCTCTTGGCACTATTTTGCACATACACATGAGAATGATATGTTCAACTAAAATTTAATAATCTATGCTTATGAATCTACAGAAAAAATATTTTCACACCATTTCTTTTGTAATTACTTTATTACAGTTTCAATACCACATATATTCAAAGGAAAAGTCATGAACCCAATGTTTATCACATTTAGTTTCTTGAAGGATGTTACTTCACCTTTCAAATGGAAAGAGACACTTTGACCTTGCCATTATAAAAGCAATAAAAACAAAATGGTCTCATATTTCTTAGGCAATGGTGACCACCTCAGTTCAGACCAAGCTTTTGGGCAATGAGAAAACACTTCTTATTAAAATAATTCAGACTCAGTTGTTTAAAAAGCACAGTAATTAAAATTTGTGCCAAGGAAACTTTCTGTTCGATTTTCAAAACAAAACTGAATTCCTTTTAAAATAAGGTGACATCTCGAGGCACCTGGGTAGCTCAGTGGGTTAAAGCCTCTGCCTTCAGCTCAGGTCATGATCTCAGGGTCCTGGGATTAAGCCCCACATCAGGCCCTCTGTTCAGCAGGGAGCCTGCTTCCCTTCCTCTCTCTGCCTGCCTCTCTGCCTACTTGTGATCTGTCTATCAAATAAATAAATAACTAATCTTTTAAAAAAATAAAATAAAATAAGGTGAAATCTAATGTCACTAAAGATATGCTGCCAGTGTTACAATGGATACCTTGGGGAAATCAACCAAGTTGATTTACAACTTATTCTGCATGGTTTTTAATAAGACTTGAAGTTCTGTTGTGTGTGCAATACATCCTTTTGCCCCTCCGTTCTCTTCTTAAAATTTTACCCGTTTGTGCATGTTAACACACACAGTTGTGGTAGGAAAATTTACAGTAGATCGATAGTATTCTATTGTGTGGATTACCATAATTAGCATATCTCCCCAGTTTGTTTCCAGATTTTCACTCTGATAAATGGTGGTGTTGAGCATCTTTATAGAATTTCTTTTGTGTTCCAAATTGTTGCCTTAGTTGCTTTAAAGTCTCCTGATACATATTTCATATAAAAATGTGTTTGGGACACATATCCATTTTCTCCAAGGCTTTCTTAGGCTAATTAAGGTGGCAGAAAGAAAAACAAGGAGGGAAGGAGCATTTGGATGCTGTAATGGCCAAAAAAGCAAAGCTAGGACAGTATTTCAAAAAGGGGACAGAGAGCAGCCTTCAGTGAGAAAGAGAGAAAAAGAAACAGGCATTCACTTTTGTAAGTGGGTCATTGCTGACCTCTGAGAGAACAGTTTCAGGAGAAGAGTGATGTCCACAGCCAGATGATAAGGCTGAGAGAGCAGCCCACTCTTGCAAGGTGGACAGTAGAGGGGAGGCCAGCTCGGCAGTAGCCCTTAGGAGTAGAGGGTGAGGCCACAGGGAATAGGGAAGGGTATTATGGAATAAGAGAGATAGGAGCATGTCTTTCAAGGTCTCAAGGAAAAAGCCAGCAGAGAGATGAACTTCAAGATACAAAGCAGACAAAGGATGATTCCTGGAGTCAGGCAAGGCAAGGCGAGAAGAGGGGAACAGAATGCAAATAGAGGATACAGATGGATGCCAAGCTGGGCAAACAGAGGAACATTTTATCACAGAGATGGGAAAGCATAGGAAGAAAGATTTTGAGGAAGGAATTAAGGAAATTAACCTAACCGACTTTCTTAGTGAATGAGGAGATTCTAAAAACTCATATTCTTAGGAGTTCCTAATCCAGTGGTTTCTAAATTTGTCTCTGCATTGGAATCACCTGAAGAGCTTAAAAAAATGGTGACACCTGCATCAGCCCCAGAGATTGTGATTTAATCGACTGGGAGTGAGTGTTGTGCATAGGAATTTTTGAAAAATACCCTGGGTGATTGTGTTGTGCAGTTGAGTTTGGGAGCTGGGGAACTAACCATTTAGGCAGCTTCAAAGAGACCCCAAACTGGTCCTTTGGAATCAGATGTGTTTTGGCCAGAGACAAGCCCAGGACTTTTAGTCGCCTGGGAGGGAGAAATTGAATAGACTAGCCTTCCTGTGACTTCCTAGGCAGAGCCCTTCTGAGAATGGGAATGGAGCCAAGAGAAAAAGACAGTGGGTCCCAGTACCATTACTTGAGCCTCTGGTCAAAACTACCTTGAGTGAACTTGAGCTCTACCCCTAGACTTCTTTAGTGACATTAGCTGATAGTTTTCCCCAACATCTAAATTAAACTAGAGACAGGTTTTCTGTCAGTTGCAATAAAAAACACCCTATATGGGTTATAACATTTTTGAGTATATATATTTTGATAAGAGTTTTTAAAATATAGCTTAAAAGTGACAGTTGACTCAACCACTTGTGGACTCCTGGATCACTCATATTCCATAGAACACCACCAGAGTCTCAGCAAACCTTGCCAAACCCTTCCCCGCTCTGTGTTGAGTAATGAGCACCACTGCTAACTTACGATTTTTCACTGGGTCTTCCTTTTAGTGATCCATTGTAAGTCCTCCCTGAAACATCTCCCGCCCCTGCCACTGCCCCCATGATGGAACACCGTATCATAAACTAGAAGGAATGTTCCAGTAGGGATGGAAAGCATGACTCATTTCCATATTATTTTCCCGTCCTTACCATTCCAGGCGCTGAGGGCCAAGTGACGCCTCCCATCCTCTCCCTGCTAAGCAGAAGGTGATTGTTTAACAAGAGCATACTTTAGGGGCACCTGGGTGGCTCAGTTGGTTAAGCGACTGCCTTCGCCTCAGGTCATGATCCCGGAGTCACGGGATCAAGTCCCACATCGGGCTACCTGCTCGCCAGGGAGTCTGCTTCTCTCACTGACTTCTCTTCTCTCATGCTCTCTCTCTCTCTCTCTCTTTAAAAAAAAAACCAACCACAAGAGCATACTTTAAAAATCAGGGTTATAAAGTTGTGTTGCTTTGGCTACATGAAGTGCGCTGTTCTTCTGGGCATCATCAGCTCTTCTTCCTACTCCCTCTTCCCTTTTTTTACTGTTCTTCTTCCAATCCTAACGGGCATAAACCTGTTTAGGGTAAAGTGTTGCACCCTTACGTGTATCATGCAGGATGTCTGTCTCCCCATCCCTCAGTTGTGGGTAGCAGTTTGCTGGAGCACATTTATTACTAAGCATGATTTTATATGAACTTATAATTAAAAAATTATATTAAAAAGAAAGGAAGGGGCTCCTGGTGGCTCAGTGGGTTAAGCCGCTGCCTTCGGCTCAGGTCATGATCTCAGAGTCCTGGGATCGAGCCCTGTGTCGGGCTCTCTGCTCAGCGGGGAGCCTGCTTCCTCCTCTCTCTCTGCCTGCCTCTCTGCCTGCTTGTGATCTCTCTCTGTCAAATAAATAAATAAAATCTTTAAAAAAAAAAAAAAAGAAAGGTAATAAATACTCTAAATTCATCACTTTCTGACTATTAGCTAGTTATTATTTTACTACATTTTATTAATTGTACTCTTGAAGTCTGGTGTTTCAGTATGGCAGAAACACTATATGAAGGTGTGCTACTGCACATCAACTTGAAACTGTCCATGAGTATTTATGCCATAGAAATTGGCAAAGCCTATGCCCCAGAAAGCCGGTTGTTGAACATTTACCAGCACGCCATTGGATAGATACCTCTGCTCTTGGTGTTCATAAAAACTGTATGGATGTCTTTCATTATGCTTTCTATATGGAATAGTGATTATATGTTAATCTGCATACAACCATCAGACTATGAATTCTTTGCATTTAATATATAGTGCTTTACTGATCATTTTATCAACAGCAAGTACACAGTATTTGGTGCAAAGAAAACACCACATTGAATGGATGCTGTTTATTTATTTATTTTTTTAAGGATTTATTTGTTTGACAAATAGAGCACAAGTGGGGGAGCAGCAGGCTCCTCCCTGTGCAGGGAGCCCGAAGTGGGACTCTATTCCAGGATCCTGAGATCATGACCTGGGCCAAAACCAGACTCTTAACCGACTGAGCCACCCAGGTGCCCCAGAATGGATAATGTTAGTTTCTAATGATCTGGATTAATCAATCTTGCATGATTACTTTGGACCTGAAATGTTTCAGATAACCCCTTTCCTTTCACCAGAGCTCTTGATTTTTTAAAATATTTTTTCACATTTTAATATTACATCAGGAAGTAAGCCCCAGGACTATTCCAAGGAGGTTCAGCATTCTCTCACACCTGTTAATTTCCCAATTTCTCTTTTAACAAGAGGGGTGTTCCATGCCCACCTCCTCTCCCTCCTCCGCCTGAAGCCTGCAGTCTAGGGGAAGGACAGACTAGGGGAAGATACTGGCAGGCATCCAGGAATAGCACCAGGGAGCTGGAGGCTGAAGGACAAACTGTTGTTAAATTCTGCATGACAAAATTCCCAATTGATTCAATCTGGGGACTATCTAGGACCCCACAGAGTTTCTGATTGAATTGAGTCTCTCCCGTTCTCTAAAGCTAGGTGACCTCATACAGATCAAAAATGAATTTCATTTATTGCCTTTGTTTTCTAAATGATTTCTTAGTAAATTTGGTTCATAAACTGTGAAAATTTAGTTATAAAGTCTCAGAATCAAGACAATTTCCAAGAATATTAATTCCTAATGATATTCTTATGTAGATGATATTTGTTTTAAATGTACGCCTCCCAAGTGTTAAGTTTTGTGTAAGAATTAGGGGCTCAAGGCACACTGGCCAAAACCTTTTCCCTCAGCTACATCCCAAATGTCAGCATGAAAATAAATAGGACAGTTCTAAAAATGGGAGGAATGGTATCAAGAGACCAGAGATTTTTCAGAAATTTCTGAAAGATGGAAATAGATAAGCCAAAGCAGACATTACAGTCCAGAGCAAATATAAGAACAATAGAGGAGGAACACATGCTTCCTGGCAATGGGGCACAAACAGGCTCCAAACTTTCTGTGGTTTGGGACGTGAGGAAGAAGAAGGGATTTAAAAAATAAGGTGATATTTTTGAAGGATGGAGCAGCTGGGAAAGTCAGTCCCCTCCCCTTCACCCACCTTCCATTATAGTATTATTCCTCATCTAAAACTAGAAAACCAGCCTTTTAAGGAATTTATGAATCTGCAATGATGACCCTCAGAGGAAAGCCCTCCCCATTTTCAGAAGGAGTTAGTGAGGAATAGGCAGCTATAACATGCTCTTTTGCTTTGCTGTCTGATCTCAGTTCTAGTCCTTCATGTAAATCCTTCCAGTTACCATGCTCTGTCATTCTGAGGTAAATTTGGTTCCGAAAACATACCTATTTAACTCACACTAGCTACTTGTATTAAGCAACCTAGTTCTTCATTAATAAATGTAAATTGATAACTGCTCATGTTTGAGGGCTAGCATATGTCATGAAGAAAGAGGAGGCAATTTGGGTATGAAGATACATTTTTAAAAATTCTGATTACCAGCCTCAGAAACATTTAGGAAGACATTACATTCATAAAACAAGCTCATCTATAATGATAAGGGAAATACATGGAATTCTTAAAATATAAAAATAGGACTCCTGAAATAAATATTCATTAAAAGAAAAAGTTGACAAAATAAAGGTACATATTTGAAGAAAGTAAATACATAGGAAGAAGATCAATGAGAAAGACACAGCAGCAACCTAAAAAGACATGAGCAGAAGAAAAAAAGAGAGGAATTATAATGAAATGATTGATGTAAATTACTGAAATTAAAGAATATTTTCAGATTGGAAGGGCCCATTGAGCCCTAAACAGGATGACTATAAAAAGATTTAGACAAATTCTCTTAAAATCCTAGGACATTATGAAAAAAAAAATAGAAGCTCCTAAGAGCTTATCAAGAGAAATAAAAATAAGTTTCCTATGAAAGAATGAGAATGCACTTGGTATCAGACTTTTTGTAACACTGGATCCTAGAAAAAAATTTTTGGCACTTTGAAAGTTCTGAAAAGGTATGCTTTTAAACCTTGAGCTATTAATCAAAGGTGAGCATAAAATAAAGACATCTTTAGACATGCAATGATTTAGACAATTTATATCCAACATGCACTTTTCGAAAAAACTACCTCAGGGACGCCTGGGCGGCTCAGCAGGTTAAGCCTCTACCTTCGGCTCAGGTCATGATCTCAGGGTCCTGGGATGGAGCCCCGCATTGGGCTTTCTGCTCAGCGGGGAGCCTGCTTCCCACTCTCTCTCTGCCTGTCTCTCTGCCTACTTGTGATCTCTCTTTCTATCAAATAAATAAATAAAATCTTTTAAAAAAGAAAAAACTACATATATATACATATATATATAATATGTATATATTATATATATACATAATATATATAATAATATATATATTAATTAATATATATAACATACTAACTTAACATTATATTATATATAATATAATATAACATAGTATTAATATCTATTAACTAATATATATTATATATACATATATGTATATTTCCTGTAATCTAGGAAAGAGAATGCAAAAATGAATAATATATGACTCAAAAATTTGCACAAGAACAATCATTGCAAGACTAATCCTCATGACATGAGATCAAGCCCCACATCAGGCTCCAATCTCAGTGGTCGTCTGCTTGGATATTCTCTCCCTCTGCCTCTTCCCCCTACTTGCTCTTACGCTCACACTCATGCTCTCTCACTCTCAAATAAAGAAAGAAAAACAAAACAACAACAACAAAAAAAAAAGTAAAAAACTTCTTTCCTTTACTGACTCACTGTAAAACCCAAAGTCATGGTATGATATCATAATGCAGAGAAGTGATTTCTCAGAAAATGCTTGTAGTAGAATCTGGACATAATGATTTCTGGAGCATTTCCCAACCTTTGTTCTTTGGAAAACTAATTATGTTAGATGTTAATAGTCACTCCATCAAAAATGGGTTCAAGAAATGGAAAAATGCAACAAACTCTGATCTCCTTTTTGTAGAACTATATTAGCATATTAAAGATTCTTAGAAATCCAGTAAGAAGTAAAGCTAATTAATTATGTTTAATCCAGTATTTTCCCAATTTATTTGATGATGGGACCTTTTTTCAATTAAATAACTGCAGAAACCAGATTTGGGGACACATTAGTTTACCTCAATACAGACTGGAACATAGCCAACATAGAAGCCCTAGTCGTTAGTAAAGCCTTAGATAGTGGCTTTCAAAACTAGTTGTTTCA
Organism: Neogale vison; assembly: GCF_020171115.1. NCBI lineage: Eukaryota > Metazoa > Chordata > Mammalia > Carnivora > Mustelidae > Neogale > Neogale vison. Next base: position 50,360,898 of record NC_058102.1, read on the forward strand.
AACATAGTCTAGGCAAATATGTAAGGTGAAATTTTCTAAGAATTGCTTCAAGTGCCAGTATTCTCTGGTATTGTTTATAAAATTAGAGTCATGTGATTTAGAGTTTAGAAGTGCAGAAAGCATAGTTTATGTCCTATTACAGAAACTTGGGAGTCTGACATATTCTATCCTAGACACAGGCCTCCCACTTTCACACAAAAATAACTACAGGGATGTCTGCTTCTAGATTAAATTCCCTCCTCTACCCCTGACACCTCCACAGTGCAGAGCTTCTACATTTTGAACCTGTCAAATCATTTCAAGTCAATTCCATGAAACATCTAAGTTCTGTGCCGTGAAGCACAAAAAAAGTGATTTGAATCCATAACATTTAAAAGGCAACGCTTACAAACTGGCCAACCCAGACAAGGAAAGAAGCAGACCCCTCTATACTGTCTCATTTCCAATATAACTACTTCCTGAGGAGTCTGGCAACTTATGTTCTCTACAAAGTAAGCTCCCCTCATCCTAGAGAGCTGAATAAGTTAATTTAGTGGGGGGAGAGGTTTGTATATAAGAGAATGCCTGCCAAATATAAGTACTTTATTGTAAGCATATATTATGCTAAATTCTTTATAGCAATAATTAATTGATATATCCTGGTAATAAAATAATGGCATACTGTCATCTTTCAATTTGTTAGAACCTATGGGCAGAATTCCAGTTGAGCACAAAACGTTATGAAGTTATCTTGATGAAGGTTAACAAGAAAGGGGATGCTGCACCATTTAGAATTAGAACTTGATCTGTCAAACAAGCATTCTTATCCACGATGATTCTCGCTGTAGTATTATGGCATACCCTTTGAAAAAGTGTTAATAGCCTGGGCTTTAATCCAAGAGTATACAGCTTGACTTACAGATAGTTCCTGTTTATAGAATCAAAGGCAAAAAAGATCAATGAACATGACAAAAAGTCTTACCTCGTCTTAGTGTGATAAAACAAGGGTAGAGCAGTAATTAACAGTGGAAAACTGGCTCCTTAATGTAGGACAATAGATTGAGGGACCCAGGCTTCCCTTTTCTTTTTCTTTTTAATGAAGAAAATGAGTCATCGATTTGCACTTTAAATGAAAGGTAAGGTGGTTTCCCACTTTGAAAGGACAGCCCACCACAAAGGATTTATGCCAAAGAAAGTCATTACAGTAAGTGGTCTGACATAAAAGTCACAGCCGCCTGGGACAGAAATTTAGCAATTCTTGGAGGAAGGGGTGTTTTCCTGAGATCTTTTTCAACATTTTGGTAAGTGATAGAAATTTTTTAAAGAGTTTGTGGTTTTTTGGTTTGTTTTAGTTTTGTTTTCATCAAATCCTAAGAAAAGGCAGACCTGTAAGCCATAAAATGTGGGAAAAGCATCACGAAGTAATCACTCAGTCACCTAAAGAAATGTGTGCATCTGCTCTCCCTCTTGGAGATCTTATCACTCGGATTATAGTGCACAAGAACCTCTTGTGAGCCCAAAATTGTTAGCAGCAATTTATTAGAACCCTTTCCCGGCTCCAGAGGAATATGTTACTCTGCAAAGATGGGAAGTTAAATGGTTTACGCACCATTTCCTTCATACTTGTTGAACTTGTACAGTGGGAGAATGGGGAAGGAACCTGGAGAGGGAGGGGGGAGGGAGGAAGCAGGACTCCTGGCTCCAGCAGACAGTGAAATGGAAAAGAACAGGCCATCAAGATTAGTAGATATTAGTTACCCATAGTTAAAAGGAAAACCTCTTTAGAAGGACATTTTGCTTTCTCTGCCTGGTGGTTCCTCATTTGAAACACAGGACAGTGAACATGTTTGGAGTGTTTGTTTTCTTAAATCTTCCAAGGATGATACACAATTAATGTCACCCTACATGCACAGGAGTACGACTGTCTTAGAATATTGGGTCTTAAATCTTCCACTGAATCTAGAGTAAGAAAGGTGCAGTGTGATTTATGGGAAGGAAGAGATCATTGCTTTATCTAAATCCTACCTGCCCGAAATCTCACTGTTCAACTGATACATATGGTGAAATCTTAGAATAATTATATTGAGCGCTGAAGATTAAATTTAGGATAAATTTTATTTAAATTTTCTTAAGGGCAGAAATGGAAAGAAACATAGGTTGGTAGTTATATAAATAGGGCACTGGCCATTGTAAAGGCTTGGGTTGGTCCTTGGCTAATGCTTAAGGTAAAACTCAATGAGAACTCAGAAAAACATTAGTCTAGGGGGAAAATGTGATCTCATCTTTTCTATCACTTCAGTGAAATTTTAGGCAAAACTGAGTGTAGAATATGTTATGTAGCGTGTGATACTGAAATAAAGATTGTCTGGGATTCTGATCAAGACGATGATGAATTTATTCTAGACAGTCCTGAAGTTAAACTGAAAACAGTTTGCGCTGGTCTCTTTCCCACCTCTCCTGTTTTTTCCAGAGGCTGACAAGGGTTTCACTTCCACAGGACCTGGCCCTCAGAGCTAGTGGGGCTTTTCTTGTGGTGGTGGTGGTTTGTGAGAGAAGTCATCTCTGCTTTGAGAAATCAACTCCTAGGGACTTTGGTTGTTTCACTGCTTCAGCACTTGACCTTTTTCATTGGGAATTCCAGATGAGTAAAATCTCCTCAAGATCCAAATCTCCAGAGACAGATCTTTAACCTCTCTGCCCAGCAGATACTCAGCCCAGGAAGTTCAAATCAGCTACATAGGTTGCTTCTGACTCTGAAGGGCAACTGCTTTCAGATTACTGTGAAGGAGCCATTTTTTCCCCCCAAAATATTATTCAATTTCTATAAGGCCATGAATCTTTCATCACAGCTGGAACCGTGGGCATATTTCTGTTTCTAGGAAAGTCACCATATATCTGCATATTAAGTTTTGATTTTCCTAAAAATTATAACATTTACTCCAACTTCAATATTTATCTGTGTTCAGAGTATAAGTAACTATTGACTTATGTGGGGAGATCAGATGATATACATATGATAATTATATATGTATATACATAATATATATGTATGTGATTTATGTATATTTATGAGTACACACACACACACACACACACACATATATATACATACGGACATGTACGTGCAAATTTATTGGATGCCCTGCAAAAATACATTTACTTTCTCCATGTCTAAACAGCCACTACTATAAAGGTCATGGCCCATATCTTACTCCTCTCAGTATCTCTAGCACCTAGCAAAATGCCTGGAAGATATCAGGCAATCAGTAAATATAAATATATAAATACATAAAATTGAATTTATAATTAATAACTTAGCCTCTATTCACACATCTCTGCAGAAAATAGAAGTGTGTTAGAATGTGAAATTGTATGAAATACTGAACTAAAAATGGCTTATGGGAAATATATGTTAGAGTGCTTTGTAAAATTTTACATAAGTATTGTATAGTGTTATGTTCCTATGAAATAAAAAGATTTGAAGTATTATAGTTGTACAATATAAACATATTTTTAGTAGTAGACCCTGGATTAATAATAAGCAATTTTCATTAGTAAGTTGTTAGCTGAGGAATAAGTTCTTGATTTAAAATATCAATGAGGATAATTCATGAATTTTATTATTTTTCTTCCTCACCTCAAACACCATTAAATGTTTATCTGTGACATTGGAACAATTTGAAAAATATTCTAATACTAGAATATTGCCACTCATTTGACTAGATAAGCACATCATTATAACAGGTGGTGTGGTAGGGGCACCTGGGTGGCTCAGTGGGTTAAGTGTCTGATTTTGGCTCAGGTCATGATCTCAGGGTCCTGGGTTCAAGCTTCCTGTCTGGCCTCATGCCCAGCAGGGAGCCTCCTTGTCCCTCTGCCCCTCTCCCCCACCCATGCTTGCCCTATGTGTCTCTCTCTTTCAAAATAGATAAATAAATCTAAAAAAAAAAATATGTGGTATGGTGTGTTATGATATTGATCTTATTTTAGTGTATGGATGCTTGAGCACATTTTAGTAATAGAATTAAGGTTTGAAGATAAATGAGGATGATTCTAATGAGGACACAGTAATGAGAGCTTTGCCTCACAAGTGGCCAACAGTTCACTGGAGAAAAGTTGGACTGAGGCTGTTGAATCATCTGCAGGTTAGGCACCTGCAGAACAATCATAGAAAAAACTGGACAGTTTCGTTTTAGAGAAGCATGAACATTGATTTATTTTGATGGCTATCTTTATAAAGCAATTGGATTCTTTTTAATAGAAAGACAAGCCTTTGTTTATTTTGTGTGTAGGAACTTTGTGTTAACCTGAGAGATATTTGGGGAGTTTATGCTATATAAGACCATTTTTCTGATCTAAAAACAAGATAGAACTTCATTTTCTTTTCTGCTAGAGAGATTTTACAGGAAAATTGTATAACAACAATTCACCATGAGTTAACAGTTGAGCCTCTAGTGAGTATATGGTAGGTACAAATCTGGGTCCTTCAAGGAGTATATCTTTTAAATATCCAAGTTTAGAGCACAGACTAGATATACGGTCAGAAACAACCATTTGAAAGGAGAAAGAATTGTTTTCTTAGATTGAATTCAGTGTGTATATACAGTTTATGTTAAATTAGAATCTATATAGAGATTGGTATATGCTTTCCTTCTTAGTAGCCTATAAAATGGAAATAGTACATTAGGAAGCCCGGGTGGCTCAGTCAGTTGAGTGTCTGACTCGATTTTTGGCTCTGGTGTGATCGGTCGTGAGATTGGGCCCTGGGTCGTACTTTGCACTGAGTGTGGAGCCTGCTTGGGATTCTCTCTCTCCCTTTGCCCCTCCCTACCTGATCACATGCTCTTTCTGTCTCTTAAAATAAATAAATAAATGAAATGGAAATCCTCAAGGATTGTGTGACACTGTATTATTACATATGTGTGGACATGTAGCTTTTTAAATGTTTTGTTTTGAGGGGTATAAAGCAAAGTTGTTTTTAAAAAGAAATGTACAATGACAACTTCATTTACAATTATTAACTGAGCGCCTACTAAATGATGAAGCTCTGGGTGATGGGGGTTTACGCAGCAGTTAACAAACAAGGGTTGTTCCTACATTTATGGAGCTTAACTTCTAATGGTGGAGTCAGACAATAAACAAATATGCAAATAAATGCGTGCTCATACTGTTGTGTAGGGAGTTAAAGGAGGATGTGGAGGAAAGGCACTATTTGTGGTAGGATAGTCAGGGATGGCCTCGCTGATGAGATGACTTTTGAAAGCCGAGACCTGAAAGCCATGTGGATATCTAAGGAAAAAGTGTTCTACATAGAGGGAATAGCAAATGCAAAGGCCTCGTGGCTACAATGAACTTGGTTTATATGTCTCATCAAGGGGACAATATTGCTAGAGCTCAGTAAGAAAACCAAAGAGTTCAAGAGCTAGCTTTTTTTTTTTTTTTTTAATTTTTGAGAGGCAGGGCAGAGGGGGAGGGACAGAATCTCAAGCAGACACCTTGCTAAACATGGAGCCCAACACAGTGCTCAATCCCACAACCGAGATCATGACCAGAATTGAAAACAAGAGTCAGACGCTTAACTGAGCTTCCCAGGTGCCCCAGGAGTTGCTTTTTAAATGAGGGATTTTTAAGTTAATTGCTTATCATATCCAAATGTAGTCACACCTCCAAAATGCTCCATAGAGGTATGGATTACAAGAATATAAGATGACAAGTTTATTTCGTACCATACTTACTGGGTATTTCTTCATATTATAAGGACCATTTCTAGCTTCAGAGAGGCTTCATTCAGATCTACAGTTAGCATCAGCTGCATTAAGTTCTCAAGTAATTTACTAATTGATAGTAGCAATAATGATGTGCATTGTTTCCATCGTTCTTATTGATTTCTTTTGTCTCTCTGGGGTTTTTTTCTGCATCAACATACCAGTCAAATAAAAATTATTCATTAATTTTATTATTTATCAATAAATTAATATTGTTTGTTTACTATTCAAATAATTATGTACCATTTATTTCATTAGTAAGCGCATTTTAAAATTGAGAATTTGCCATCCCAGGAAGGAATCACCTTATTAAGGTGAGAGAGGATGGTAAACTATTTACTTATAAAATTTAAAATATCTTTTGGTTCTGTAAGAACCAAAATTTAAGTTGAATCCCCAAAACAAATGCTTTTTTAAAAAACAGTATTTAAGAGTAAACCTTAAAATCACCTAAAATAGAGTGCCTCCTGTTGTCTCAAAGACATTACGGCTCTCATGCTTTATGTATTGTCTTTCTCTTAACCAATAATAAAGATTTTATTAATTCTCAGGGCAGCTTGATACATGCTAAATGTAGGGGGGAAATCTTTAAAATGCAGTGAAAAGAAACTGTTGTAGCTAGAAATAAACCCACTTAAACCCATATAAACATGGGATAAGGGATGGTACAGCCTTCAGAACTGCTTCTCCTATAATACCCACCACCTGGTACCCCAACCTCCCACCCCCCCGCCACTTCAAACCCCTCAGACTGTTTTTCAGAGTCCATAGTCTCTCATGGTTCACCTCCCCTTCCAATTTACCACCAGGTGGTGGGTATTATAGAGGGCACAGCTTGCATGGAGCACTGGGTGTGGTGAAAAAATAATGAATACTGTTTTTCTGAAAATAAATAAATTGGGGAAAAAAAAAAAAAAAGAAGCAGCGTGAAGGAAATAAAGTCCAAAATCAAAAAAAAAAAAAAAAAAAAAAAAAAGAACTGCTTCTCCTCCACTCCTAAGCTTGGGAAAAAATTACTTCCTAATCAAACACCATTTCTTCCTCAATAAAAATAACCTCCTACTGAGGTAAAGGACCACCTGAAAGACTTAATTCATTTGAGCAGAAGATCAGAATAAAGCTCAAACAAATTATCATTTTCAGCCACAAGGACACCCCACGTAGAACCTTGAGCCTCCTTGTCCCCACCACCTTTTCTGATGCTGTACTCTGGCCAGCTGTAAGAATTGGGCCTCCAGAGTGACTCCCAAGGACAGAAGTGTTCTGCCTTACTGAGGGTCCTCCTATAGTCAAAGAGTAACTTTTCCTGGAGATCAACTGTATACTGACAGCTTGTCATCTCTCTCCCTCCAGGAGCCTTCCTGGTGCTGCATCCTGGACTGAGAAGTTATTACAGAGTTGTCTCACATTGTTTAAAGATGGCGATTTGATGAGGCAGATCTGCTAGAGCTAGAGTTAAAATGAACCACTCCCGTATTTTCTTATTTAAATCAAAACCATACACATTTCAATTTTTAGAATTATTATATGTGCTGATAAGAAGCTCTACCAGAGTTATGACTGCTCCCATTGGGGCAATCTAAAAGAGAAAACAGAGATTAGGAAGGCTTCCCACTTATTAGGGAGGACTTTTTATTGGGATGAAAAATGTGCAAAAATAAATTCTAAAACACTAAATAGAACGTTTCTTTCTTTATAGTTCATGTAAAGGTTTTGTATTCTAAAAGTATTTGAGAAGAGAGGACTGGATTGCTTATTGAAATGCCAACAGAATTCAAATTTTTAATATTTATTTAATAAATAAATGCCATTCCCCACAACCTAGACTGTCCGACCTAGACACTCTGTCAGGGTGTACCATTGTACGTTAAACATCTAAGGATATAGTCTTCACTTTTGCAAAGAACCGTGTTCTCTCCAGTTTGGTGTGAAGCACTGGTCCCTGTCAGTCCATCTCTATTTATCCCCTCCTTTTCAGAGGCTAGGATACAATGAAATATCTCCCACCAACACAAGAACAACAGGGTGAGCAATAATCCGTTGTAACTGACAATTGGCCTTGGTGTCAGAGCCACCGTGGGAAGGGGTGGTGTCATGCTGGAAAACGTATGGCCTGTTTAAAGGTGGCTGCAGCGACTCACCTCGATTCTTGCCAGGCAGAAGTACAAGCCAGCCATTATCAGATATTTAGATTTTTGCAATAAAAGCCAGGTGTCTGGGTTTTTTATTGGGAAATCTCACAATTTTAAAATGTTGATTCTATTGAAAAAATAATACTGTGTTGGCTAATAGAGTTTACTTATAGTTCAAATTTGCCTCTGGTTGCCAGTTTCCAAACTGTGCAATGTATATTTTATAGCAAAAGAAGAGCAGGGGAGGGAGGATGCTCTTTATTTGTCCATTCCTTCATTTTGCAGACTTTCATGGAATCTCACATCATGACTGGGTCTGTGGCGCTTTCAAAGATGAGTGATGCAGGGTCATTGCATTCCAAGAACTCAGAGTCTAGTGGATGCCCCATCCTCGCCTGGAAAACAAAGCTGCTCTCACATTTCAATTATTCTCTGTATGTTTATAGGCTTCAAATCAGCACCTACAGCTCTAATTTCCCACCTGACCTTCAGTGTATCTAATTTCCTTCAAATATGATGTATCAGGAAGCTAGGTCTACCTGTATCAACGTTAACACATGTTCAAAGCATAATAGTGAGGAAAAAAGAAATAAAAAGATTGCAAAAAAAAAATGCAGCATGATTTTATGTGAATTTTTAAGGCACACAAAACAATAGTATATATTATAAGAATATCCAATTATAGGAAAAATATAAAAACCTCCATAGCTGAAGGATAACAACACCCAGTTGAGGATAGTTGTTGCCTCTGGGGGATGAAAGAGGGAAATGAGTTGGAGATGTTGGTCTATAGTTGTATCTGCAACACTTTATTTTTTTATTTTTTTTTTTAAGATTTTATTTATTTATTTGACAGAGAGAGATCACAAGTAGGCAGAGAGGCAGGCAGAGAGAGAGAGGAGGAAGCAGGCTCCCTGCTGAGCAGAGAGCCCGATGCGGGACTCGATCCCAGGACCCTGAGATCATGACCTGAGCCGAAGGCAGCAGCTTAACCCACTGAGCCACCCAGGCGCCCTCTGCAACACTTTATTTCTTTAAAAATATCTGGTGCAATTTCGTCAACGTTTGTTCAGTCTTGATGTTGGCTGCTAAGCCATCCCATGTTTTCTCCGTCTTCCTGCTTACAGTATTTTAAATAGATAATAAAAGAAATAAGAATATAAAATACTAGCACCACTAAATTAGAATTTTAAAAATTTATTCCTAAGGGAATGCCTTTTCTAATTTTCACCACTGCTTGAGTGGCAGTAGACTCCCAGACCTGAAATACTTAAAATTTCCCTCTTGTTTTTCCACCGTGGCTAACCCAATCTGTTACTTATGAAACCTACCTTCGAACCATCTTTTTCCATTCTTGTTTTACCATTATGGCACAGACATCCTCCTTTAACATCTTAACTACTTTCAGCACCTCCTGAAATGTCTGGCCACCACCACATTCCCCCTCTATTTCCTCCGGTTGCCATGCTGTTACCTCCCTCATCACATCTTTGCCTGCTCCCATTGTTCACAAGTCACATTTGGCATCTCTCCATGGCAATTGGGCACACCATAGTGTGGCCCCATCTCAATTTATAAAGCATGTCTCCCTTTTCCAGCATTTCCAAGGTATCTCATCAACCTTCCAGTGCCTCCTAGAAAGCAAGCAGCTTTCCACATCCAACTTCCATGATTTTGCATATGATGTTTCTTCTTCACAAAATGCCCCTTCCTTTTCTACCTTTCCAAAACTTCTTCCTGCAAGTATGATTCCCACCTCTTCTGTAGAACTTGATCTATCTCTCTGTTGTTACTATATTTTTGACATGGACTGTATTCACTTTGGTACTGTATCAACTTTTTGTCTGCAGGTTCATCTTTAATGGAAGTTTTGGTTTGGTTGTTATTGTTGTTGTTTTGATTTTTTACTTTTTCCCCCTTTCCTCAAGATCACTTCTTCTTATCCCAAATTGTTGTAGTTGTCTTCTGTCCTCCCGGGCTCAACCATTGGGAAGCAGGTTTTTATAAGACCGCTAGGGCTTCTTTTCCTGTGACTGAGAGAGTTTAAATCTGGAGCTTAGCTCTGGTGCCTGGTAGCTCTGCTCCTTCCCTCCTCTGCAACCAAGTAGCGATCACAGCCCTGGTAGTGGTCACAGCGTCTTCAACCTCTGCCCCCTAGCAGGGATGCCTGTTCCACCTCACTGTCTCATGTGATGATCCTATAACCACTGACATCCTGCATCCATGGGCTTTTAATCTCAATCCTCTCAGATTCTGTGTGTTCATCAGGCCACTACAGTCTATCCAATCCTGAGCCCAACAGGCCACTCCAGTTTCCACCCAATAGTGTACATTTCAGTTCGAAGTTTGGGTCACAGAGATGCTTATTTTATTTTGAAGTGTGGCTGGCTATGCTCTCTTAGTTTTGTTTTAAATTTTCACTGCTATGTGTTTGGTATGAGCAGAAGAAACAATCTCTTGGATGGGGTTTATGGTAGATTTGCCATGTTCTTAAAGCAAATAGTTTCTTCCTTTAGGTCTAGCATGGGTCAACAATTTCTTGGGTTCGATATCCTCTTGGTGACATAAATGCTGACATGCCAAGGCATGTAAGAAACCAAAGAACAGTTAATACTGGGATAAAGCTTGTAGTACATCAGATTAATAAATGGAGGAACCGCTAATTTGAAGATGATAGATTGTTTGCTTCTTCTGTTTCCCAAATGAGTATTCACATTAGGTGATACTTTTAGGAGATAGGTAGGCTAGGATAAAATTGTTAAAAATTGTGTGAAGATGTGAGCTGTTCACCTTACAAAGGTACCTAAAATTTATAACATGCCCTGTTTTAGTAGCTTGGTGTTTGGCAAAACAGATATTTGGAAAATTATAATAGAGTAGTAGTTAGATTGATTCCATGTTAATACTTGAGGGAAAGAGATTCATGGGGGGTTTTGATTCCCTTGTAAATTTGGAAACCCAGTGAAAATTATGTGTGAAAACTGAGAACCTGGGATCTAGAATCACTATCAAGGAACCAAGGACCTAGCTCATACCAAGAGTGGCAGAGCCATCATACATTCACCAACCCCAACTCCTCTGACACAATTAATTGTGAGCACAATAAAGTTTACCCTAGAACAACCAAATTAAAACACTTCAGTGTTGGAGTTTTGTTTTGTTTTTAATATTCTTTGTATCTCAAATCTTTCAGGTCAAGCAACTGGCATTTCTGCTTCATAGATCAAATGAACTAGAAATGAAAAGCTTGTAGCCTGTTTTATAATCCTCATCTGTGCCTTTCTGCCATTTGTGAGGCATACATAGGCCCTAAAGAAAGTCCCAAGTCAGAGTCCCAGAAGTGGAAATCTTTCATCAGATTCTAAGAGGAAAGGCTAGACTTCTCACTAGTCAAATAAGCTTTGGTCAAACGAGGGAAAAGCATGTGGAGAGAGAAGGACATGGCGCCTCAGCTTGCTAGTGGGATTCTTGACCCAGCACCGCCTGTGCAAGGCTTGACTTGTTGACTCTACTCGTCACCTTAACACAAATTGCTCCAAGCCAGTTGCTAAGTCTCAAAATCATGCTTCTGTCTCCCACTGTTTTAGAATCTCCAAGAAGGCAAAGGCATCTCTGATAGTCCTTTGTTTTTCTCCGTAGCCCCCACGGTAGGGCCTACACATAGGAGTAGTGGAATAAGAATTTGTTTTTCCTCATTTGATTTTGTATTAAGAAATTTTTGTTCATTTTTCCCAAAAAGTAGAATACTTCTCTTTCATTAAACTTAAACAGAACCCCCTTACTTCTCTTCCATTAAACTTACCCAGAACCCCCTTTACTTCCTAGTGTTTTAATTTTTCTCGCAATAATTTCCAGATGCCACCGCCTTTGCTGAGAAAACTCAAAATGCGGAGTGCATGTGCTCCCTTTCTGATTCTAATATCTTTTCCATAATAAAAACAATGTATTCAGAGGTGATGGATGATATTCTCTAGTTTAGAAACCCTGAGTAAAAACTCCTTTCCTCCTCCTTGCAATTATATTCACAGAGATTTCCACCGAGCAAAGGAATTTTTTCTTCATTACCCAGTACAATCCACTGAATGTGTCGCCTATGTGCCGGTGAGTGGTTACAGGCCTACAGATATGATCCTAATGTGCTTGTTTGCTGTTTTCCCCAATTAGTCATGGTGTATTAAAGTGAATAAAATCTTTTAAAGCCTTTTGGCAGCATTTTTGCTGAAGTGCTCACATCTACATTAGAAGAACAATAATTGTGGGTATTCTGATTTGGAAATAAAGAGAAACTGAATATGTTTTGGGGGAAAAATGCTAAATGACATAGAGAGAAAAGCAGTCCCTAGAGCAGAACACAATAACTCTTAAAGCTTAAGATTTAGGAAATAATTTAAATTTTGCTGATGCCTCTCCTCCAGCCTCAGGCTTCCTGGGCTCTACAGAAGATTCTAGAATGTGGAATGAATCAAGTATCGATCCTGCTTTAGGATAATCCTTTTATCTATAGAATGTGAATTTAAGGAGATTAATGGATACAATGAATGGAATTCTAGGTTTCTTATTTTGGTGCTTAATATTCCAAAGTTGCTACACCACGGCTTGACTGGGTAGGGTAGAATTCCCTGAAATCACAAAATATATGTGTCCCCATGGGAAATGAATATTCTAGCAAGAGGTCCTATCACAAGTAGGTGATACATACTAATGTATATTAAGCAATCATAATAACAAGTGCAACTTCCATTTACTGAACACCTTCCATGTATATTAAAGCATTTTTCTACATGTTAACCATATCATCCCCTTACATCAGGGCTATGAATTGGTTCCTTTTTTAAATTTTTTTAATTTTTTTAAAGATTTTACTTATTTATTTGACAGACAGAGATCACAAGTAGGCAGAGAGGCAGGCAGAGAGAGAGAGAGGAGAAGCAGGCTCCCTGCTGAGCAGAGAGCGTGAAGTGGGGCTCGATCCCAGGACCCTGAGATCATGACCTGAGCCAAAGACAGAGGCTTAACCACTGAGCCACCCAGGTGCCCCTGAGTTGGCTCTTATTACCATTTTCGAGATGAAGAAGTTTAGGGACAGAGAAGTTGGGTGGTTTGCCCAAGTCATGCTGCTAGATGTGAAACAGATCAGTGTGCTACCAGAGCCAGACGCCTGACACTCTGCTCTGTATTACCTTTCTACATTTACTGTAAGTATTTATTCTTTCCCTGTGTCTGTAAGAGTTGCTATTTGGGTTTGTAAAAGACTGTGACAGAACACTGCGGTAAGCTATTAACCTAAAATATTACATACCCCAGGGACCCTAGGTGGCTCAGTCAGTTAAGGGTCTGACTTTTGATTTTGGCTCAGGTCACGATCTCATGGTCATAAGCCTCACATTCGGCTCCACGCTCAGCTGGGAATCTGCTTGAGATTCTCTCTCTCTCTCTCTCTCCTTCTTCACCTCCACCTGTTGTAAATAATAAACAAAATAATATATTACATACCCCAAACTGCAAAACACAAGGGTAGCACCAGTTTACATTATTGCCCATTGTCTACCGTGTACCAAATTACTAGTGAACAAGCCTCAAAGAGAACATTTTTGATCTGTAAAGTCCTACGTGTTTCAAACACTGGTTTCCTCTCTAATTCTTTCTCGGTAATTAAGAATCAGACTGTGGTTTAAAATCTGAATAGTTAATAATAGTGACTATATGTGTAAGCTGTCCTTCAAAGAAGGTACTACAGGTACAAGGTATTGTCACAGTGTCTGGCGATTAATGTAATGTGCGAAGTATTTCCATTAGGCCCTCTGTACCGAGAAACTTAAAGTTGCATTGCAGGGACTTTATTCTACTAAAATTCAAATTCTGAAGCATAGCGTGTCTATAGCTTGATCTTTGAAGGCTCAAAACTTTATCAGAATCAAACTGACAACAGAGAAGATAATCTCTCTTGAGTCAAACACGTTTTATTTGATTACTACATTTCTTGGACAAAACCCTTAAGATTAAGGAATATTTCTGCCCTGATGCTTCTTGTCTCCCTCAAGCATCCTGAGATAGCTGGCATCTATGGGCTCTGGCTAGTCACATATCCCATTGACTAGATGACCCAAGTAGACTTTTTCTTTTTCTTCTTTTTTTTTTTTTAAGATTTATTTATTTATTTGACAGAGAGAGAGAGAGGGAGATCGCAAGTAGGCAGAGAGGCAGGCAGAGATAGAGGGGGAAGCAGTCTCCCCGCTGAGCAGAGAGCCTGATGTGGGGTTCAATCCCAGGATTCCAAGATCATGACATGAGCCACCCAGGCGCCCTCCACCTCCATGCCCAAATAGACTTTCAAAAACATTAGTCCACCAATGATCTAAGCTGAGGTACAGACTTCTGGTTGGTGCACAGGTAGGGCGGGATACTCTCGCTTGGATTCGGAGTTCATCACCAGGTACAGAGGGAAGGCATGGCCAGGAAATTCTGTGCTTATTTTACTCAACTGTTCTTGGGGGAAGACAAACAGACGGTGAACCTGGGGATGCGGTGGAAAGAATATGACCTTTGACTTTCTAAGTCTCAGATTTGTTACTCACTAGATCTGTTCCCTGAGAGCATTCTCAAAGCTCTCTGCGGCTCAGTTTTCCTTTTCTGTAAGGTAGATATCATACCTGGCCCTGAAGCTCACCACTTTGGCTGTCCAGTGGAGAAGATTGTATTTCCATCCTCTTCTCTTACTACCTGACAACCCAAGAAAATCAGATCTAGTCCTCCATCTAGACATGCAAGCAGGTGTCTCTCTTTGTATCTTTATTTCACTGCCTTTGATTATATGGTTCCTTCTTCCTGGATTGTGTTTTCCCCCATTTCAATGTTTCTAAATCCTACCTCTTTTGCAAGTCCTAGTTTAAATAGTTTGGCTAAAATGAAACTTTCCCCAGTTCCATCAAACAGAGGTAATTTCTCTCTTCTCTGTATTCCAGCCACCCTTGGGGGTGCTCGATGGCACTCACTAGTGTGCCCTTTCTTGGATAGCACTTATTTATGTGCTGCTTTTTTCCTTCCTACTAGACTATAAGCTTCTTGTGAGGGAAATAAAGTCTAATCCATCATTGTATCCCTATGCAGCGCTTAGCATGATTCCTTGTGCATTGGCAGTCAATAATTTTGTGTTTAATTGAATTGAATAAGAGAAGGAAACTGAACTTTGTGCAAATCTCTAAACCCTTCTACCTGCCCAGGATCAAGGGACTCCACTTCTTTGACTGAGTCTAATGTGATCTGAAGTAATAAGGAAGACAGAGCTAATGATATTCTCTAGTCCTACTTAAAATCTTCTATATTCTTCAGGAATCTGTTACCTCCTGGTAGATGGACGTTCTCTGAGGTTTTATAGATTGAATACATTTTTTAAAATACTATCAAAGAGAATAGAGGTGGACCAACTTCAAACAAGAAATTGCCAGGGGAAATAGCCAGACAATCTGCATTTTATTTGATTTCTAGTTAAGAAATTATTGGTTTTTTTTTCTTCTCTTAGTTATTGCATATGGTCATCTTGCTTTTAAACTAGAAGAGTAGTCATTCCTTTCTTTGCTTATCCCCTACAAGTAAAAAAAAAAAAAGAGGTGAAAATCCAAGAGAATGAATTTGGACATCACCATGTGTATGATAAAATGGAAGCCACGAAATAAACCTAAGTTTATAAATAACGTTCACTTACCAGGACTATCAACATGTCTCATACATTGATTTTTCCCTCTATATTATTTCAGAAATACGTAATTATCAAGTTTCCTTTACAGTGGTATTCATGCAATTAGGTGATACCGAAAACACCTTTAAATTTCCAGTTAAAACTGGACTTTGAGCTAGAGATGCACATAGGACAGTCTGGTGCTAAAGATTTGCTGTAAGTGAACCTCAAAAATATTGCCCCCATGGATGATAATCTCACCAGCTCCCTCATCAGCTTCTTGTTCTGTGCATTGAACCCTCCTCTCATTAAATCCTTGACTTGATAACGTTATCCTATTTGCTCATTTTGTTTCTCTCAGCAGCTACTCATAAACCCAAAGGACTTGATCTTCCTGAACATCGTCATGGCTGCAGGAATCACGCTGGAATGCTTTATAGCAAAAGGAACATCTTGACTGAGATTCAGTTCGATACACGTGTATCGAGCAACTGCCACGGGCTGGAAAGCCTGGGATACTCACCCACTCCTTATTTTGTTTGAACTTAGAGAGGGAATAAGACACATATCCAGCTATCATGTAGGTCAAGCTATGATTCGTATGAATAGGGTGAGGCAAAGTACCTAAGGACGAGGAAAGGAAAAACATTAACAGGTTCTGCATACCATTATCTTCTCAGGGATGATATTCAACACATTTAATAATCTGAATGGCCAGACACTGGCCAGACAGAAGGGACATCAGCCAGAGCTGGTGCAGAGTCCTAGAGAGCCAGATAGTACCCCTTATCTTGCTGGATTGTGGGAAGGTCTGAGGGCTTCCGGGTGAGGTGGGTCAGGGCTGAGGTAGCAAGAAGGCCCTGGTACAGGAGGTAGGCATGGGGTGGGATGGGAGGTTACATCTGAAGGGCAGAAGCTTTTACCAGCTGTTCTGAAAGTATTTCAGTATTTTAACTCTTCTGTGACCATTCTGGTACAAAGTAGCAGAAGATCAAAGCAGCCACTCATGAGTGAAGTATTATTAAGCAGAATTTAAAAAGGAAGAAATCACATATTAGGGAGGGGATAGAGGCACAGAGCTAGTGAAAGATAGAACTGAATTGAACCTACTTCTTCCTTTGTTCTAAAGCCCGTCGTCTGTTTTAGTAACAGTTCATACTCACAGATCTAGAAGAGGACGACAAAGATGACCATGATTATGATTTACAAATGAAAAGTACGTTTTGAGCTAAGCCTTTAAAATAACAGAAGATATATTCTTATCATATTTCCAAGAGTAGATGGTGCCAGGTTAGTTTGTTTCGTTCCTGGTAAGAATCTTCTTGCTGTTTTTTTCCTAATTAGCCTTCTTGTCCTTCCCTTTCTTCCCGTGTCTATCACTTCCTTCGGATAGAAAGTCTTCCTGTAGGGTTCAGCTGCAAGAGGACTGTGAATGAGCTTCCAGAATCTTAGAACCCATTGTATTTGTGTCTGCCATTGTGCATTTTTGTGGAAAGAGGATCTATAGTTTTCTTCAGGTTCTGAGGCCTCGGTATAACTCCATTACATTAGAGGAAACAAAATAATATTCCACAGATGGAAATTTGGGGCATTATGATGTCATGTAATGTAACATTCTGAAAATACAACGTATCCATTTGAATTTCAAAGGACTGAAAAGTGAGTACTCTCTCTTTGGCATTACTTATATGTTGTTATCAAATAAATGGCATTTCCCCTTGCACATACCAGCGAATGCTCTTAAATGTTGGAGAAATGAGACACCACGGAACTCAGGCACCCAACCTTGGCAGACGATTCTGGCGTGTTACCTGTGGCTGACATTTAGAGATCACAGGTCACACCAGCAGTTCCAGCACACCTGAGACAGTGGGGCTGGTGGTCTAGTGCAGTGGTTAAGTTCAAGTTCAGATCCAACCACTGGAATCCAACCTTAGCTATTGATTCCTTGCTCTATACCTTCAGATAAGCTATTTCATCTCCTTGTGCCATCATATTCTTATCCTGGAAATGAGACTACTGATAGCACCTGTTTTTCATAGTTGCTATGGAGAGGAAGAGGTTGATGGAAGGTGGGACTACAGAGGCTCATGGCAGCTGAACTCTTGCATGAAGGCCAGAGTACCAGAAGATCAGAGGACCCAATGTCCCTACTAAATCTACTCCTTTCAGCACACACTTCTTCGTCTTGCTTCCCAGTCTCTGACATCATTTTTGTGCCAGGGTCCTCTATTCCTGTTTTCTTGTCTTCTTACATGGCTTCCCCTGTCCCATTCATGGAGTGGAAACAGGCATAGGGAATAAAAACTACAACATGATTCTGGAGGCTTGTCCTGTTTTATTGTAGCAAATAAAAATATCTCAAGACTCCTCAATTACTCATCCAATCTAGTAAAATTAAAACCAAAGGAAAGTAAAACCTCTATGATATGCTTTACCTGGCAAAGCTCATATTCTAGTTCCCTAATTTGTTTCTAAAGTGCAACTTCTACTTCTGGCCATGTCAGTAAAACAGTTAATCGGTGAACATTGCTTGAGAGCTCAATATACATAAAGCATAGAAGGGGAGAAAAAGCAATTGCATTTGTAAGAAAATAAATACACATGATGCAAAGAGTAGCAAGGATTCTATATCATCACCCAGCCCTTTTTAACTGAAATCGTGTCTACCTTTTTCTGTGTTTAGGGTTTTTTGAAAGATGAATGGACATTGCAGCCCAGTTTGAGAAAATCATGGCAAAATCAGTTAAGAAACATCACTTTAGCACTTCTGAACCTTCTCCTCCAGCAACTTTAGTCTTCAACAGCATCTCCTTTAATATTGATGGTTCCATCCAGTATAAAGAAAAGCCGTATTTCTCTGCCTCCGAAGCCCTAGACGCTTACATTGATGATTTCTATTTAAGCTGTAAGCCACCTGATATTAATGATACAAAGGTTAACTTGGATCAGAACCCTCTCGAATTTCTTGCTAAACTAAACAGTGGTAAGCTTTCATTATTCTCTGAGTTCAGTTTTCATTATCTATAGAAAGCCTATGCTTTGAGAAGAGCTATGATCAAAAAGATTTTTTTTCTTGGAAAATAATTATCTTATACTTTGTGAATCTTTTTATAAGATTGCTATATAATTTTAAGTTTCCAAAACTTTACAGTAATGGCTCCCTTCGAATTGAGAGTTAGTTATAGAAAACACACCCGAGCCTTGATTTCAGAGTGCAAAAGCTCTGGCCTTAGCTAGAAAGCCTTGTGCTCTATGACTAAAGGTGTTACAAAGTCACTTAAATTCTCCAAAATGGGAATAACAGTAGTAACACCTCACAGGGTTATTGTGGGAACTAAATGTACGTGAATTGCTCTTAAATCGTCATGACTATAGTAGGGTCCTCAGTTTCTCTCTGTAGCGCAATGAACACTATAATGGAAATAAGTGACTTGAGGTCTGGTTCCTATTCTGCTAATGAGCTGAGATATGAGAAGTCATTTCCTCTCCCTGGGCTTCAGTTTCTTTCTCAATAAGATCAGGAGACTGAAATTTATGAGCTCTGTAATTTTAAAATTCTGCATTATATAGATTACAGAAAAATAAAATTATTCAACTCCAGTATTTCTCATTTAAAAAGTCTTATTTGGGGACGCCTGGGTGGCTCAGTTGGTTAAGCAGCTGCCTTCGGCTCAGGTCATGATCCCAGCGTCTGGGATCGAGTCCCACATCGGCCTCTTGCTCAGCAGGGAGCCTGCTTCTCCCTCTGCCTCTGCCTGCCATTCTGTCTGCCTGTGCTCGCTCTCTCCCCCTCTCTTTCTCTGATAAATAAATAAAATCTTTAAAAAAAAAAAAGTCTTATTTGTAGAAGGCAGAAAAAAAAAAAATACCACCAGGAAAGTAAAACCAGGTATGAATCTGCGTTTGTGACTGACCTTAAAAACCTTGGGGATATCACCTCCTCCTCTTATCTGTATAAGTAGGAATAATAATATTGATACTAATAATAAGAATGCCTGTTTCTTCACTAAACATGGGAAGCCATACATTACAAAAGTAAGGTGGCATGTAGTATTATTGATTTTGAATTATGAAAACAACATTCACCATAATAATATGTGCTAGGCTTGATAGGCAAAGTTAGCTGTTATCAAACAGCTTTTTATTTTTTCATAAGTGAAAAAACATAAAGTGGCACGAGAATTCATGCAGCTGTGGCCCTACACTAGAGAAAACGTTTCTTTTTTTTTTTAAGTATTTTTATTTATTTGTTAGAGAGAGAGCAAGAGAGGGAATGGGGGGGCAGAGGGAGAGGGAGAAGCAGACTCCCCGCTGAGCAGGAAGCCTAATGTGGGACTCGATCCTACGTCTCTGAGATCATGACCTGAGCTGAAGGCAGACATTTAACTGAGCCACCCAGGCACCTGAAAACGATAATTCTTTAACCCAAGTTGTATTATAAATATTTGACATGGTTTGATCAATAGACAAGCATGATAATGGGGATTGAGTGTGAAAGTGTGGTTCAGCTGTCTAGATTATCCATGCAATCGAACTGTAAAATATATTGTAATTTAGTCAGTAAGACTGTTGGCTTTTCTGACAAGGATTTTCATCTTTTTCTATTATTATTATGTTCAGTTAACCACTGTATAGTACATAATTAGTTGATGTGTTCAGTGATTCCTTAGTTGAGTATAACAACCAGTGACCATCACAACACAACTCCTCAATACCCATCACCTTGTTACCCTCTCCCCGTATCCTCTCCTCTCTAAAACCCTCAGTTTGTTTCCCGAGGTCCAGAGTCTTTCATGGTTCGTCTCCCTCTCTGATTTCTCCCCCTTTGGACTTCCCTCCCTTTCCTGTGGTCCTGCATGCTATTGCTTATGTGCCACATAGGAGTGAAACCATATGGTAATTGTCTTTCTCCACTTGACTTAGGTCACTTAGCATGATTCCCTTTAGTTCCATCCACATGGGTGCAAAATTGGGTATTCATCCTTTCTGATGTCTGAGTAATATTCCATCGTGTATATGGACCACATCATCTTTATCCCTTCATCTGTTGAAGGGCATCTCGGTACCTCCCAGAGTTTGACTACTGTGGACATTGCTGCGAACATTGGAGTGCAGGTGCCCTTCTTTTCATGACATCTCTACCTTTGGGGTAAATATAATTTTCTGAAGGTTTGTTGTAGAAAGTCTTCCAATGTCCAGTTTTTCCCTTGGATCTAAAGGAGACATTGGACAGCAGGCCCTTGTTAATGGCTTGGAATATGACACAGGCACATGCTCTTTCCTGCCTCCTCTTGAGTTAACTCTGCCATCAACAATATTCTTGACATGTCTTTGTGAAGGGAACTAGAGGGTTTTTTTTCTGATTATAAAAGTAGTTCTGGCAATAAATTTTTAGAAAACACAGGAGAAAATAGAAATCAATTCTAATCTCAATGGAGAAAACTGTCGACAGTTCTATATAAACTTCCCTCTTTTTTTCCAGTGCAAATACCTATGATAGAATCGTACTATCCATTCTGTTCTGTGATCTTGTTTATTCACTTATCAATAGGCTGCGAATATTTATCATGTCATTAAAATCCTTCTGTATCTTTACATTAAATGGTTCTACAGTACTTCATTGTTTCAGGACATTTTAGTTGTCACTAGTATCTATTCAAAATGTTGATGAACCATGAGAGACTATGGACTCCAGGAATCAAAGTGAGGGTTTTAGGGGGATGGGGAGATGGGGGGATGGGTGAGCCCAATGATGGGTATTAAGGAGGGCACGTATTGCGTGGAGCACTGGATGTTATACACAAACAATGAATCCTGGAACACTACATCAAACACTAACGTATGGTGACTAACATAACATAATTTTTAAAAATTATTAAAAAATAAATTAAAAAGTTGTTGCAATTGCCACCATTGTACATACATGTTTAGGTAGCTGTCCAGTTATTTCCTTAGGATAAATTTCTAGACATGGGGTTTCTAGATCAAACAACATGCACATTTTTAAGAGTTTGATTTAAATTACTAAACTGTCTTCCAGAAAGGACATAGCAATTTGATAGTCTCTCCAAGGGAGTGGGAGTGCCCTGATTCTCCTATAATCTCACTGTCCGGGAATATTATCTTTTTACATTCTTGCCAGTCTGCTGGATAAAAATTGGTATCCCTGTTTACTGAGCCTTTGTTCATCTCCTTTTGTGAACTGCCTAGCATTGGTTTTTACCTGTTTTTGTTTAGTACATTTAAATCTTTACTTCCTCTAGAATTTATTTTATTGATAGGTACAGTTAAAGCTCAATTAGTTTTTTAAACAATTCTACTTGCCACTTTGTCATGACCTAAATTCCCATGTATTTCTTGAGTCCTTGTTCCAACCACCTGTCTGCTCCATTTCTGCACTATTATCTCTCCATTTCAATGACAGTAGTTGTACAGTGAATTTAATGTCTTGGCTAGGACAGAGGATGGAGAGCTTAGGAGTCACGTCTATTCTCACTCGGTTATTCTTCCAAATGGGCTTTCAAATTACTCTAAACAATCTCCAAATGTTGGTCTTTGGATTACTTAGATTAAATTCCTAACTGCCCTCCTGGGCCCTGCATGGTCCCCTCCAGCCTGTCATCCACCCTACAGAAGAAGGATCTTCAGGAAGTACAGATCTACTTCTGTCATTTGTGCGCTGCAGGTTCTGTAATTGCCCTCCCCCCGACTAGACTAAAAAGAAAGCTTAAAGTCCCTAATATGTTCTCAGGGCTAGTGGTAATCTGGATCCTACTTACCAACCTAGCCTGTTTCTCTACTCGGTTGCTACTGCGCACGTGCACACACCTCCCAGTGGGGTACTTGTTCCGGTTGTCTGGAGCTGCTTCCAGCCCAGGGAGTGTACATGTTGCCTCTCTACTTTTTATATGTCTGGAGTTCTCTCCTCCCCACCGCCCTTTTTTCTGCTTGGCCTCAGTTTAGATGTCACTTCCCTGCCTCTTCTCACAAAGTCCAGTTTGGTTGCTTCCACTGTGCCTTCCCTTCCCACCTGTAAAGTCCCCTAGGATGCCATGTAACGTTGCATTGTAAGAATCTGCTCACCAGTTTGTCCTCCCACTGGACTGACAGGGCCACCTGAGTCTTTGTCTTATTTACTGTTGTACTTACCCTTGTAACTTGGCACTGAGGGACACAGTCCATTCGTATCAAAGAAGGGAAGTGGCAAAGGAAGCAATATGGTCATGTTGTGTGTGTCTATGACTCTTGTTGTTCTCATTCTAGGCTTCTCATTCCATTGGCAGCGTGATTGTTATGGAAACTATTGCCTTCCTCTCCATCTTTTTAAAAATTGTTAATCTAGTGTATGATTTGCTCACTCAGAGGGGTGATACTTAGTTCCCTGTCTCACTGGACCAACATGAGCGTGTTCTACACAAAGCCAGGGCTGATAACACCAAGACCTTTACAGGATACATCCCCAAAGAGAAAGAGATGACCCATAATGTCACCACCACCCTTGGGGATCCTTTCACTTCTTCCCCAGATTCTCAACTGATGATTTCTTTGGGTCAGCTTCTCAGAGACCCATGCCCATACTTCTTCACTTGATTGGACACTTTTTAGGCTCATTGCTCAGACTCAACCCAGATGCTACACCATTTTTGCAGAGCCCACAGCAGCTGTTGTGGTATCACGTGCGTGGAGCTTCGCACTCACCACAGGTGGCTGCCTGTGTCTGTTTCTGTGAGTTCTGTGAGGCACCAGCCCTGGCTGTCATTATTCCTGTTTCCGCGGAGCCTGGCATGGTTAAAGGAACTGAGCTAGACTGCAAAATAACCCTCAAGAATGACTACCTCGATGTGTCTAATAAAGCTATATTTAATCTAAGATGAGGGGGAAATGTGAGTCTACCCACTGTGTGCTCCCACACGCAGCCCCCTCTGGCATATCTTAGGCATCGAGCTCAAATTTGGAGGCGCCTCTCAAAAAGTTATTGACACTCTTAGCATTGAATTTTTTTTTTTTTTTATCCACTAACTCACTGTAATGTTCTTCTATTCCTGTTCTGTAAGGAACTTCTCTGCACTGAAGTTTTACAAAATATTTCCAGGCACTTTTTTTGTCTGTTTTTGCCTTGAAATTCAAGTGATTTTTCTTGGTATGGAAAATGTGCTTTGGGAGAACCAGAGAGGAGATTCTCTTGAAAGATTATGGCAAAGCGCTGTATGGTTTTACCTTGAAACATTAATCCCTTGAATACTCCCCTTTTCGTTTTTATGCTCGTACGTGGAGAAAATGATCCAGCAATGCTATTAACAGCCTATTTTGTGGATGAGAGAGTTGTTCCTCTTTCACAATAATGAAAAATCATAACTATTGATCTGGAGGTGGACTGATCTGGAAACTGAAGTAGAGTTTCAGTGCACCTGAGGAAGAAAGAATTCATGTTTATACCACGGCCCAAAGCAACTTCGAGAGACATTATCTGAGACTTCTGTACTGCCTTGGATGCCTTTGGGGCATTTTGCCATGTTTTCAATTTGTAGTTTTTCAGGTAGAGAAACAAGAAACCTGTTTGGAAGTCATCCTGTTAGTCTAAGGGTAATGAATTCATTTTTCAGTCTGTGCTTGTCTAATGTTGAAGTAATGAACAACATGCAATTATTTAATGCCACATGTATGCTAAGGAACATGTTTGTAATTAGGAGTGCAGGGTCATGCACAAACTCTATTCTGAATAACCATGGTCCCTACCTTCACCGACCTCACAGTTTGCAAATACACCAACAGTTGTAATACAGTGTGATGTAGTTTAATTGTTCAGATGGGAATATGCATGAGGTCTGGGAGCAAAAGGATGTGTATTTAAAGCAGATTGGAGGCTTGGAAAAGGCTCCCAGAGAAAATGACGCTTCCGTTAAATTTTGAAGGCCAAAGGAGAAGATAGCAGACCAAAAGGAAAAAGAAGGAGAACTTTCTAGAGACAGGCATAGCTGTGTGGAAAGGCACATCATGCATTTAAGAGGTTACTCACAGTTGAGGGATGGATACAGACAGATATTTTTAAAATTCTATCTCCTTCAAGTTTGTCTCAACTTCGGTTTTAATTCTGGTAGTATAACTGCACTTGTACTAAAGTCATTAGCTCCTTATATGTGTCATGAGAAAACAGATTTCACTCCTCGTGTGTGGCAATTTTTAATAGAAAAAATAGCAATGAGGATATTTGATGCAGGTGTTTTCTACACCTGTACCTCTGAAATACCTCTAGTATCTTCATACTAGAAAATGCAAATTTTGTAAATGAAATAAGAGTTTGATTGCTGTTCAATTGGACATTTTATGCTGGGTTATTTATCAGTCTTTTCTGTGGTTCTTTCTAACTCCTAGAACATTTCATCTTTTCACAGCCTACCTGCCTGGAAGAGTCATTTTCCTCTTACTATCCAATCCCTGTGGGTCTCCCTCAATGTGATCTCCACTCCTACTACTTCACTGTGATTGGTCCCTCGACACGTGTGTGCTACCCCACCTACCCACCCCACACACTGTGCAAGCTCATGCTTTGTGATTTCACTAGCATCATTCCCGCATCCTGAAAGACCCTGCTCCCCAGTACACATACCTTCTTCGTATGTGACTCGTGCTCACTCTTCAAAACCCACCTCAAACTCAGCCTCTGCCTAATCCTTTCTGCCTCTGTGTTCCTGCCCCCATACCTTGGCACCTAAGTTTGCTTTACTAGTAATAAGCTGTGCTACTAGTATAGTATAATACCAATACCTAACATTTATTAATATGTGTGCATGTATATTTGCTGCCTATAGTAATGCCTACATTTATTAAGCTCTTGTTATCTGTCAGGAACTATTAAATGCTTTACCTACATTATATTATTTGACTCTCAAAACCAAAGCATGAGATGAAATCCTCATTTTTCAACAATACTGAGACACAGAGAGGTTATAGAAGATGCCCAAGGGCACAGAGTTGTAAGTGTTGCCTCTGGATTTATACCCAGCCCTTCTCATTCCAGAGTTCCCACTCTGGGCCAACACTGCACCACACACACTTTACGTGGGCCATAAATAAAACTACAGGATATAAAGCTGAGACAAAAAAGAAAAAAGAAGAAAGAAATCCTAAGACTCCTCTTGGATATCATGATCTGAATTTTAAAGAAGGACCAAAATTGACAAAGTTGGTTCCATGTTTTATTTCTATGATTCCTCTTAGTAACTAATAAGCAGGAACATGACCAAAAAGATAGAAGAGTCTGAGAGGAGAGAGAAGAATCTGGCTGATTACTTCTTGACTTGTTATTTTTACTATCTTTTTTTTTTTTTTTTTTTTGCTGATTGTTTTTCATTATAGTTGGTACGCAATGTTATATTAGTTTTATGTATACAATGTAATGATCTAACAATTCTATACATTACACAGTGATGTGAGTCCACTTGCCCTCTGAGACCACACACGGTTATTACAGTCATCTTGACTACCTTCCCTGTGCTGTGCATTTCATCCTGTTACTTAAAACTGGAAGTTTGTGCCTCTTAATTCCCTCTGCCTATTTGCTGTCATTTTAAAAAAAATTATTGTTAAGGCAGTCATAATGAAATAGTATAGTGGACAAAGTACTGTACTTTGAGTAAGAGCTAGGTTTGACTTCCAACACTTTTACTTACCCACACTGTCACTGCGGGCAAATTCTTAAATCTCTGTCTGTGTCTCTCTCTTCATATATAAAATGGGAAAAGTAATTCCTATCTAAGATGATATATTGAGGATTAAATAAAATGGTAAATGTGAATGCACCTGAAACAGTTATGTGTCACATTCCTGGTGCCCCCAGAATAATTTATTTACTCTGGCGGGATAACTTGTAAAATATTGTATTTCTTGATGGTTTCAACATTCTTTTTTTTTTTTTTAACTCTGTTCATTTGTCTCATTCTCTCTAATTCCTTACTCCTACCTCCAGCCATAACAAAAACAAAAACAAAACACTGCATGCTTTCATGTGAACAATGACATTCTCACCCCGAAGGCGGAAGTTGCTTTTGAGGATTGTGTATATAAGCCTGTGGCATATCTCGAAGTGGCCCTTGGACTTTGCATATGTGATGCGGAGTCTTGGTTGACAACATAGAGAAGATTTTTCTTTACTGTTCTCACTGCGTTTGGTAGATGGTACAGCATTTCTGGTAAAATTGTAATTTATATAGACAACTCTTTTAGACAGTGCAGGTAATTTATTAAATCAGAATTTTGCTTGCTTTGTTATCTGTCCCCATTTTGCCCTGAAAGTTGAAGTTTTATATGCTATTTATTTATGACCTTCCATGTCTCTCTCTCCTGCATTAGCCTATGATAGACACTTGCGCCAGGAAGTTGTATGATAGGCTTAAGCAAGACCAGGAGGACTATGAGATCAATAGAGGATTCTGTGGTCTTAATGGAAAATTTGGTCTCAGGATGTTCACTTTCTTAGTGGAGAAAATGAAAAGTTGAGATCTTTAAACTGAATACAGTTACTTTCTTTAACTCTTTATCATCTTTTGTAAATTTAAAAAAAAAAAAAAGCATAAGGACATAAGGACCTAACATGGGAAGAGAGATAAAATTATAATCCAAAATTTTGGACCGATATGAATGAAATGTAGTTAAGCTATATGCCTTTGGTATTGAATATTATCATTAATTTCATTTATTTAATTGGTTTTTTAAAATATTTTATTTATTTATTTATTTATTTGGGAGAGAGAAAGGGAGCCCAAACAGGGGGAGGCATGGAGGGAGAGGGACAAGCAGACTCCCTGCTTAGTGGGGAGCCCAACACGGGGCCCGATCCAGGACCCCGAGATCATGACCTAAGCCAAAGTCTGATGTTCAACTGGCTGAGCCACCCAGGCACCCCTCATTTATTTAATTGTTAATAATATTCTATAAAAATAAGAGTCTGCCGAATGGATATGCTGGTTTTCAGGAATAGTAAGACATCCACATACTTACTACCCAGCTTATAATATAGAATGTTGATGACCATGTGGACCCTCTGTCCTCCCCTCAAGGATGTCATTGTTCCTTTATCTTTCCAGGAGTAATACCATCCTGTGTTTTTCAATTTATTATTCAGCTATTTTCCTTTATAGTTTCTGTTCTGCTCTCAGTGTCTATTCTGGCTGTTTGCAGATCCTGCTAGTACAAAAGCTGTCCCAGTTAACTCCCATGTACTTAATCTTCTGTTGCACATATGCTCAAGTTTCTCTGGAGTGCACACCGTGCCCTGTGGTTGCTGGGTTAGGAGTGTGTCCCCCTTCAGGTTGGCTAGACCAGACTATCCCCACATATACTCCTGTCAGCAGCATGTGAGTTCCCCTTTTTCCACTATCACTTAGTCGGCTTGGGCTTCCATCCCAAAGACTAGGTGACTTAAACAACAGAAATTTATCTTCTCACTGTTCTGGGGACTGTCAAGTCCAAGACCAGGGTTCAGTTTCTGGTGAGAGCTCTTTTCCTGGCTTGCAGACAGCTGCCTTCCTGCTGTGTCCTTAAAAAAGAAGAGAGGGAGGGAGGGAACAAGTTCTCTGGTATCTCTTCTTTTTTACAAGGGTGTAAGTTTGATAGGATCAGGACGCCACCCTTATGACCTCATTTAATTTTAATCAGCTCCTGAAAGGCCTTGTCTCCCTTACAATCTTGGGGTGGGGAGAGGGCCGGAGCTTCAATGTATGAATTTGGGGGGGGGGGACACAATTCAGTCCATCGTAATTATAAATACTTGATATTTTCAGAAGTTGGGGGGTTTTTGTTTTGTGTTTTGTCAACTAGTGGGTATAAATGATATCTTCTTATGGTTTCTTTTTCTATTGTGGTAAACCATATATAACCTAAAATTTACTATTCTAACCATTTTAATGTACAGTTCAGTGATATTTAGTACAGTCTTATCGTCGTGCAGCCATTACCATAATCCATTTGCAGAACTTTTTCATCTTCTCAAAATGAAACTTCACACCCATTACACAGTGTCTCTTTATCCTTACTTCCTGCCAGCCCCTGGCAACCACGATTGCACTTTCTACGAATTTTTTTTTTTTAAGATTTTATTTATTTATTTGACAGAGAGAAATCACAAGTAGATGGAGAGGCAGGCAGAGAGAGAGAGAGGGAAGCAGGCTCCCTGAGCAGGGAGCCCGATGCGGGGCTCGATCCCAGGACCCTGAGATCATGACCTGAGCCGAAGGCAGCGGCTTAACCCACTGAGCCACCCAGGCGCCCCACTTTCTACGAATTTGACTATTCTTTGTACCTTGTATAAGTGAAACCATATAGTATTTGTCTTTTTCATGCCTGGCTTATTTCACCTAACATAAATGCCTTTACGTTTTCATCCATGTCATAGCATCTGTCAGAATTTCCTTCCTTTTAAAGTCTGAATAATATTCCATTGTAAGTATTCCATTTGTAAACAAAACACATTTTGTTTATCCATTCATTTGTCGATGGATACTTGGGTTGCTGTCACCTTTTGGCTATCGTGAATAATGCTGTAATGAACGTGGATTTACAAACAAGTGTACAAATATCGGTGCACTGCTTGAGCCCTGGCTTTCAATTTTTTTGAGTATGTATTACTGTGGTTTTTAATTTTTATTTCCCTGATTACTAAAGAGGTTGAGTATCAATCTTATTTTTATTGGTCATTATTGGCCATTCTTAGCACTTGTGTTTGCTTTTCTTTAAAATATACATTCATATCGTTTATCATTTTTTAATCTAATGCATAATTTGGATTTATTTTCCTTTTTGATTTTTAGCACTTCCTTGTGTATTCCGGACACTAATCTTTTGTTGCTTATATGTGTGACAATTTTCTTCTCTTGATATGTGACTGTTATTTACAATTTCCTTATGGTGGGTTTTTGTTGAATCAGAAACCCCTAATTTTAATGTAGCCGAATTTATTATTTTCTCCTTTTATGACTTTTCTTATTTAAGAAGACTTCTACCTTGAGAACATTAAGATATTTAATTTTTAAAATTCTAGTTAAAGCAGGGGTGCCTGGGTGGCTCAGTGGGTTAAGCCTCTGCCTTCCGCTCAGGTCATGATCCCAGGGTCCTGGGATCGAGTCCCGCATCAGGCTCTGTGCTCAGCAGGGAGCCTGCTTCCTCCTCGCTCTCTGTGATCTATGTCTGTCAAATAAATAAATTAAAAAAAAATTCTAGTTAAAGCCAACATGGATATTTTAGGAAATAAAACGTAAACGATGGGGGAATGTTTAGTATTAAATTTTAAACTTAATTTATCAAGTGTTTATTGAGTCCTACCTTGTGACACACCCTTAGAAGCCACAGATTCTTTGCTCTCGTGGAGAAAAACAATAACCAAATGAGTATACAACACAAGTCAGGTTGTCATAAATGCTATGAAGAAAGACTGAAAGAAATCACTGTCATTAGGACCAGAGAACCCTCCTACCCTTGTAAGCTACATGAAAAGCACAGGAAGAAGGCACAATGGCAGCCCATACCCAGGGCTTTTAGTCCTGGTTCTTTCACTCTGTAAATTGGGTGAACTTTATTTGTCAATTAAATGTACAGATCGAATTAGATAACCTGTAGGAATCCTTTCACCTTGTAAAATTCACTAGGGTTCTGAAATTCTAAAAGGTTTTTGCTTTATTAAACCTCTTTGGGGAAAACTGTTTAAAAGGAAATATGCTAAGTCTAAATTTTTCTAAAGCTAAAAGAGTGTAGTTCACTTCCAATCCTGATTGTTAACGCTGTGTCCCAGGCAGAGTAATTTTTCATCATTTCCAATAAAACCAATATGAGGTTCCAGCTGAAGCACTGTAAATGGAGAACCATTTGTAAAGGGATTTCCCTATAATTAAGACGACTCTGCAGAGAAAGCTATAAGAACAAGTCTTCCATGATCGGCTGCAAAACTTAAAGCACTAAAATTGTTAAATAATACTATAGACTTCAAAATTTATATGTATCTTTGGAGCTAGTCTCATAAAAGGAATGATTATTTAACAGTCTAAATTCTCGAAAATGGTTTTGATAGTGAAAAAAAAAGTAACACATACTGCTATACTTTTTTATCTGTGGACATTAAAATGTAAATTTCTCTTTGGAGCTTGTAGAAAATCTTTTCGTGGAATGAATGCTCAATTAAGTGTGACAGGTGATTGTGATTAATCACTTCTTATTACCAGGAATGGAAGACATAAGCCTTTGTTGCCTCATGAAATATAACACCACGCAAAAGGAAAATGCAGAGATGGACCATTTTTGAAGGAAAACATAAACCATTTTGCACCTCTTTGAAAAACTGAATGAAAGCTTATGAATCACATACATATGAATCTTCCTATTTATCTGAGGGTAACCTGGGCTCTGATCTCTTGAACTTGAAGGTGCAGAGTTCCTTCAAGATCCTACTCTCAGGTGCACTTACAATATATGATTTGACTGCCATTGGCAACTTCAGTTTAAGACTAATAAAGGATCAGGATAGGATATAAAGGATAAAGGATAATAAAGATGGATGAAGCCAGAGATTGCTTAAGGGTGTGGTCAGACATCACGTAGCACAGTGGACAATGGCACGGCCTCTGAAACCCAACTTCCTCATTCAGATTCTAATGCTATTACTTATGGCTAAGAATTGTGCAACTTATTTAACTTCAGGTAATTAATACTCTTCAGTAAAATGGGGACAGTGGTAATTTAATCTGTGTCTTTACTGATTTAAAGACAAAAGCTGTGGTCATCTTTAGGTATTCAGAAGTTACAACACACCCATTTCCCTCTTTTTCCACTTAGCCTTTTTTAATTTTTGAGATTTGAGATGGAGTCTTCACTTATATAGGGTCATCTTTTAAAATGGCAGACATTCTGGGGTGCCTGGCTGGTTCAGTTGGTAGAGCGTGCAACTCTTGATCTCAGAGTCATGAGTTCAAGCCGCATGTTGGGCATAGGGCTTACTTAAAAACAAATTACAGACAAGCTTCTATCTGCTATACAAACAGATAGGTTTCTTATCCTACCTTTCACAGTCCCTTGAAGCAAGTCACTTACCCATCCTGAGCTTTTCCTTTCTTGTTTGTTAAGTGGAATTGATACCAATTCATAAGGATTATAGGCTTCCCATAGACTGTGAGTGTTACATTTGATCAATACATAATGATTCAGAGCAGGAATATGCACATTTATCTTAAACAATGGGTTTTGTTGTTGTTGTTTTTAAAGATTTTATTTATTTGACAGAGATCACAAGTAGGCAGAGTGGCAGGCAGAGAGAGAGGGGGAAGCAGGTTCCCCGCTGAACAGAGAGCCCAATGGGGGGCTCGATCCCAGGACCCTGAGATCATGACCTGAGCTCAAGGCAGAGGCTTAACCCACTGAGCCCCCCAAGCATCCCTTAAACAATGGTTTTAATCTTGGATTCAGTATGAGTTTCTAGGATTCCAGAAATGATGTACATTTGTATTTGTGTATTTGTATTTTGGGACCAGCCATTGGCCCATATTCAGTGTTAATACCTGTTCATTCCATTTTTACTGTAGTTCTGTCACCTTAAGAGAGTTTGTGACAATCTTCTGCTTAGATAGAAATTTCTGTATCACTGACTCACATGGTGGGACCACCATTCTATAGTTTGTCACCAGTCTCCCATAATAATGACAAGGAGAGTTTCATTTGCCCTTTTCCCTTTTTACATAGAAAGTTAGGTAACTATACTGGTTGGCATTATATTAAGACAAAGAGTAAAATCCTCTGCCTAATGCTTACTAAATGGAGAAAAATGGCAACGAAAACAGTGATACACTACGAAGGTCTTTAGCATTGCTGTTATAGTGATAAAAATAAAAGTTACGGGGCGCCTGGGTGGCTCAGTGGGTTAAAGCCTCTGCCTTCAGCTCAGGTCATGATCCCAGGGTCCTGGGATCGAGCCCCGCTTCACGCTCTCTGCTCAGCAGGGAGCCTGCTTTCCCCTCTCTCTCTGCCTGCCTCTCTGCTACTTGTAATCTCTGTCTGTCAAATAAATAAATAAAATCTTTAAAAAATAAATAAATAAAAGTTGCATATAAGTAGTATTTATTTTTCTTAATAAGTTTTCATGTTCTATTTGAATAGCACTTTTAATATCCCTTTTATGCAAATAGTAAACAAAGCCAATGAACGAATACTTATTTAGCAACCTAGAATGTACAAGATACTGTGTGGGGGAAAAAAAATGAATAAAAAATAGCCTAGCTCTGGGGCATCTGGGTGGCTCAGTGGGTTAGGCCTCTGCCTTCGGCTCAGGTCATGATCTCAGGGTCCTGGGATTGAGCCCCGCATCGGGCTCTCTGCTCAGCAGGGAGTCTGCTTCCTCCTCTCTCTCTCTGCCTGCCTCTCTGCCTACTTGTGATCTCTGTCTGTCCAATAAATAAAATCTTTAAAAAAAAAATAGCCCAGCTCTAAGATTTTCCTATCAAGTCCATGACCAAGGAAATAATAGCTTTTCCAATTATCTTACTATCACTAGAGTAATAGGAAATTTTACTTTCCTCATATGCTATTCCCAATTATTATAATAAATGCAGCCAACATATATAGACATTTGATTTAGCCGGAATGTTTTCTGGCCCTTCATCTCTATAAGGCAATCCCAATAAAATCCTAAGAATAGACATTTCTCCTTCAATCGTGACTTTACTCTAGTGGGAAACATCTTTTATGGCACTGAAAGGATAATGAGATGCAGAAGCAGATACTGCTCTGTGATTCGTAAAATGTTACTGACTCATTCAAAAAGTCTCTGCTCCCTGCCCTCATGGGCTATGTAGTCCCATGATAGAACAATAAAATCTTGAACATATAGCCTGAAAAGATGCAGGAAGGCATCCTCTATTTTAAGACGCTTTCAGCTAATTTCTCTAAGCCTTATTTTTCTCACCTGTCAAATGAGATCCATTCTTTCACTCTAAAATATCTTTTATGCACAAATTGAGGACTCAGGTCCACATTTTTCTGCCTCACAAGAGTTTAAGCACCATGAGGGCAGAGAGCAGAAGAAAACAAATCCAGGGAGGCTCTGAGCTGTTATTGGAAGATAAGGACTCTGGAATTTTCCACATCTTCTTCGGAACCTAGCAAAAAGGTCTTTGTGCATTGTAGTTGCCAAACTCAAAAGCAGAAAAGGTGCCTGAAAGCCCCAAAGCCATGACCTATATTTGACAGAGTGACTACCAGTGCCTCGACATTTTTCAGGGGGGGAGGAAATGTCCATTTTTAAAAGTCAGAAGTAAGTTTGTATTCTTCGAAACTAGGATCTTAAAGTGTTCTTTCCGTACAGAATGTCAGCAGGGAAATATAAAAGATGAATGGTTTAGCATGCTTTCAAATGAAGGTTCTGTGTATATTTAAATAATTCACTGCCTCATGGAGAAGGTAAACATCTCTGGATGAAAGTAGGTCCAGTGTGCAATTGTAACATGCTTTTAAGGACGGTGTCCTTTATAAACGAATTGCTTTTTATTTTTATAAAGTAGTGTGTTTTAATACATTGTTTCAGAGTCAGTTTAATAATTAACTGAGTCCTTTTCCAAATGGTTTTACATCATAGCTCTTCCAGAAATTGACTTTTATATAAAAATCACATTTGAATGTTCACTTGAGTTAAATTTAAGGCAAATATTTTGACTCGAGATTATAATTAGAGGGGTTAGAACTACCATTCATTAAAGACACAGCTCAGTAGAATCCAAGTTTATTGTTCCGAAGGAGCAGTTATGAAGTATAGAAATCTGTGTTATCATTTATTTCAGGGGCATTTTGGTGATGCCACTCTGATCGCTGTGTGACATGCTGGGCATCCTGCACGTTAGACTTCCTGCCAGTTGTGTCGTTGAAACTTGTCAGTTCTGCGTACTGCAAATTTTATGAAGCATTATTGCATCTAGAACCATGCATTTCATGCATCTTTTCAATCTCCCAAGAATTTCTACTAATTTAAAACAAATAGTTCCATATGTGATATTTTCATTTTGGAATGGAGATTCCTCACTTAGACCAAAATACAGCCAGGCAACCAACATTTCTAGGAAATGGTAGGAAATGGTAAATGAGTAGGAAGAATTTAATGTTGCATGCTAATATACATACTTGCAATAAAGGATAAGTTGCTTTAATACTGTATTCTGTTTCAGAGAGCAGATTTAACATATTTTTAAAGACTGTGTGTAACAAGTGTTTGTTGAGTCCCTACTACTTGAAAGTCTTTGGGAATATAATGATGCAAAGCAGACTTAGCTCCTCCCCTTTTGGAACTTAAAGTTTAATGGGGAAAAAGAATGACAAAGGTAGATCAATAGTTCTAAACTGTGATGATATATTGTAAGAGTTTCTCAAGCTCTTGACATTTGGGGCCAGATAATTCTTTGTTATAGGGAACTGTCCTGTATTTTGTGAGACATTTAGAAGGATCCCTGTCCTTTATATGTCAACAGCAAACCCACCCCCCCACCCCAGTAATAACCATCAAAACTATCTCCAGCTATTGCCAGATGTCCTCAGGAAAGGGGACCAAAATCACTCCTGGTTGAGAAGAGCTCCTTGATATACAGGAGAAATACAAGGTATTTTGAGAACATGTAACAAGGAAACTGGCAAGGCTGTCTGAAAAGTGACATGGTAACATTTGTATCAGACTCAGATGGGGAGTTAACAAGAGTACGGTGACAGAAAAGGGGGAAATGAGAAATGGAACAAGTTATTTCAGGTTTCCTTCTGAAGGCCAGTTCTCTGTATATATTAGCCATCCTGGTGAATTCTTCAAGGACAGGCCCAGCCTTGCTCCTGTCTGAACCTCCTGCATCCACTTAGGGCTGGGGACATAGAGGCACTCGAGGCATTTCTGTTGAAGGAATACTCTGTATCCAGTCTAACAGGCACAATGGTAAGCCCTGGGAGATACAAACATGACCAAGCTATACTTTCTGGCATCTGTGACCTCATAATCTATGAAGAGCAGAGTAAAATGAAGTCATCCTTCTGGGGAGAAGGAGAGAAAGTGTTCCCTGAAGAGGTGACGTTTGAAGAATAGTGAAGAATTGGCAAGTGCTCGGTGGGTGTGTGTTTCCCCAGCTGCTCCAGACAGAGCTGGCTGTTTCCACCTCAGTACTCGTTTTGTGGTTTGTCAGTGTTTCCATCATTGGCCTTAAGGCTTCAGGGTACAATTAAACCTAAATGCACAGATGTTGGAATTAGCACATGGGGATGGGTAGATAGGTGGATAGAGGTATCTATATGCATATCTATGTCCATTTGTCTGTATATCCATCAGGAGGTGCTAAGAGAGGAAGAAATAGCTGCTAAGTTAGACAAAAACGTCACTTGTTCCCTATAGTAACCTACCTGATTCATCCCTCTCTGACTACTGCGAGTCCTGACAGTCACTTTGAAACTTGTAAGACATGTGCTTGACACATGGAAGATATTCAATAGATATTGTGGATATTTCTTGGACAATGAGTGAATAAGCAGGTGGACTGATGGTTTCATTTTGTTCTGCAGATAGAGGTCTGATGATTGAAGAAGAGTCAGGAAAACCAGTTAGGAGTCTGTTAGTCCAAGATAAAAGATTTGGTGGACTAGGTGATTGTGCTTAAATTTCTGGGTTGCAGTCGCCTTCCTAATACAGAAGTATAAAGTCCTAAGTTTAGACACTGCTCCCCGCCACAAAGAAACCATCTGATGAAGACCAAAAGTAATACAGTGTCCGTTGTGGAGCTGTCCCGAGTGATAACAAAGAGCATCTAAGTATCCTTTATCAAAGGAAAGAGTACAGCTCTCCTAAGGCTCTGTAGGACAGATAATGGCTTAGCAGCCAGCGGCAGGTTGAGCAAGAGCCTGATCTATAAGCACCTGTGGTTAGAAAATGGGAAGGCACAGTGTGCAATGACATTTGGAGCTTAATGTCCATGCAAATGAATTACTTGGACCAGACAGAGATGGTCAGAGAGCACGAGAGCATGAATCCTGGCAAAGTCGCATCCATGCCAAGTCCCTGGGTGTCCCAGCTCAGTGCTCTTTCTCTTTGCCACCTGCAGAACCACATCCATAGGAGAGAGCAGTGCACTGTCTCATCAAGATTCTGTGCTCATTTCCAGAACTGTGAAACATGGATTTGTGACACTGACTATACCTCTTTTTAATTGAGACCGTAGGCTTTCTCAGCTTCCCCGGCTCACAGGATAAGGGGACAGAAAGTAAACACTGGCAGAAAGAAAGGCTAAGAGAAATAAGGACAAGGCAGATTTATTAGGACAAATGTAAACAAATGTTTTCAGGATATGAATTAGCCAGCTATTCCTAGCTTCTGCTGGCTTATGTTCAAGACATTGAGGAAATTTACTTTCAGTTTTCTTTATAGAAAATTATGTATGCACACATATTTAGTATACATATATGTCTGTATATACATGTACATGTGTATACATATATTTTGTCAGTATCCAATATATATGCTCTCTAGGGATACATTAATTTGTAACTGAACTTTTGTTTGACTCTTTTCAGCCTTTGGTTTTGAAATTATACTTTTTTAAATTAACGTATAATGTATTATTTGTTTCAGGGGTACAGGTGTGTGATTCATCGGTCTTACACAATTCACAGCACTCACCATAGCACATACCCACCCCAGTGTCCATCACCCACACCCCATCCTTCCCAGCTCCCTCCCTCCAGCAACCCTCAGTTTCTTTCCTGAGATTAAGAGTCTGTTATGGTTTATCTCCCTGTCTGGTTTCATCTTGTGAAAATACACTTTTAATGTGCACTTGAGACTGGTGTGCCTGCTCTTGCCTTTTCCTGGAGCCCTCCTCCCCAGAGGTCCTCATTTGAATCTCAGCACATGTCGCCTTCACAGAGGGGCATTCCCTACCCCATGGTGCTTCCTTCTTTCCACTCAGGACTCTTGAGTATCTGAAATTTTTAGTAGGCTTAAAATAAATATTTGTTGAATCCTATATGAAAGATACTTGCAAATCTCACTGTATACTCTTTATGCTATTTATTTTTTTGGCAAACGTCTTATCTATATCATCCCCAACTCCTCAAATTTGATAGGTTATCTTAAAATGATTCCCTTTTAGACTTCCTATCTAAAATATATATTTGCAAAATTTTTCCACCTCAGTGACGTTTTCCATTACACTCTTACAGTTATAAAACTACATATTGCCTCAAACTCCAAGGTTAATTCTATCATTTTGAATTTCCTCATTGTATGCGTCTTGTCAGAGGGTAATTATGTTTTTAAAAAAAATCACTAATACCAACTATGGTTTCTTGATGCAATAGTACGAATGAATGTATTTCAATCTAAATTTGTAAATATTTTATTACTTTATAAGTCCCTTTGAAAATTAGCGTAATAATTTTTAACATTAGAAATACTCAAAAAAGAATGTCATAAGATCCACTGGTCATCAGTTCTTCTGGGAAAGTACGTATGTGAATATCTGTCCATTTGCAAGTGAGATGCATGACCCACCTCAAAGAGTCAGTTCAGTTTGGGCAAAACATAATGTAAGTTATCCATAATGAGAAGCTGATAGAAATAGGAAAGTGGGGATTTGAACTATATTGGTTAGCAAAAAATGAAGCTAATATAATATATGTAATTTAGACAAGATGGCCACCCATCTGGCAGATTCATAAGAATGGCAGATCCAGGGGCGCCTGGGTGGCTCAGTGGGTTGGGCCTCTGCCTTTGGCTCAGGTCATGATCTCAGGGTCCTGGGGTCGGGCCCCACGTCGGGCTCTCTGCTCAGCAGGGAGCCTGTTTCCCTTCCTCTCTCTCTCTGCCTGCCTCTCTGCCTACTTGTGACCTCTGTCTGTCAGGTGAATAAATAAAATCTTAAAAAAAAAAAAGAATGGCAGATCCATAAGAATAAAGTCCTAACCTGTTAACATGGGTGCTCTCCTCCTTGAGACCTTCCTGACTCACGTGTGAAACGAACAATGACATCGCAAGCTTGCTGCCTACACCAAATCCAGTTTTCTGGAAAAGCAACCAAAATGTATGATCCAAAAGCAAAATACAGTCTTGCCTTGGTTTTCATTTGCATTTGGCTTTTAAACGGGGCAAAAACCAATAATGGGTTTTCACTTTGAGCTATTTCTAAATGTTATGTTGGAAATTAACTGCAAATGTTACATTCTCTGGAACGAGTTAAATTGGAAATGTTGTCCATGGTAAATGAAATATACCCCCAAGCATTCTTAACTATGAACGAGAATCCTGAAAGAAAAATGTACTTCTCATGTAACTTTTTAAAGATTTACTGCATTATATGAGAAATTTTACATGGGGAAAACCAAATAATAACCACTGCCTTTCTTTGGAGATAGATTAAAAAGGGCAAGAGGTATAAAAGTGGCTGTATGTGCTATTAACCATCAGCCTAGTGCTTGCTGCAGAGAATAATTTTGGTTTTTTACTCTATGTCCTTAGCATAAATGATCATTTTACATGCTTTATTTCTCTAATCGTCAGAGAATCAATAAATTTTATTTATTACTTAGATGCAAGAGATCTTTTGCAGTCTATCCAATGATAAATTTCTAATATATCCATCCGGCCCTAAAATGTTACTTTACTTCTAATTTTTTTCTCTCTTTTCAGCTTTAAGGAGATTAACTCTTAACTCTAGCTATCTATTATGTACTTTAACTTAAAGTTGTAAATCACCTTGTTACATATTTTTATACTTTCCAAAATGAGATGTTTTGTTGAGTTATTCAAACCAAGGTAATGGTACTGACCTCTATGCAACTGTATTCTAGCCTTTTGAGAGGACAAACATGAATACGGAAAAAAGAGAAGTGATTGTAATTTATTTTCTTACATTATTACATTTTAATATCTAAAATCATAGGATTATTTAACTTGCATGGCTTTGAACAAACCATTTTAAATGGGGAAAAACACTGGCTTCTTCAGGGTAAGAGTTACGTTTCCGTCATCTAACACTGTGCTTGGCACCTTGGAAATGCTGAATCAGTAGTTGGACAGATGAATTAATGAGGGAGGGAGAGACAGAGGGACAGAGGAACTCTATTTAAAGAGATACCTTGCTGTGTAATAATAATAATAATAATGTGGCTGAAAATGAGTTTTGTTGACAGTAACCAAAAGATAATAAATTTGTGAGAAAAGAGTTCAAATATCCCTTAAACTTGTAAGCTGACGTACTATCAGCTGAGGTTGAAAAAAGAAGGTAAGGGTCATTTTAGCTAGTTATATGAACAACTTGATAACGTTGAAAACAAAGGGGTGCCTGGGTGACTCAGTGGGTTAAGCCTTTCCTTTCGGTTCAGGTCATGATCTCAAGAGTCCTGGGATCGAGTCCCACATTGGGCTGTCTGCTCAGTGGGGAGCCTGCTTCCCCCTCTCTCTCTGCCTGCTTGTGATCTCTCTCTCTCTCTCTCTCTCTGTCAAATAAATAAATATAAAAATCTTTAAAAATTGAAAACAAAGAGGTAGCAGAAACCAAGTAAGAAATTTTGTTGTTAATCCTAAAAATAATATGGTTCACCTGTACTTGCAATGTTTCCAGGAGCTGAGCCTCCAAAAGGGATGAGGAAGTGAGCTCAGCTTCTCACAGAGGAAGTTAAAGGAGTGAAGGGTTGACAGATGCATGAGTACCAGTTAGGAAACTCAGGGTTCCTACAAAGTAAATCAGACTATAAGTCTGAGGAGGATGTAAGCCAAGTTGACGATATCATAAACATCATGAACTTGACCATCCTTGTAAGTCTGAAATGTTCCAGTATATATTGTTTCACATTTAGTTGGAACTTACCACAACCAAGCGATGGTACAGGGTGACTAACTCTAAACGGGCACAAGCCGGGTTAGTAGCTCTATGACCATTGGCAAGTTACTAAACATCTCTCTGCTCTCATTTCATTCCTTGGAAACAGCAGATAATACTTACCTCATTAGGCTGTTATGAAGATTAAATGAATTAATGTTTTTAAAGTACTTAAAACGCTTAAAGATTTGTTAGATAAACTTCACAGAGAAGCAGTTATTGAGAAAAGCAGGGATATTTGGTTAAATGTTTAAATTCCATGCCTCCTCATGAACAGATTTCTTTAACTAAAAATAGAACACTGGGTTGGAAAAGCTGTCTGTCTGGTTTATTCATCCACTCATCAGATATTTACTGAGCATCTACTATGTATGAGGAATTATTCTAGATACTTAGGATATAGTGATAAAAATAAATTATAAATACGGTTACTGTCCGCATGGAATTTGTGATCTAAAGGGGGACGGAGCTAAATAGATAATAACTCTGTAGAACAAATCCTGTGATAGACACCACATGGGATGCCGCAGGATCTCAAAGCTAGCACATCAACCCCTTGGCCAGCTGGAAGCTGGTTGGAAATCAGGACAGATCATGAGATACTTCCTGGAAAAAGTGCTGACTGGGTTAAGACTTGAAGGATGAATATAAGTTAGGCAGGTAAGAGGACATACGTAGAATATTCCAGAGCACAGGGAATTCAGGATTAGAGAAGTTAGATGGCAAGGGTGAGATGAGGCTAAAGAAGTAGGCAGGGATCAGGTCATGAAGGAAAACCAATGCCATCCAGTTTGAACCTTAAAAACAATTG
Source organism: Neogale vison (assembly GCF_020171115.1). Taxonomy (NCBI): domain Eukaryota; kingdom Metazoa; phylum Chordata; class Mammalia; order Carnivora; family Mustelidae; genus Neogale; species Neogale vison. Next base: position 50,402,129 of record NC_058102.1, read on the forward strand.
GGAGCCAATTTGAAGTCACCCATGCATCTTTTGTTCCTTAGCCTATCACATTGTATTTCTTTAGAATTTATTTGGGAATAAGTAAATAAATTTATTATAGGTGGCCTGCAGAGTAATCTACAAATGCTGCTGAAAATGGTCTCAGAGACTGATCAAATGGAATCACTACAGTGATTTCTTGGGTATGACATCAAAGACACAGGCATTAAAAGCAAAATAGATAAATTAGACTCCATCAGAATTAAAAACTTTCATGCATCAAAGGACACTGTCAACAGAGTGATGATAAGACAACTCACAGAGTAGAAGAAAATATTTGCAAATCATATATCTCATAAAGGATTAATATATTCCAAAATATAGAAGGAGCTGCTACAACTCAACAACAACAACAAAAATAAAAACCAACCCAATTGAGAAATGGGCAAAGGACTTGAGTAGACATTTCTCCAAAGGAAATATAAATATGGCCTATAAGCCAAAGAAACAATACTCAACATCACTAATCAGTAAGGGCATGAAATTAAAACTACAATGAGATACCACCTCTAAACCATTAGAACAGATATTATTCAAAACCAAAACCAAACAAAAAACAGTAGAAAATTACAACTATCAAATATTGACAAGGATGTGAAGGACTTGGAAGCCTTTTGCATTATTAGTGGGAATACAAAATGGTGCAGTCACTGTAGAAAATAATTTGAGTTCCTCAAAAAGTAAAACATAGAATTACCATATGATCCAGCAATTTCACTCTTAGGTATATACCCAAAAGAACTGAAAATAGAGACTTGAACAGATACTTGCACACCAATGTTCATAGCAGCATTATTCATAATAACCAAAAGGTGGGCCACCTGAAAGTCCATGAACAGATGAATGTGTAAAAAAATTTGGTATATACATACAAGGAAGTTTTATTCAACCATAAAAAGGAATGGAAGCATGATAATGTGCTAAAACACAGGTGAACCTTGAGGACTATGCTAAATGAAATAAACCAGACATAAAGGGATAAATATTGTGTGGTCCCACTTATCTGAGATACCTAGAATAGACAAATTCATGAAGAGAGAGAGTAGAATAGAGGTTACCAAGGGCTGAAGGGAGGGTGGAATGGAAGGTGTTGTTTAAAGGCTATAGACTTCCAGTTTTATAAGGCAAAAAGGGTTCAGGAGGCGGATGGTGGTTTTAGTTGTACCACAATATAAATGTATTTAAGACCACTAAACTGTACACTTAAAAATGAGTAAGGTGGTAAATTTTATGTTATGTTCATTTTACCACAATATCAAAAAAATATTGATGGAATAACTATGTCCTGCAATTTATAATTTAAGACATTTTCCCAAAGGTAAAACTTTTCTAAACACAATAATCTCTTTGGATTTTTATTTCACTCATTATCTACTTGCTGCCTTTAGGACTTTGGGAGTGTGTATATTCGAGCCAGTTACAGATGTTCTGAGTGAATAACCTTGTGCACCGGCTTACAAACTTCAGAAGAACTTCTAAAGCCCAACTCTTAATTTCTGATGAGGAAGAAGCCCCTTATGCCACTTTCTCCAGCTGAAAAGGCAAAGAGGCTTTAGGGGGGTGGTGGCAGGAGGGGTGGAGGGAAGGAGCAGGTCAGGAGAAGGCCAGAATTTTTTCAAAGCCCTGGTCTGCAGCTTTGTGAAGCGCTGATTGTTGTTCTCGCTCTCAAGAATGGCACGATGTCCTCAGAGAGCAATTACCTGCAGTATGAGATCAATCATGCTGACTCCTTAATTGTTTATTGTTCTTTGAACATCTCTAATTGTTAACATCTGTCTGATATTAAAGTAGAATGTCCAGAAGGTGAGAGTGAAGCTTTCCCAGGTTTCCAGAGTAGCCTACTCAGGAATTTGAATCAAAGGAAAATCGATTCCTTGCTCAACTCATGGTTCAAAATTATATTGGCCTTTTGGGTGCAGGGAATTGAGGATCCTGGATGATGACAATGAATCAATGTGTCTTTCTAACTAACACTGAACCTGTTTTTGAGAGTTCCCTCAGCACACCATTGGCACAGACTGTCAAAATACTGTTCGTCATGGGCAGCAACCTCATCTACCTCAGCCGCAGCAAATTCTTCATAGACACATCACCAAAGGCAAGGGAAGCAAGGGCAAAAATTAACTGCTGGGGCTTTATCAGGATAAAAAGCTTTTGCATAGCAAAGGAAACAATCAACAAAACCAAAAGACAACCGACAGCATAGGAGATATTTGCAGATGACATATCAGATGAAGGGCTAGTATCCAAAATCTAGAAAGAACTTATCAAACTCAACCCCCAAAGAACAAATAATCCAATCAAGAAATGGGCAGAAGACATGAACAGATATTTCTCCAAAGAAGACATCCAATGGCCAATGGACACACGAAAAAACATCACTCAGCATCAGGGAAATACAAATCAAAACCACAATGAGACCACCTCACACCAGTCAGAATGGCTAAAATTAACAAGTCAGGAAACAATGGGTGTTGACAAGGATGTGGAGAAAGGGGAACCCTACTACACTGTTGGTGGGAATGCAAGCTGGTGCACCCACTCTGGAAAACAGCATGGAGGTTCCTCAAAAAGTTGAAAATAGAGCTACCCAGTGACCCAGCAATTGCACTACTGGGGATTTACTCCAAAGATACATATATAGTGACCCGAAGGGCCACATGCAACCCAATGTTTATAGCAGCAATGTCCACAATAGCCAAACTATGGAAGAAGCCTAGATATCCATCAACAGATGAATGGATAAGGAAGATGTGGTGTGTGTATATATACAATGGAATATTATGCAGCTATCAAAGAAATGAAATCTTGCCATTTGCAATGACGTGGGTGGAACTAGAAAGTATTATGCTAAGCAAAATAAGTCAATCAGAGAAAGACAATTATCATATGATCTTGATGATATGTGGAATTTGAGAAACAGGGCAGAAGATCATGGGGGGAAAGAGGAAAAAATGAAGCAAGATAAAACCAGAGAGGGAGACAAACCATAAGAAACTCATAATCTCAGGAAACAAACTGAAGGTTGCTGGAATGGAGGGATGTGGAAGGGTTGGGGTGGCTGGGTGATAGACATTGGGGAGGGTATGTGCTATGGGGAGTACTGGGAATTGTGTAAGACTGATGAATCCCTGAAACAAATAATACATTATATGTTAACAAAAATAAATAAAATAAAAAGGTGGGAAAAATTAAAATAAAATAAAATTTATGCCTAAAACAAACAAACAAAATTCTGTTCCTCCCTGGCTGGTTACTGTAGAAGGGAACTGAAAGCCTCATTTCACAAAGGCTACTAGGGCATCATTACTTGATCTGTGGAGCACAGAGCTTAGAATTTGTGGAGTCATGAACTGAGTTTGAATCTGCCCTACTACTTTCTATGTGTGCAAATTTGTGCAGGTAACTTAATGCCTTTGAGCTTTGGTCTCTCTGTATACTCCAGTGATGATAATACCAGCTCACCAAATGGGAGAATGGATGTAAAGTTAAAATTGTAATGTGCTTTCTAAATAAGAGTTGTTTCTGTTAGCAGGTTTGTAAGAGGGAGCAATATCAATCCCAAGCAATGAATTACTTTTACTCCTCCTTCAACAAACAAAACCGTATAGTAGTAAACTTGTATTTCTTAATTGCCTTCTTTTCTCTGCTCTCTATGTGGAGATCTCTTCTCAGATGTTTGCTCTTTCAATGGAGAATATAGTTATCTATTCACCTGCTTTTTATAACCGTTTTGATAAGGTTGTTGCTTGATAATAACCCTCAAGTCTTTGTTTTTGTAAATCTTTGTTGATTTTCTTGGACAGAGCAGGTAAAAATGAAAAAGTTTAACATTTTGACCATTTTATTGTCTTTATTGATTTCACCTTCAGTGTTCATTTATTGCTCTTATTTTTTTTTTAATTTTATTTATTTATTTATTTGCTCTTATTTTTATTAGCTGATACACGGCAAATGCTAGAAGCTTCCCTCTCTGTTCTTTTGAAATGGGTCTTGAGTACAAACACCGTGAGCTGCTATTTTCATCAAAGGTGCCACCAGGAAGAAAGCAAAAGATCCTTGATGTGTACTCATGATTCAGGGAGACCAAAGCAAACCACCCAGAACAGTTCTCTCTACTTAGATCCATTTTTTCCTACTGGACATTGACCCATGAGATCCTGTGATCCAGTACCTAGTTCCCAGTGTGTCCTTTTAAAATTGTGAATTGTGGCCATTATGAGTTCATTTAAACATACCTTATGTAATTTTTTTGTTTGCTTTTTACAAGAGGAATAGGACTCTTACATAGTAGTACCTCTTGTCCTGTGGCTCCTAAATTGTTTCTCTATTCACAGTGTTTCCTTTGAATTGAAGGTGCGCATTTTAGCTTATGTTATTTTGTCTTCTATCTTGATATGGATACATTGGGCTCTTTCTGTATTTTAATTATACAGGCAAGACCTCAAATAACTGCAACAACAACAAACTTGGAGGAAATGCCCTTTACCCTTATATCTGAATATTTTAAATACCTTTGGTTCATACATGCCTGAACATCATTTTTAAGAGCATTAGAGTAATAGGAGTTTTAACTTTCTAGTGTTAGAAACCTGTAAAAACAATAAAATAAACAGATTTTTAACCTATCTCACCAAGATGATATATGATAGCTGCATGAACATTGCATGTTTGTCCTTTAATCCAGATGTTAATGGTACTTGCCTTTTTTCAGTTGGTCCCCGTCTAATAAGCTTTAGTTCCTAATTGTTTTACAAGTATGACATTTAATCAATGCTAATTCTCAAGGAACTTAATTCACTAATACATTAGTGGGTCTTTAGAAGTTTTTCATTATGCACGTGCATTCATGAAATGTCTTTAATGCTTATCTTCTGGTATTTTAAAACTCTTCCTTGGCAAAGATGCCAGAGAAAATTTAAGTGTATTCAGTAACATAGATGCAGTATATTTTTGGAAAATCAGAAATTATAACATTTTAATCAATTGTACTTTATTTTTTTAACAGATAAATAGGTAGATTCTGGGATAAACAGATGGTTTGAAATAAAAAACATATAAAAAAGTATATAGTGAAAAAATTCACTCTCTTCCATAACCCCCAGCCAACGAGATCCCACCACTACATGCGCAAAATGAAAATCATTCTTACTCGTTTCTTAGAATTCCTCCAGATGTTCTTTATGCAAACATAAGGAATTATAAATTCATATTCATAACTTTCCTTTATAAAACAAAGCAGCATTCTGTGCACACTGTTTTCTATGTTGCATTTTTCACTGAGAAGATATATCTTGGGAATATTTCCATTTTAGCATAAGAAGTGGTTTATCATTCTTTATTTATAGTTGGATGGTAGTTTTTTTATGGGTTCATTCTAATTTATTTAACTTGTCCCTCATTTGTGAACATGTAAGTTGTTTCCAGTCTTTATTCATGACCATTTTAATTGTTTCCAATATTTTGCTATTATGAAATTACTATAATGAATATTCTTTTACATATATTGTTTTATACATGCATAAATGTATATGTAAGGTAAATCACATTAGTGGAAATCTGGGTCAGAGGGCATATGCATTTATGATGTTGATAAATATCATCAAGTTGACCTCTTCCAAAGTTGTACTGGATCATATTTCCACCTATAGTGTATGACGGTTTCTGTTTCCCCACAGACTCACCAATATGTATGTTATCCAACTTGGAGGATTTTGCTAATCTGGGAAGTGAAAAAAAAGTGGTATTTCATATGGCTTTAATTTGCATTTCTTATGAGTAAGTTTAAACAACTTTTTTTTTACTTTTCCTATTTCCTTTTCTTTGAATTTCTATTATTATCACAGTCTCTTTTTCCTACTAACCTTTGCTTATAGTGTGTTAAAATCAAATATATGTAAATATCACAGATTTGGGCAAATCTTAGAAATGAATCTCTAACCAAAACCAATCTTTCTGTGGAATATGCCCACTGGGAGTAGAAAAGCTGGATATCCAAGTCATCCCTGGGACCTCTACTTTCCATGGGAAATGATCCTAATTAATATTGAAAGACATAAAAAGAGAATGTGGTGAAGCATTCATATTGCTCAATTAATTCATGTGATGTTTCAAGTACCCTGATAGCATTAGCTTTGACTAAACACCATTCTTTTAAAAAACAGTGGAGAACTAAAGCTTATTAGATGGATAACGTCATTTTAAAAAGATGAATAGGACCACCAATGCAGCAATTTCCAAGCATTTTTTTCCTTTGGCTAGGTGTAAGAGCGAGCCAGATCTGAGATGGGGTCTCTTTGAATAATTAAAGCTGGCTTATTTTCCAGTCCTGCAGGACTGGTTTCTGAAGTTGAAAGACACCTCAGAATATGCATCTCTAACACACACACACACACACACACACAATTGCTTGTCAAATTGTTCCCTAGCTCTTGAGAAGACAGGTTTGGTTTCATTTCTTCTGTGACTTACCCTTCAGGAACCCAGTAGACCTTTCAGAACACCCATCTGCAACTCTGATAAGGCCTCTGGGGATTTATAATAAATGGGTATTTATAATAAATGGGTATTTTGCTGTCATTTTAGTCCATGCCTGAAATGTGCATGTCAGGATTTGGCCAAAGCAGATTGTCCTCATTCGGGATTAGGCCACAGTGACTCTAAATCCCAAACAGCCACTCATTTCCCCCCTGAAAATCAGAGAGAGAGTGGGTTCAGAGAGATGCAGACGGTCACATCAGTCACTTTTACTTATTTGGTTCATTGGTTTTCCAGTTCTGAGACAAAAACTTTCTGTCCTGCCCTCACTTTTTTGTACGCTTGATTTTAGCTTACGTTTGAGGCTAATGTCTCCCCCATCCTCCACCTCCTCTCTCCACATCTCTTGCTTGTGGTTGGAATGAAGGTAAAAAGCAAAGAAAATCAGATAGACAAGACCTGTCATAGGCGCTAAGAGGGCCACTTGGCTCAGACCTCACTTTTATAAAGAACTTTAAGCTTAGATTTTTACCATCATTTGTACATGTGTGTCCCAGAGATTCATGGACAGCATTGCACTGCATAGGTGTTCCTCTTACAATTTCACAGTGTACGTCCCTGCAGTAGATCACAGAGCTCTAAATGCATGAGAGATAAACATATTTTATAAATCCTATAACGAACTATAAGGCACTCTTTGGAGGTTAATATGTCAATTTGTTCAATATAAATATTTAAGGTATAGCATAATTTGGGTAACCCCATTTCAATTACTTTATTACTAAAAAAAATACCAATTGTCTCAAAAATTTTAAGTAGTGTAGGCCTCTCTCAATTTTATGAAATCCCTTAGGTACTCAAAAGGGCTGAATTATATACATCATTGTGTCTCTTAACTAAAGACACCCTGACAATGAGATGCAGCTATGAAGATTTCTGGAAGTGATATTTATAGACGTTTATGGAGAGAAACTAAGTGTCAGTTAAAACTTTCCTGGTCTCATTTCTAGAGACATGTCATTCAGCGGTCCCTAGAAATGTATTTTAAATTCTAATGCAACCATACTTTTAATTAAAAGGTTACCATTTATTATGAACACTAGCATATTCATTTAAGATAAATCAAATTTATGCTTCAAAATTATACTTTTACTGGTGCGTAGTGTCTATGTATTTTGATGCTGAATTTGTGTTTCTTGTGTTGTCAATGAGTTCTATACAATTGCTCATGTGTAATATATAATAAGTAGCAGCCCACTGTATTGGATGCTGCAAATCCAGGGACCCGGCCAGGCTGGACTCTGCCTCTTTCCCTTTGTGAACTGTTGGTGGCTCATTGACCCTCTCAGATCCTCAAGACATTATAAAGTCAGAAGGCTGCCTTATAATTTCTAAGTTCCTTCCCAGTTCTTTTTTTTTTTTTTTAAGATTTTATTTATTTGGCAGAGAGAGAGATCATAAGTAGGCAGAGAGGCAGACAGAGGAAAGAGGGGAGGAAGCAGGCTCCCTGCCAAGCAGAGAGCCCAACACAGGGCTCAATCCCAGGACCCTGGGACCATGACCTGAGCCAAAGGCAGAGGCTTTAACCCACTGAGTTACCCAGGTACCCCTCCTTCCCAATTCTTGAGCCCTATGGCCAAATACCTGATTTCATTATTTTAAATTATTATAAAGCATTTTAGTTGCTGTATTTGACTCTATTATATGGTATGTTTATACATTATTATGTAAATATGTTGGTCAGGAAGGCATTCAAAGTATCTATTCAACAAATACATACTATGTGCTAAGACACATGGACTATATCCAAGGCTCCTGCTCTATATTCAGTTCATATTCTAGTGGGGGAAATAGACACCAGACAAGTAAATAAACAGATATGGCTGATAGCTCTAGGTGTTGGAGAAGAAATAAAAATAAGTTAATGGATAGAGAGTGGCTTGGGAAAGTATGCCCAAGGATGAAGAGATGGCATTTCAGCAAGATCAGAATAATAAGAGACTGGTTGTGCAAAGGCCTGGGGGAATAATGTTCCAGACTGAAGGAATGGAAGGAGTAAGAGCTCTGAGGTGAGAAGGACCTTACCATGGTCAAGGAGCCAGAGGAAGGCCACTGTGGCTGGAGTATAGTGAATGGAGAAGAAAAAGATAGAAAGATACAACATGAAGTAAGAGACATGAGTAGAGTTCAATTGTACCTGACACCATGGTTAGGTTTCTGCATGTTACTCTAAGTATAATGGAAAACCTCTAAAGAACTTTAAGCCAAAGAGTATTATGACTTCTGCAGGGGGGTTGAGTGGGGGGGGGGGAGTTAGATAAACTCCGGAAGTCATATGGGCAATAAGTGGGCAAATTTTGAGGTCTGTTTCAGTAGTGCAGGGAGCTGATGGTGACTTCGATCAGGGTGCTAGCAGTATGGGTGGTGATAAGTGAATGGCCTGGATAAATATTCCAAGGAAGAGCCAGCAGAACATGCTTATGATTTCAAGGTAGAATGTAAAGGCAAAAGAGAATCCAAGATGATTCAGAGGTTTGGGGCTGTGGCAGCTGCCTGAATGGGGGTGCCATGAAGTACTGGTGGTAGGGGGAATCAACCATTCTACTTTGGATACATTTAAGATTGAAGTGCCTTCTCAATATTCAGGTGAAATGATAGACAGAGAGTTGTATATCCTGAGTCTGGAGTTCAGGGGGAGGCCATGGCTGCAGATATAAATATAGGAGTCATTAGCATTTAAAGGCATGGAACTGGTGGAGATGGTGAGGGTGAGTGGCTGCAAAAAGGAGAGGCCTGTCCATATTTATAGGCTGAAAGAGGGAGGAGAGAACGGAAGGGAGATATCAATCCTTGGAGGCCAAAAAAAGGTGGATTGTTGAGGTAAGTGGGAAGCTAGGGCCATCTGGTATACCTAAACCCATGCACATGGAGAGATTGACTCCTGTGATGCTGCCAAGATGTCCAGAATGCAGAGATCACAGAATAGTTTTAGAATAACATTAATGAGGGGCGCCTGGGTGGCTCAGTGGGTCAAAGCCTCTGCCTTCAGCTCAAGTCATGATCTCAGAGTCCTGGGATCGAGCCCCACATCAGGCTCTCTGCTCAGCGGGGAGCCTGCTTCCTCTCTCTGTCTCTCTCTCTGCCTGCCTCTCTGCCTACTTGTGATCTCTGTCAAATAAATAAATAAAATCTTTTTTAAAAAATAACATTAATGATGAGACAATCTTCTGATCAGAAGTCAGTGCTACCCATACTGCATTTTAAGTGTGTACTGTGTTTATATTTTTGAACTCCAGGATACAGAAGCACTTTTGTAATGCTTGTAGAGAATAAACTTAAATCTGATGAAAAGTAATTGCCCCCTAATAGTGATTTAGGAAAAGAGAACAAATTGGTGTGCCCTGGGCAGCCTTCCAGCAGATCTCTCTCCCTAGCTAGGAGATGATTTATAATACACAAGAGTACTTGCCTTTTGCCATATTTCACTTTTTAAAATAAAATTTTATAGAAAGAAATAAAAAAGTTCTTTTTTTCATAGTTGTTGCCAGACTGGATGATGATGCCAGCCTGTCCTTTGTCATCATTTGTCATGTAAAGCAAGGACACTAGTGCATGTTCATTATTTAAAAGCTGTGGCTGCCTTGTTATTCAGCTGATTCTCATTTATTTAATTAAAATTCTGAACTGAATAATAACATAAAAAACATTCTGTGTGTAGATGGTGTGTGCATCCCAGAATTGGGCTGTATACAAAGCAACACCACTGGAGATACTTAATGAACAAACGCAAACCAGATTTGTGCAATTAGTGATAATTATCCATAAAGGATCAGACGAGCAAGTCATTTTTCTCATTCTAACTTAAACCTTTACGAGGCGCATTAGTCCCAGGGCCACCAGGGCACCATAAAAGAAGTAATTTAATAAATGATATTCTAGTACCATGAAAGAATTGGCATTTGCCACCTGACGTGTCTGTTTTAGGGGACTGAGTTGTGGCTCTGGGAGGATTTACCATATTATTTTTTTAAAGATATGTTTGATATTTAATAGGTTTCCTGTGTATTTTTAGGATTATTTAACTGTGTTTTTAAGGAGCCATTTTAGCCCTCTCAGAACTCATCTCTAAGTAATTCAATTATGTGTGAACAGCAGTGTCTTTGTTCTCCGTTGTCAGGGTTCTGACATTCCCTCATACTAAAATAAAAACAAATGAAAAAGAAGAAGTTTAGGCCCTTAAAAATCCCCATTTGCATGATTTTTATTTCAACTAAACTTGATCAGATAACATTTATCACGTGTCCAAGAGGTCCCTGACATCTTACCAGGGCGCAGTAGCAAGAAAGAGCTGGTGTTAATGAGCCTGTGCCCCACCCCAGGGTCTTTATACACATTCCCCAATTAATTCTCACAAGTTTGAAAAACAGGTATTGTTATCCCTTTTTGAGAGATGAGAAAATAAAGGCTTAGAGGATTTATGTAACGTGCCCAAAGTAAATGGAGAAACCAAGTTTCAAATACTTTAAGACTATAAAGCCTGGATGCCTTCCACATTACCAAGTTAACTATCCACAAAAGAAACCCCATTTCTATGTTTGAATTCTTGGCAGTCATATTAGCTGGGAAAAATGTTAGGCATCAAGTGAATATAATATAAAAACAGTACACACATGCATTCTGTTGCTGTAAGCCTTAAGAAGAAAAATTCTATAATTAAAAAAACGCAATTTAAAAAATGAACAGAGGACTCCAAGAAACGTTTTTTGAAAGAATACATACAGATGGCCAATAGGCACATGAAAATATGCTCAACATCAATAATCATCAGGAAAATGCAAATTAAAGCCACAATGAAATATCACCTCATACCTGTCAGATTGGCTATTAGCAAAAAGACAAAAAAATAAGTGTTGGTAAGGGTGTAGAGAAAAGGGAACCCTCATACGCTATTGGTAGAAATGTAAATTGATGTAGTCGCTCTAGAAAACAGCATGAAGGTTTCTCAAAAAAATTAAAAGATTATTTATTTATTTATTTGACCCAGAAAGAGAGGGAAGCAGGCTCCCCACAGAGCAGAGAGCCCGATGTAGGGCTCGATCCCAGAACCTGAGACCATGACCTGAGCCGAAGGCAGAGGCTTAACCCATTAAGCCACCCAGATGCCCCAATTTCTCAAAAAATTAAAAATAGATCTACCATATGATCCAGCAATTCCACTTCTGGGTATTTATCCAAAGAAAATGAAAACACAATCCAAAGAGATACATGTCCTCCTATGTTTACTGCAGCATTATTTACAATAGCCAAATTTGGAAGCAATTGTCTGTCCATAGATGAATGGATGGAAAGATGTGTTATATATACAATGTAGTATTGCTCGGCCATTAAGAAAGAATGAAATCTTACCATTTGTGACAATGTGGTGGGCCTAGAGGGTATTATGCTAAGTGAAATAAATCAGGCAGAGAAAGGCAGATACAATATGATTTCACTTATACCTGGAATCTAAAAAACAATAAACAAACAAATAAAACAGAAATGGACTCATAGATACATGAAACACATTGTTGGTTACCAGAGTGGGGGTTGAAAGAGGTCATGGGGATGTAATGTGTAGCATGGGGAAGGTGGTCAATGATATTGCAGTAACTTTGTATAGTGACAGATGGTAACTAGACTTATGGGAATCATTTCATAATATATAAAAATATCAAATGCTTTTGAAGTATACCTGAAACAAATTGGGTATCATAGGTCAATTATACTTCAATTTAGAAAAAGAGAGAGAGAGAGAGGAGGCACCTAGCTGGCTCAGTCAGTGCAACATGGGGTTCTTGACCTCAGGGTTGTGGGTTCAAGCCCCATATTGGGTACAGAAGTTACTTAAGTTACTTAAAAATTATTTTTTTAAGGAGAGAAATTGTAGAAGAAAAATAAAGAATTGCTTTCTCTCACCTTCTTCCAGTTGGCTTATCTTTGCTGGGGGCAGAAACTACAGATGTGGCCAGTGTCTGCCTACTTTCTATTTATGAAATTTGTAAGAGGCCTACATGATTTGTAGTCTAGATCAGAAGAGATCATTTAGTGGATGGACATCCAGGTCTTAAGTCTGATAAACATTACTCACTGACCAGCTCGCCCTCCACTGAGCCTAGGGGCCCATTGGGACCTAGAGGTCCAACCTCTGCACCGTGCTGCATCTCAGTTACATGCAAATATGTGATGCAGGAAGTTTTGGGATCAAAAAGAAAAAAGATAAAGGAAAAGATGATTTTTTAAAAGACTTTATTTATTCATTTGAGAGAGAGAGATCACAAGTAGGCAGAGAGGCAGGCAGAGAGAGGAGGAAGCAGGCTCACTGCTGAGCAGAGAGCCCGATGCGGGGCTCGATTCCAGGACCCTGAGATTATGACCTGAGCTGAAGGCAAAGGCTTAACCGACTGAGCCACCCAGGTGCCCCGGAATAGATGATTTAATTATGCAAGTTGCTCGAGGCTTTCTGGTATTTCTTCACCAAATTTAACATCTTTTTTTCCCAATTAAATGTGTAGATATTTAAGAAAGGTGGTAAAGCTTTCTACTTGGTTTAACAAAGAATTGTGTGACCTAATAGATTTTTAGCTCAAATCTCACGTAATTGGAATTTGTGAAAAGTGTCCCTTGGACTGGTTTCCTGGAGGGAAGATGCTGACGGGAATAGTGCCAGCGGTGCTTTCATATTTCAGTTTTATTTTCTCTGTTTACATAAATGTGACTTTTTCAGATAACGTACAAACGCTTATACTTATTTCAAGCAATACATCCCTAATTGTCAAAGAAGCAGATATCTGAGCTTTATTGTACCCAGCATAGCCATTATGTGTTGTTTACTCTTTCTACTGCAGTAAATAGCAAATGTTTTGTTAAGCTTGTCTTAAGCAAAGTAAGAAGCCAATAAACGCTGCAGCATACAGTGGAGAAATGTGAAGGTAGATGATACTTAAAATCAGGACCCAGAATCTTCAGTAGGTCTACACACACATACATGCTCTGCTAAGCTGTGTCCTTCCACAGTACACATGTAGACCGTATGTGTCAATGGTCATCGTGCCCACCTGTACAACGTCTGGTATGCTGTATTTGAATTATTCACTTTGGACCCTTGAGATAAATTAACTTCTCACATAACTGTTCTGTTCCTCTATATGCTTGGGGACGTGCATTACGTATTGGTAGGCTGTCTCCAAGCTAAATCCCATTTCTCTGAAAGCGTCTCTTGTGATAATGTAGCAATCCTAAACATAGAATCCCAAAGTCTGTCAATTTTTATAACCCAAAACACCAATTTGCATGTATTTTCTAGAAGTTGGCATGTCTTGGATGTTCTAGATGCGCCGTACCATCTTGATTCTTGCCATTAGCACTAAGGTGTTGCTCATTTTACTATAGGACTCAGGGTGGGGGCGGTCACTGGAATAAAGGTGATGGCCTCCAACCTCTGCCCATGGCATCTGCCCTACAGGATAGGAGAGGAGGCTTGTCTTGGGGTTCAAAGTTCCTTTTAGATCTCCTGTTCATATGCATACTTTTTTTTTTTACCAGCACTCATATCTATCTATATATATATATATAGATATATATATATGGATAACTGCATCTATCAAATATGTATGTATGAGTTTGTGTGTGTATTTATGTATATGTGTATGTTGCCATAGCTATGGATACAAATATATAGATATGAAAATATAGATATTGATCTTCCTGGTTGTCTCCTATGGCATTGATATACACTGATCTAGAAAATTTAAACAATGTTCACATTGAAAAAATGCTTAGTGATTTGCTTGTCAACCTTGGATTTCATAAAAATCTGTTTCAAAATACACTGTGGCTCAGAGTTAAGTGCTTAGAAGAACTCTTCTAAAGCTTTGACAGTATGATACCTTAGGCAAATTACATGGCAGATGAGAATCAGTTGGAGAAAGTTTTAGTTATCATAAATGAACCTCCTCTAAGGTATTATTGCTAATAGAATCCAATATAGTTTTCCATGATTACTTTCATGATTGAAGTGTCCCAAAGCAGACCCAAATTCAGTAATGAAACTGACAAACAGTGATGGAAGAAACGGTTTCTTTTATTCTAGATGTTTGTACACGTCAGTAACTTGCTAATTGGAAAATTCGAAGAGTCCTAGTGAGTATAATGCTACCAAATCAGTTCAAAATTAAACATTCACGTTTTGTGGAGTTGAATTGCATTTTCCTTGTTTGTCCTAATTAACTATAAAAGCTGAATCTTTGTTCAGGCAAGATTTATGTGAAAAAGTAGTGGAGTTGATGAAGTAGACATAACCCAAGGAGAGTTAGACAAGCAAGTAATTCGTGAGGAAATTGTATGTCTGAATAATTTGTCTCAAAAGCAAATGAAGGTAATTTGATCATCTTTGGACTATTAAATCCAGGTACTTGGGTTTTAATTTTTATTTTGCCACTGACAAATTGAATCATTATAGACCACTTAATATCAGTGAATTTCTCCATCTGAAAACTCTGCAAATGGTGTCCCATAGCTTTGAAAAAATAAAAAATGATGTGTCAAGTATCTGCCTCTTCATTATGATAGAAAATGGAAGGTTGGACGACACTCATTTTGGTTTAAACAGGCAGAGAACATGCTTCCCTCTCCACTTAAGTTTGTTTGCTGTGTAAGCTCTCTTATTGAGGCAGTGCAGCAGTGTTAGGAAAAGAATGGTCTGCCACTTACTAGCTGTTTAGCCTTAGAAAGATTTTTGGCTTCCCTGAGATGTAGTTTTCTCATCTGTAAAAAATGGGGATAATAATACCTATAACTATCAAAGTAAAACCTCACTCAAAGGAGTTCATATTATGAAGAAAAACAGGTTGATGATTACAAGATAGCATGGTAAGGGCTATCGTGAAAACATTTGTGGCAGAGGGTCCCTGCTGACTCTTGCCTATCCCTCAGCTTCCTAATATACCAGGTAAAGAGATGGAACTCAGGTCAGTCCTGGTGCTTTCTTTACCCTGTTTACTCAATCCTCACAGCAAACCTAGGAAGTACGTACAGTACTATTTACATTTTATAGGTTGAGGAGAGTGGTGTTCAAAGAGAGTAAGTAACTGACTTACACAGTTAGTAAGTAACCTACTAACACAGTAACTGACAGAGCCGTGTGAACTACGAAAGTTGCATTATAGTAAAGTTCCAGTGTATTAAGTGGGTTTAATGTTTTACATACAAAAATTATTTCTGGTCTAACACCCTTGTAAAGTTTTGCTTGTATAATCACTGCCTCTCACTGTAAAACCAGAGAGTATCCAAAGTAGGGCTTTAAATAACAAAAATCACACACACCCTGGATCCTGACAGCCATGATAAATCCTGCTTTAATCACGCATTAAAAACACATGTCATCTATTTGATAAGCAGTCATCTGCTATTGCTTGACCTAGCAATGAATTAATAAGGCAAAACATTGGCAATCCAAGGCGTGTGTATGGAGTATCTTATTCCCAAGGCATCCCAATGTGATTCTCACCCTTCGCCCAACGGGCAAAAAGGTGTTAGCTCTAAAATGGTATTTAACGAACGACACTAGCTCACACTTACAAATTGACCTTAAACCTGGGAATTTTTTAAAACTATAAGCTATTAAAAAGTAAGTTCAGTCCTGAAATGAGCCAAGGCGAGAAGAGATGACAATCTTGGAAAGAATAGCTAATAGGTGTTAGTCACTGGGCTTCGTAGGCTCCCTGTGAAATTCTTAGGTCTGGCAAAGAGTCTGCATGCATCTGTCCAGTAACTCTGCTGCCCAGAGCCACTCCTGAGTCTGAGAAGGAGACTGCAGCACCCCTGCTCTGGGGCCTGGCTATTTGTAGATAGGGTCTGGGGGAGCCAGCTGAAGAGGAAAGACAGACTTCAGTGAGCTCCTTTGCCAACTGCCGGAGGCATGCCACCATTTTCTTCATTGTATTGTGAGTTGTCGCCTGGTCCAAGATTTATTTTCCCCTTCTAGCTGCATGAACACTAATGAAAGGTTTGAAATATTGTAAGCAGCAGGGTATGAACATGGTGTTTGGAATACGAAAGGAGAGTAGAGACTGTCCCACTATTTACTCATTTTTAAGATGATAAACCACTTGTAGGAACCTGTTCATAACTGCCCTATCGGTAGAGAATGGTTGGCATAGAGTAGGAGTTAGAGAGAGAAATTCAGCCAGATTTCATCTCCTAGAAAGCTTGGGGCTTCTTGGCTAAAAGGCTTTCTTTCAAGTGATTTGTTTGTGTGCCAGGAAAAAACTTGAATCTTATGTCATAAATTAAGCTAAGAATTCATGGCAAGGAAGTGAGATCTAAAAACTGGGAGCAGATATTTTCTTTTCTAAACTGAAATTCCAGGAAATCTTCAAATGCAGCCGTAAGTCGCATCCTCTATCAGTGATATGTAATCACTCAGAATATACCCAGGGGTGACTTGTGTATGAAAATGTGCCTGTCTTCTCTCTCTCTCTCTCTCTCTCTCTCACACACACACACACACACAGAAATTATAAAAATGGAAGTGCATCAAATTTTGGTGAATAGTATATCATTGTGGTAAAGAGCTGACCCTATAAAGACGAGTAAGTTAATGCTTTGTTTCTGCACTTTGCTCCCTGGGAACATTCAGGCTTGTTATTTTCATCTCTATAAGCCTCTATATCCTTGTGTTTCAAGTAGTATAATGGTACCTGCACAATTGTATTGTTGTGGCTATTGATAATGTATACGAGGTACTATGTACAGTGCTAGGCACGTGGTATACTCCACACTGCTCTCGGGTTTTTTTTTTTTAAGATTTTATTTATTTTATTTGACAGATAGAGATCACAAGTAGGCAGAGAGGCAGGTGGGGGTGGGGGGTGGGAAGCAGGCTCCCTGCTGAGCAGAGAGCCCGATGCGGGGCTCCATCCCAGGACCCTGGGATCATGACCCGAGCCGAAGGCAGAGGCCTTAACCCACTGAGCCACCCAGGCGCCCCTCTCGGTTTTAATATAGTAGGAGTTGCCTTTAAATACGCCATGGAGGGGTACCTGGGTGGCTCAGTCATTAAGCGTCTGCCTTCAGGTCAGGTTGTGATTACAGTATCCTGGGATCAAGCCCTGCATCAGGCTCCTTGCTCAGTGGGAAGCCTGCTTCTCCCTCTCCCACTCCCCCTGCTTGTATTCCCTCTCTCCCTGTATCTTTCTCCATCAAATGAATAAACAAAATCTTTAAATAAATAAATAAATTCTCCATGGAATCTACTATTTAGGGCGAACAATGGCAAATTCTTCCTTTAAACCAGAACTTCTTTTGTAAAATGAATTTATCTTTTGTATGGTGTGTGCGTGTGTGTGTGTGTGTGTGTGTGTGCGCGCGTGCACAGTTCTAAGTATTATTGATTTGTGAGGATAAAATTAAACACAAAAGGACTAAGACTCATGATGTCATACAGTAAGTCCTAAGGATTAGCTGTAATTGTTTACAGTATTATTATTTACGTTTTTAAGTAATAAAAAATATTTAAATATTTAAAACATTAAAAAATTTTAAACTACTCAAGTAGTTTGGACTACTTCCTAAAGAGAGCAGAAAGTCAGAAGTAAAGGAAACGTCTCTAAGAAAGTATTTGGGTTATTTGTAGGGGGAATCAATGGCGTTGATGTATAAGGACAGAAGCATCTAAAAAATCATAGACGATTAAGGTCAAACCCTAATTTTTCTTCATGTATCTTGTATCTTTCACATATAGCCAGGGAGTTCAACCTGAGGTTCACTTTTTTTTTTTCTGTCTCAATCTCTTTTCACCATTACCACAAAGTCTCATCTCCTGTTTCACTGTTTTGATTATTAATGAAAGTAGACTCTTGAAAAAGATTTGGTTTTTCTTGGCATATTGGAAACATCCTTTGGAGTATTGTTTCTAAGCCCACCACACACTTGAGCCACGAAGGAGGGTTTAGTATGTATGGTCCTTGTGCTTCAGGCAGATCAAAGATGCTGGGGAAAACAGTCTCCACTCCTAGCTCCAAAATGTCAGCTTATAAATTTATTCTACTATGTTTCCCAATCTATTACTCAAGAATGCTACATATAGATTCAGCTTACGTATTAGAAACTGAATCTGAATGGTGGTAATAATACTTTTTCAGTTTCATCTAGAAATTCAGTGGCAGTCGTGGGCTATCTGATCATTTATTTGTATAAAGTAATTTGGCAGAAGCTGGCATTTGTTTAGCTTACACTACACTTGGTTAACAGGAAAAAATAAAAATTAAAAAAAAGAAAGAAAGAAAGATACTGAGCCATTGAACAGATTGGAAAGTGGCCTTAGTTATAAAATTGTCACTGATTGCTACCAACAGGTGAAGGCTCTAAAGGCTGTTTTCTCAATAATCAAACCTACACCGGAATGCTCCACCCCACAACTATAGGCTAATCATTCTTTTATCTAATGATATCCAGTGTTTATTCACTCGCTGGCAGAAGATGCAGATCTCTTAAAATGACGTCATCCGGATTGCGTTTTGCTTCCTTTTTATTTTTTTCATAAATTTTAATCTCATTCCTGCAACTGAGATTTCATACTGAAATGTTCTAAATATAGAAAGCATTGTAGTAATATCATTTAAAATAAGAGTTCTTGGAGAGCCCTGGTTTTTGCAAAAAGGTCCACCTTCTTCTCTGCAGCTTATACTAGATATGCAAAAAATGTCCCAGACAAACGGACCAAAAAATGAAGAGATTTGAGTAGTCAAAGATGTAATCATTTAAATGATCCGGTTTAGAAGCTGTGACCATTGTTATTGGAATGTTTTTAAAAATCTCAATCCTTTCAATGAAGACATGTTGAACATTTTGTTTCATGAGTTATCACTAGGAAATCCATGTACTTTCAGTAAAATGTTCTCCAAATGTACTCCAGTTGACATTGTGATCAATATGTGTCCAAATAACTTCTTTTAATTATTTTTATTCCAGTATAGTTAACATTCAGTGTTATATTCGTTTCAGATGTGCAATGATTCAGCAATCCCATACATTGCTCAGTGCTCAGCAAAACGAATGCACTCTTCATCTCCTTCACCTGTTTCAGCCATTCCCCACCCAACCCCCTCTCCCAAACATCGGTTTGTGCTCTGTATTTATCAAAGTAACTTCTTTTTTTTTTTTTAAGATTTTATTTATTTATTTAACAGACAGAGATCACAAGTAGGCAGAGAGGCAGGCAGAGAGAGAGAGGGGGCGAGGGGGAAGCAGGCTCCCTGCAGAGCAGAGAGCCCAATGCAGGGCTCCATCCCAGGACCCTGGGATCATGACCTGAGCCGAAGGCAGAGGCTTTAACCCACTGAGCCACACAGGCGCCCCTCAAAGTAACTAATTAATTTCATATTATTTATTGGTCAAAAAAAATTGGGGAAACCTTAATTTCTCCAAATGTTTTATTTCTATTGATCCACCCAGCTCTAGTCGCTATTACATGCAATCATCGATTCTTATGATCCTCCAATAATATTCAGATATGTTCTAGCCTGTTTATACTCAAATACTTTTCCTGAATAGTGGTGCACTTTTAATTTTTTTATTTTAGTTGTTTTTTTTTTAAGATTTTATTCATTTATTTGACAAAGAGAGACCCAGTGAGAGAGGGAATAGAAGCAGGGCAAGTGGGAGAGGGGGAAGCGAGCTCCCCCACAAGCAAGGAGCCCAATGCAGGGCTTGATCCAGGACCCAGAATCATGACCCGAGCCGAAGGCAGGTGCTTAATGACTGAGCCACCCAGGCACTCCAATGATGCACTTTTAAAATAAGAATTAGCAAATGTGGCTTCAGATAGCCAATACTTGTTACCCGGAAGTAACTAATATTTTTCACTACATTATTATTCTAATACTAAGAGCTTGTTGAACCTAAACATATTTCATAGTGTTAAGATATCAAGAATAATTAGCTGGCATGATCTGGTGGTTTAGTCAGAGAATCAAAGCATATAGCCCTCCCTACATATAGAAAATGTAGAAACTGTACTGAATTTAAATTTTTATACTTTTTAATTGGGATCTAAGATATATTAATGAAAATAAGCCTCATGCATAGTGTCCATCATTCTAGAAATGTCGATTCTTTGGTGATGAGGCCAGTCTGTGACTGCTGTGATTCTTGTTCATCTGTTCCTACTGGAAACAATACTAAGAAGAACATAAGAGTTATCATTTGTGATTCAGACACATGAGCAATGGGAATGCCAGAGGCAGAAAATGTGTAATTTCATGCTCATTAATTTCAGAGAGGATTTACAAGTTAACCTGGCTGGAGATATTACTCTTCCAAAAAATCTGTAGGCACCACCAAGCAGCACAGTTACTGCAGGCCACTTCCACAAGGTTGACCAGATGCTCAGCAGCCACAGTGGTCCCATGCATTCCTGCATGAAGACCATAGGCCAGGTTCTGTGCTGGAGAACTTCCTGGTTCCAAAAAGAACTGTGTGCATGCAAGGAAGCAACTTTGTGTCTGAAGAAGAGAGTTTAAGGAGATGGTACCACAGAAGATTCTTTCCCCCATGTACCTACCATGAGACAGGACATAACTTTTCATTTTCAGTTGTCTTATACTGGCTTGAGGGGTAGTAACACCATACCATTTCCTGTTTCCACCTTAATCAATCAACTCTTGTAGGTAATCTGACCTTAGATGTATCCAGTTATCTCCATAAAGTAGTCATTTTAGGATTATCAGAGGGTTTAAAGTGAAATCAAGAGAGGACATTGCAACAGTTTCATTTCCATTTGAGGAAATCATTCCATAAGTAATTTGATAATTATAGTATTTGAGAACGGGGCATACCATTGAAGCTATTCTGACAGTCTGCCAGCTTCTTGCGAGCTGCCGGTGACACAATCAGGTGACAATCAGAACAGATGCATCCTCACTACCCGTGCTTTTGCTGTTGGTCAAATCAATTGGACAGAGCTTCCCAAACTTTCATGTGCATACAAACCACCCGAAGATTTTGTTAAATCCAATTCCGTAGGTCTGGGGTGGGCCCTGATTATCTACCTTTATGAGTAGCAAGGAGTTACTGAATGGAGCAGGAAGGGAGAAAAATGGTCTTGCAGCAATACGAACTCTTGTCTTGGCATTGTTTTTAGCTGTAGTATTTAATCCCTGAAATGGTTATATGATTATGATTAATATTATTTCAGAGGACATTGTATCAATTGTGTTGTGAAGAAACTGTACATTTGTTTTTAAAATGAAGTCACTCTCTGGATGATTTCTTTATTTAATGTTCAAAAGCAAAAGAGCTGGTCCCCTTTAAGAACATAAAGCATATCTGTGTCTGATTTATAAAACTGTACAGAGGCCTGCAGAGTCAAGGAGAGATAATAATGTCCAGCAGATGCAAAACAACTAACAAAAGAGAGTAGGGAAACCATCTCTTCATAGGAAGAAGACTGGACTGGAGGAGCACGCTACCTCTGCCTTCTACCATCAAGCTCAGATCATTCCCACCCCTTCTGGTTTAAACCTAGTTTGTGGATTACTTCATCCATTAGGCAAGGAGATTAAACTAATTCATTCTCACGGTCAGATGTCAGCAGTTACCCATATTGTCGCTTCAACACACCACAGTTATAGAACTGAAGCCCATGTATGACTCAGAAGCTTCTGACTCTAGGAAAAATTGAGGGTACATTTTTTGGTTTGGCCCTAGGGGGAAAAGGTTATTTTATCAGAAACTAAGAACTATTTGGGATTGAAGAGGAATATTGGGCCATATTTTTTAGTGTGTTTTTCTTTACATTATGTGGGTCATGGTGCTTGTATTTATACATTATTTTAATAAGGTGTCTATTGTCTAAACCCTTTTACGACTACTCTATAGGGAATCTTGCTTAAATTTTAGAATGTGCCATCAAACCTCTAAGGCAGCAAACTCAACTGGTGGTCTAGTGTCTAAAAAAGAGCACAGCTGACTTACAATACATTCATGCTGGCCTGGCATAAAATGTTCACAAGACCCAGGTCCTGAAAAGATTATGGTCCCACATCACACAAGACTTGCGTGTTAGTTGAAAATTAAAATGGCCTGTTTCTTGATTTTTCTGATTGCAGAATTCTGGATACGTTTTTTGCAGTGGAGCTCCCTCTTTTTTCCCGTGTGCCACCTCCCCCAGCAGTACCCTAAGCCTGTGCTCATTTCCCCCCTCAGCTAATGAAGCTCATGTTCTAGTCTCAAATCCATGAAGCAATAAGGATTCTTCAATCACCATTCCACTTAAAGTTTTATTATCTTCTATCCACTTTGAGTCCTAGTTTGCACATAGTAGGCACTAAAATTTGTGGAATGTAATTGAATTCAAGGGACAGATTAATCCCTTCACAATGGATTTCATTTTGTTCATTCATGAAAAACAGTTTTCTTCTGAGTTCATAATGACGTGCATGAACATTGTGGCATGAGCTGCCTATCTCTCCGCTGCTAGGAAATGGTCATAATGTTTAATTGCACAAAATGTCCTTTTTTTTTCCTAATCAAGAAATTAAGGGATCCGTTGGCTTAGCAGGTGCCTCAATTGTGCATAATTAGTTGCTAGGAATTGTTTAGCATAAGCTGATTAGTCTCAGCCTGAGAACATTAAT
Organism: Neogale vison; assembly: GCF_020171115.1. Lineage (NCBI taxonomy): Eukaryota > Metazoa > Chordata > Mammalia > Carnivora > Mustelidae > Neogale > Neogale vison. Next base: position 50,425,318 of record NC_058102.1, read on the forward strand.
TTTTTTTTCTTCAACAAAGCCATGAACATAGCTAGGGGTTCTTGAAACAATATTCATAGCTGCTTCCTCTGGGAAGCCCAGACACTGGGAATGGGGGAGGCAGAAGATGGAGAGAGAAGAAGCAGCCTGATTACACATGGATGCTATTTGATGTCAGGCAGCCATTCAAGGTTATGAGAATGGGGGGGGGACCTGAGTGCGTTCCTCAAGATGTGGTTTTCTCAGCTCCAGCATGGGCTTTGGTCATGATCCAGAATGAAGCATTACTCCTTAGGTGCCTGCTGTTAGCTTTCCAGGCTTATAAACACCAGCTTCACTTGGAATATGTAATCAAAACAAATGATCTGTGTTTGCTCCTCCTGTGTTTGGCACATGAAGAGACTGACCAAGCTCGAGGGAATGGGAGGGACAGATGGTCTTCCTCATTGTTCCACTTCTGATTTACGTATATGCCTGACTAAGCCCTTTCTGTGCCTCTGTCACAGTGTCATTTCTCCATTTAATGGAGGGTATTTTCCCTAGCCTCATGGGATGTCACTCTAAAGGCGCCCTGTGCTCTTCCTTGTTAGAACCAATATATGCTCCTGTGACAGTGGGTGGCCATCAAGTGTGACAGTGATTATTTAGCTCCTAAGATGTCATTAGGAAAGGCTGACAGTTCTGACACCCTGTGATGTCCTTAATGATTACTCTTAGCATTCACTGCAGTGAGCAGTAGCTCACCAGTTGAAAGTTTGCTTTGCCCCTGTGATGACTTTCAATAACGATCCCTTTTTAAATGACCCACCATCAAAATCAAAGCTGGAAGTCCTGTGTGTAAATCAGAAGTCTTTTGCTTATTAAAGGCATTATTTTAAAGGTTGTTTGAGAAACCTTTCTGTAGTCTGAGTGAAAATTAAAGAAAATATATTTTAATACTAGTTTTACAAAGATCACAAATTTTTAACATACATGTTAAGTCAGTACTTAATAGCTGCTAGGTGATGATCTGACATTAAAAGGATTAAACTATAAACCTAGAAAAAGAAAATCAGAGGTAGGAAAGAGGATAGCTCATAACAAATGTTTGGCTTTCTTCAGGTTGCTTATTTATAATAAATGCTCTAATCTAAAGTTGAATATCATTCAATCATCTATCAGCAAATGTTTAATGAATGTATATTATGTGTCAGACACTGTTCTGGAGGTATTATCTACTGATTCCTTTCCTTATTACTTGACCTATTTTTTAAATTCATTTATGTAATTGGGTGGAACTTGAAAGTCTATTTAGTGTCTCCCTGATAAGATAAAGAAGTATTAACATGGATCTTACATTCAGTGAAACTTTTAAGGTCCTTACTGAGGAACAGTGCATTATATTGGCTTTTATTTTAAATTTGTATCTTCCAAAAAAAGTGAGCTAAAAGTATAGAATGGTTCCATGGTATAATTTAAGTATACTTCTTTTTAGGCAAACAAATATGTGGAGGAAGGCAGGGGATGAGATTTAGATAGACACAAAAAGAATTAGGTATGATTGCTCCTTTTTCATAGCCCTCTCCATAGGAATTAACTTATACTGTGCAAGCTCCCCACTGGAGTGGTGTGTCCAGACCTTACCTATGTGACACAGAGGCATGTGACTAAGAATCTATCAAAGCTCATTGTTCACCTATGAGGATATAGCATAAGGAGGAAAGAGCATGTGAATAAAAACAAAAGAAAATCAATCCAGACTCACTCTAGTTGTGTTTTCTATAAATTTACCTCTCTGGACTTTAAGTCGTGACTATCAATGAAAAGAGTGGCCTAAATCATCCCTTATAACCATTGAGATTCTAATGATACATCAACCCATCTCCATTAAGGAACACATGAGAAAACCACAATAGAAGATTCCATAACTTTCCGTGACTTTATGCTCAAGGATTAAAATGTACCCCAGACCTTCTTATCCTTTAGTATCCTACTGTGGACCCATCAGCCACTGATTTATTCAGGTTCTTTTCTCCACTTCTACTTTCAAGCAAAGTTTGAATCAAGAGTTGACTTTGAGTAAATCACATCAAGAGTTCATGTCCATTCTGGACATGGGTAAGTTTTTATAAAAAAGTTGCCTCCTAGAGGTTTAAAATAAACATATTCTTTGGAAAGGTTTATTTAGAAATAGACATATAAAAAAATGCTCAATATCACTCAGCATCAGGGAAATACAAATCAAAACCACAATGAGATACTACTTCACACTGATCAGAATAACCAAAATTACCAACTTAGAAAACAACAGATGTTGGCAAGGATATGGAGAAAGAGGAACTCTCTTACACAGTTGGTGGGAATGCAAACTGGTGCAGCCACTCTGGAAAACAGTATGGAGGGGCATATCCACCCCAGTGTTTATAGCAACAGTGTCCACAATAGCCAAAATATGGAAAGAACCCAGATGTCCATCGCCAGGTGAATGAATAAGGAAGATGTGGTGTATGTATACAATGGAATTTACTCAGCCATCAGAAAGAATAAAATCTTACCATTTGCAATAACGTGGTTGGAACTAGAGAGTATTATGCTAAGTGAAATAAGTCAGTCAGAGAAGGACAAATACCATATGATTTCACTCATATGTGGAATTTAAGAAACAAAACAGATGAACATAGGGGAAGGGGAGAAAAAATAAGATGAAAATCAAAAGGGAGGCAAACCATAAGAGATGATGTAGTCTAGGAAACAAACTGAAGGTTGCTGGATGGGGTAATTGGGTAATGGGCATTAAGGAGGGCACTTGATATAATGAGCACTGAGTCTTATACGTAACTGATGAATCACGACATTCTACCTCTGACACATATAAACACACACACACAGGTGTTAAATGGTGCCATACTGCAGAGTTGCTGTGCTCCCCTTAACTCTCATGATAGATGGTGCCAGGATTCTGACTCCCTTCCATTAGAAATTATTGCTTTCAACCTGACTGACTTTGGCAAACTATTTTTAGACAATATCCAATTTACTTCAGTCTAGAATTTTGACCAATACAACTTTTGACTTCTAGATTTTTGTTTACACTCAATAAGGACACTCGTAATATGGGGAGTGGGGATGGAGGGCGGGGGATGGATATGTAGAGGCTGGCCAGGTGATCATCTGTAATGTGGTTTCAACCTTATAAGGATGTGCATAACTAGACAATCTCAGCTCTAAATGCAGAAACTGTTTTCAAATATAAATGAGAAAACAGTTTTACCAAGGTTGACTACTTATGTAGTGCAAAGTGGTAAATTTCAAAAAGAAAGAAGAAAGAGAGAAAAAGAAAGGAAGGAAGGAAAGAAGAAAGACCTCCTTAAAATAGAGCGTTGAGTGCAAAAATCCCCCAGAGTGTCCTGGGCAAATCTCTTATTGCCCTTTAAGAAAATCCAATACTGGATTCAACCCAAGACTTTAATTGGCTGGACTCTTGACAAATTGAAAACTGAGGAAAGCCTTTAGGCTTCCAAGACGCTGTCCCTAAAACTGGTGGTTATGATCTATATCTCCCTGGCTCAGCGTTGTATACTCATACAGTTTCAAAGTTTTAGATTATGAAAGAAAAAATATTTTTAATTGGTTTTACAAAGAATTCCGGTTTTCACGTAGAGTAAATTTGTTTTAATAGGGGCTGTATAAAGCCTATTGCCTGGTTATGAAGTCAGTACTGTGAGAAAAGCACTTACATACTCAAGTGGGGCAGATAGAGACTTCTGTAGTGCAACGGTTACATTTTGTGTTGTGGTTTCTGATTATGACTCAAAATTGCATTTGCAAGGAGAAGAGTCAAAGACCAAGGATACTGCATCATAAACAAGAATGATGCTGTTGATTGTATTGGTATCTGAAAGTTGGTAGATTACATTTAGGGTTGGAAGAACATAAAGAATTGTGTGACAAATGGAATATAAACATGAAACAGTATGATTTCCATTTTTTAAGTTAATTGCAGCCTACAGCAGTATTAATCTTTCTTTTTTGTCATTGCTTATAAAGGCCTTGTTAGTTTCATGAAGAAATCATGAATCATTTCAACCAGAAGTACATCCTAGAACAGAATCAAATTCCTCAATTTTGAAACACAGACCACTTAGTTGGGAGAACTAATGTTTTCGGATGATAAAGCCTACTTGCCGAATTAAATCACTGTTATATTTAACAGTTTATGATGTACAGTATTGTTCTTTTTGATCATTTAATGACTTCCTATTCCAACAAAAACCACAATAAACCTACCTTACACTGTGACCAGAAGTACCATTTGGATCATCTAGCTTGACAAGATTTGCTAGATAATTGTTTTATATTATGTCTACTCAGGCCATATACATCTTATTCTTGAAAATATTTAAGGTTGTCACTCAGACATCTCTTACTTTATGCAAATGCCCCATGCAAACTGGGAAGAATACTTCCTTTCTTTTTTAACTTTAATATTTGCCATCCTAGATCATTACTCCTGTATTCCAAGCCAGAATATTTTCTATATTTCTAAAATACAGAATTTTCTGTATTTAAATATAAGTTACTTTCCTTACATTTTCATGGACCCATCACTTCTATGATCTTGTCACATAGTGTTTTGTTCGTTCAGCTTCTTGCCTAACTGTCACAGATATGCTGAGCTTTAGTCCTTCTGTCTTTTCAGTTGTTCTCCTCATGGTTCTGTAGGTTATTTTTTATCTCTTTCTCAAAGAGGGTGGCTTAGTCCATTGCAATATACGTTTCTTTTGCCAAACCATCATTCCTCCCCTTTTCTCAACATAGCTTCTCTGGTCTTACTCTAAATGTCCCAACCCCTTCATTTTGCTTGGATACCATTTCTCACTTCCAAGAGGAACCTACTAATTCTGTGTGTCTTTATTTTCCTGCAATACTAATGCTCTGTCATCTGCTTATAATGCTCTGTCATCTGCAATATAACCTTTCTTCTCATTTCTTTGACCTGATTACTCTTAGTGCCCCCTGAGCCATTTTATTCCTTCTTTCTCTTCCTCTTAGTGATATTCACTGATACTTACTGATCAATGCATCTAAGTGAAAGGCAAATAATTTGTACACTATATTTGCATAGTTCTTATCATTTTTATGCCTTCATGTACACTATAACTTGATCCTGACAATCCTAAGAGGTAAATGAGAGAGTATCTCCCTCTTTTATAGGTGAGAAAACGTATGTTCAGAGCATTTCAAATGGCTTGTCCCACAACTAAGTCAAGGTTAAGACTCAGATCTCCCAACTCTTTCTCTGATCCGTACCATATCACCTCTCTCTGGCAGAAGGATTGCAATCCATTAAAAGGTCTTCACTGCGTTAGAAACTGGATGGAAATTAACCAAACGCTTCATTGTACCTTTGCAGATGAGAGCCCCTACACTAAATCCGCCAGCCAGACAAAGCCGCCTGATGGAGCGTTGGCTGTGAGGAGACAGAGCATCCCAGGTTAGACCAGACTGTTGGATTTTTCAGCTGTTTTACTTTTGAACCCTGTTATTTGGTGATCCTAAATAGTTCCAACTTGGTAATAAAAATCAATGCAATTTCATAGGGTGTAGACTGCATTCTACACAACTTGTTCAAAGGATATTCATAACAGCTAGCCTTTGGGAAAGCTTGCCAACTTGTGAGAAATCATCTATGTGCAAATCCTTTGTAAAATGACTTGAAGTTATGTCTGCTCTCACTCATTTGCTTACTCTCTTCTCTGTTTCCAGGGGGTGACTTTCACAGCAGCATCTATTTCTTTACTGAGACATACCAGCCAGAACAAAGGGGTTCGAAATTGCTGTGGCAGAACGTATATTTGCTGAATAACAAATTGGTCCTTTCTTCTTAGCTCTTTGAACATGGATTGACTTCCAGGGCAACTCTTGTAAAATTCTGGGACTTTGTCTCCTTAGGAAGCTGTGATTAGGATTCTCATACTTGAATAAGTGATACCTGTTTCTTCAACAAAACATTTTGGACAAACATCTTAAAATGCCTTTATTCCAAAACTTCAATAGTTTGAAGCTTTGAGTTTGAGAATGACACAAAAGTTCTAAAGAAGGGAAAAAATTCATAATACTACTCAAGCTTGATGTAAACGAGTTAATTCATGGAAAACCGCTTATGGAAGCAACTGTTCTTAAGAAGGGTTAAAACCATTAATACATTTAGACATGTATCAAAAATAATATCTTTATGTATTTTATATGAGTAGATTGAGTACCGCCAAACTTTAGCTGTGGGATTTAGAGCATAGTAGTTTAACAATTCAGGAGAAATAAAGCAGTATTTCAAAGATTAAATTGAATGGTTTGGCAAACTCTGACAATGAAAACAGGAATTTTTCTATTTGAATAAGAACAATACGAGTTCAGTTTCTGAGCAACCCTGCCCATGATTATTATTTACTTTTATAAGAATGACATGTGGTTATTTTTATTTTTATTCTGAAGGCTTGGATTCGTTATGAAAGTACATGGCTTGTAAAGAGGCATATTGTGAACATGTTATACATCCTTGTTTGTGTGGTTTGAAGATTCTAAAGTAATTTGAATTCTATAATTGGATAGCATCACCCAGTGCCGAGATTTCTTCTATTCCATCCTATAAAACATCATTCTTAATGCTAGTCACATTTAGAAAAACTACTGTAATCAGCCATGGGCTGTGTTCTCTACTTTCTCCTTGTCAGCAGTAAGGAAGTACCCAAAGTTTGAAGGTCAAGAATGCCAATTATCCACCAATTCCTTGCTGGCTTCTTTGCATTACCTGGTATGCTCTACTCTTCTGCTGGAAAGAGTGAAGAGATGTCCTAGTGTCCTTACCACTTTATGTGATATTGGACAAAAGCACTGACAATAAACGTGTTTTCTTTTCATGGGTTCTCTAGTGTTACTAAATTATAACACATATTTGAGGGCCAAACTCTTCCCTAAAGTCATTCAGTAGTTTTTTCTTAGTTATATGCTAGGTACACAGAAGCCTTTCATCATAATCCTCAGTTCATGACACACAGTAATTCTTCATTACAGAACTTTTTCCTTTGGTTCTCCTAGTATCAATTTAATTAGAACCATGAACCTTTTTTGTAGGCTTCATGGGTTATTCTCTTAGGGTTTACACATGGACAAATATCTTTCTGTTCCTGTCTGGTGAGGTAGCAGTCAGAAGGTTTGGGGGTCTTGAAAATCCTCTTATTTAGAACAGTCCAAGAAGAGAGACTTCACCAGCCAGAAACCAAAGTGGTTTAAGTGATTAAAGAAACCAAAGTGGTTAAGAAACCAAAGTGGTTAATAGCTGATTATTACTTACTTTATTGTAAGGAGAAGATTAAGGAGCTCCTTAGAAACTGCTTCCTGATTTCCAACACTTGGAGGTCCGAACCTTTACTTACTTGACTGTACTGTCTTACTTTAAAGTCCCTATTCATTCTTGTTCTAACAAAAAGGGGGAATGAGGGTCCTTCCTTGATCTATGGCCAAGAAGTCACTTAAGGAGAGATCTAACCCAGCATCCAAAAGACTTTACCAGTCACCTACTATGTTTACAACATTTATACCTACTAAGTCCACAGAGCAAGAGTCTGGGGAAGTGCATACTCTTTGTTAATTGCAGAATCTTTAACTAAAAAAAAAAAAATCCTAAAATGTTCTCCTGTTGAACTCCATTGGACCACATGAAGCCATAAGAGCAGAATGCAAGCTTACAGTCTTTGTTCCTTTCTCCTGCACTCCCTGTCTTACCCCTGTCAAATGAGTTTTACCGCCTTGGTAGCAAGGAAGGCTGTAACTAGGAATGGAACAAGGAATTGAAGGGAGGCCTAAACAGGTCTTTCTTGGCTAATCTAGCAGAACATGGATCGTCTCAGTGCAAAGGTAGCTCTGAAGGCAGATGCAGCCCTGCAGCCATTTTGCTACCCAGACACCATAAGGAAACACAAGGAAGCTGGAACCTTAAAGGAGCTATGGTTTTTCTCACCCAGACTCCACTCTTCAACAGTCCTGTGGTGGTGACTGAATTTGATCATTCTCATTAGCACTTCCTCTGATGGAAGGGGTGAGAGTGTAGTGGAGGGTGGAGGGGAGTGGAAAGCACTTCTTGATCCAAGTGTTAGGAAAGCTTCGTTCTTGGAAACGTATTCTACAAATGTAGACCTGGTGCTTCCTGGAGTAAGTAGTTACATGCACATGCATAGCCAAGATTTCTTAACATGGGTTCCACTGTATTCATGGCATAACAAGGAGCAACTTGTAATAATTCTGTCCAAAGAGAAAACCTTGAATGTTAACAGAAATATAATTTGCTTGTCATTCACATCAAGATCCACAACCCCTGTCTAAACTCAAAATTACTGCAGCAATTATTTTATACTCAAAAGTCAAATATGTGATTTTCTTAAGTGACAATTCAAATTGTAAATCCTTTCATCCTCCTCCTTTTCTCTTCTCAAAAAAGGGAATGGATTAAACGTCTCTTAGGAACAAAATACATTTGCTTTGGATAAAGGGGAAATGCATTATTCATGTTATTTGGAAATTTGTCATTTTAATCATGTCTCTTATGACACTAAATGTGAAGGAAAAAAAGATTTTTTAGCCTTTCATAAAGTTTTGTAAAATTTTAATAATGATGATAGTAAAAAAACGACATGAGTGTCTCTACGACACTGAAGTTTAAATTTAGATTAAAGACCTGTTAAGTCTGTTAAAAAATATTAAGGAAACATATTTTCAATCTCTTTTCTGCCTGTGTTTTTTTTTTTTATCAAAGAGAAGATGATTTCCAAGTACAAAGATATTTTGAAGTAACAGATTCTACCACACATCTACGTTTATTAAAAAGAATCTCTCGATCTGTTCCCGTTTACTTGACAGAGTACTGGTGAACTGAAATTTGGCCATTTCAAGAGTCTGTCCAAATTAGAGGAAATTTCTACTGATTCTTAGTTTAATACATTTTGCAATAATTTGTTGCATTACCAACTTAGAGATGAAAGATTTAATTATGTGTCTAATATTAATGAAGGGAAAAGATAGGATACTACTGTAGACCTCAAGGCCTAGAGTTATTGTATTATTTATTTGACATGCTTCCTCTTTCCAAGTAGGACAGCTTTTTTTGATTATGCTAGTCTTAGCAAAGATATCTGGGCAGGTCAAAATTGCAAGATGTCAAGCGTTCACATCTATTGTATTTTCAAACATTGGCGCCCCAGAAAAATTATCTTAACTGTAGCCAGAATGGGCTACAAAAGTTCATGCAGGATTTTTTTTCTCCTAGAATATAGAAAAAGACACATCAGTTTGGCCATAATGGAATAAAGTTTGTATCAATCTTTCTTACCTCTCACATTTGGGTATTTGCCGGGGGAGGAAAAATATGGAGCTGAGTCTGAAATGTCCATTAGCCCAAGATGTACACACCCAAGCTGTTTAGAATACATCCAGGAAAGGGTCAACACCTATGGAAAAATCAGTCTGGAGAAAACTACCGGGCCCTTGGCACCCCAGAGAAGCTGGCAACATTAAATTAAGGAGGAAGGTTCTGCCTTCTCTGTCCAGCACTTTCCTGTCTTCATTAACACAGAATGCGACACTATATCGGTCAACATTTTCATTGTTACGGCCCATAGAATATGACATTTACACTAGGTTTTTTTAGCTATAAGATTGTGTATGGGGGCATGTATGTGGTTCCACCACAGAGTTCCTCCAAAAAATAGGGGAGTCTCATTGGTGGCAAACTCCAGCCAGTGGAATCAAGTACGGATGAAATGTCCTACAAAGAAAGGTGCTGCACAATGTATACATGTATCAAATCATCACATTGTTCACTTAAAGTATCTTCTGGTTTTATCAATTACATCTCGGTAAAGCTGGGGAAAAAGAGGTAAAGGACCATTATATTTCCAGTGTATTCTCAAATGATTTAGAAAAGAAAATTTGCTGTTTCTGTGTGTGTGTGTGAGAGAGAGAGAGAGAGAGAGAAGGAGACCCGCATAGTGTTTCTACCACTCTTTTTGAATTTTCAACTTGTTTCAAAGATTTAAAGTCAAAAAAAAAAAAAAAAAAAGAATGGTGCCATAGTGCACCAATGTTGCCCAAAGATACTGCGTCAAACTCCGCTGTTAGTGAGGGAGTGACCCACGCAAGAGAATAGGAAAAGACAAGCACCTCTGCCCCTCAGCCAGGCTCTCCCCACATCCTCAGAAACAAACAGCAGACCAAGAGAAGAACAAGGGAGCTCAGGTCTGGCATGTGCCTTCCCGAAACCCCTCACAGTTAGTATTCGGAACAGAACATAGCAGTGTTTACCAGCATTCTGATGACTGGATATTTAAGGAATCAGCAAAACTAAATCATATCTTTAGCGAAAAATTTCTGAGCCAATCAAGCCGAGACTATGGGTAGCTTCAGAGATGTCTGAGAGTTTGTCCATATCCTTACTTGGTTATTTGTTCTGGCTATAGTCCTGTATCTCCCATGCTCTGAAATGGACTCATTGATTTATTGTGTGTTTTTTTTTTTTCTTTCTCATTCCACCCAATGTAAGCTGATGGAGGGCAGTTACTGTCCATGTCTTGTTGCCAAGTGTGTGTCCACTGCATAGAACAGAGCTAAGCAAATGGTAGGTGTTCAGTCAGGCCTTACAGAATGAATGAGCAGGCAGAAAGTGGCAGGCAGCTCTGCTCTGGGCAGAATCTGTGACCTTATGACGAGTACGCTTCCTTATGGAAGAAGTCTAACAGTGTCTCTTTACCCTATATATTCTGACTCGTGGAATGCTGTGTAGCCCTCGTTCACGTGGGCCTTGAGGCTGCACCAAATACATTTCTAAGGAAATCATCCACGGCCCAAGACAAATGAGTGAAATATAGGTCAGCTAGAAACTAGAGTATTTTAAAGGCCAGAGGTCCCCCCTCCAGCCTTACCTGTTTCCATCGGAGCAGAAAATGTCCATGCGGTCCTAGAACGCCACACGACGCAGGAAGTCGGAGCACAATTTAACAATAAAATTGACAAGATGAGAATGAGATATTCAAGTGTTCTGCTCTAGGAGAAAAAAAAAAAAAGGCTAAAAAGTATGTGAAAAGAGCCAGAGTCTATCAATAGATGGATGCAAGGCAGAACTTATTACTTATGATGGCAGGTGCACATTAAAGATTTCCCCCAGAGAACCGATCCACTTTGCTGTGTGGCTGGTGGCACGTAGTGAGCTCTCAAATAACGCTGGGCAAGATGAGCCGGCTTGATTTGTGTGCTCCATGCTGCCACTTTCATTAGCAATTCAGAAAAGTGACAGTCCATTATGTGTGAACTTCTCTCACACCTTAGTAAACATGGGTGAAATATAATAAAGTGGCATGTATGCGGCAAACAATTTTTAAACAGTAATTCTTCCAGCATGCCATTTAGGGGAAAATTATTTGCAGGGAATTAGTCCTGTGCCTCAATATTTCCTGAGCCCCCCCCCCCACTCCGTGCTACAGGAGTGGTGGCATTTGGTCACTGTCATGCTCCAGATACACATAGTAATGGGATGGGGTGGCCGGGGTGGCCAGCACAGCCCCCCAGCGTCTGAAGACCATTTTACAAGGAGGCTCAAGGATATGTGGACAAGAACTATAAGGAGAAAGCCTTTTTCCTTTGAGACTTTTGCGCTGAAGAAAAATTAATTCTCCCCGTTTCCAAGTTAGGGAGCCCTTCAATCAGGGTTTTTAAATCAAGTGACTTTAGAGAATTAAGCTGGGTGAAAGCTGTATTGATTGACCGGCGCTTAGGGAAAGTGAAGAACCGTCTTACACAATTTACGGTAGAATAGAGCAGTTGGGCCCATCAATATTCTCTTATTACATGACTTGGAATAGTTTCCCAAATTTCTGTCACTCACATGTCATCCTCATCATGCTGGCAATATATCTGTGTTCTGTCCATACCATAATTACTGTGGTTTTCAATCAGTTTAAATTGATCCACTTTTTTCTTAGCTTTATCCAAACCTTTGTTATCTGGGCTTTGAGGTACTAATTCTATTTTCTAACATAGATTTTTTAAATTTCCAAACCTGAAGTTTTTTAAAAGGTTCTGTGTCAGAGACTGTGGACTCTGAGAAACAAGCTGAGGGTTTGGGAGGGGAAAAGGGTCAGGGGTTGGGTGAGCCCGGTGGGGGGTATTATGGAGGGCACGGATTGCATGGAGCACTGAGTGTGGTGCATAAACCATGAATTCTGGGACACTGAAAAGAAATTTAAAAAACAGGCTACGTGTCCTCTCAAATACATCTGTTAACATTTATATACACCCTACTTCAGGAAGCACTGCGTTGGAATGAGGTTCTTCTCAAAAGAAATTACTTCGAGAATCCCAGTGCTGTGTACTTCGTTCGTATGTTGCTAAGTAGTTGTAGATTCATAGCGCAGACATGGATCTTTGGAATGGCAGTAGAAGGCATTTAGGGCTTTTGCTAGGAAATGAGAAGAAATACTAAAAGGAAAGGAGGAAGTTGAACAATATTAATCCAGAGCTTAGGGATAGACAAGAATGCATGGATCCTAAGAGTAACCTAATCTAGAAAGAAAAAATGAGGGAAGCTATAGAAAATTATAAAAATACTATGTGCCATTCATTTCATGCTATGCTTCCAGTATTAGACAACCGTGTTGATAAATATTGTTTTTCTCTTCCCCAAAACTCCTTCAGGAAGTAAGTTTCATTTATTCTTTTCTAACAGATAGGCAAATTTAAATTTGGAGAGCTAAAAGAACTTGCCCATGGTCACAGGGCCTGGAGAATTGTGGAGCTTGGACAAACCCTAGATAAAACTCAAGTTCAACTAGAATCCTGAACAATTCAGAGGAGAGGGTGGTGAAGACAATCCTTAACGAGTAAGAGGTGTAAAGACTTTGACTTCAACGGGCCACATGAACCTCTGCTCAGACATATACAGAAAATGTAGGGAATCCATCTTAGTCAAAACCAACCGGAACCCTTCGTTGGAGTGGGTCAGTGAGTGAAGGCTGAAGTCAGGGGGATCATACCATGATTTCTCTAGTAACAAAGGCCTAGGAGAATCCAGGGAAGAAAACTGGCCATGCTTCAGACTGTGCTATACTTTCTTCTATATATTTGTGATTTTTCAGGGCTTCCGATTCAAAGGAAAAAATTAAAATTGGCCAAGTAGGCTAGTAAATACTTGTTCTTAAACTGTAATACCATATTCTATGTTTCCCTTTTAAAACCTTAGAATAATACAGAACTTTAGGATAACACTGAATAAATGGAATCAATCCCCATTTTGTGGCCAAGCATTTAACCTTGCAAAGAGGTTTCTAAAATAAGGGGATATATATATATATATATATATATATATATCCCCTTATTTTAGAAATATATATAGATATTTAGATATATATATATATTTAGATATATATATATATATCCCCCACTATTGGATTAAATGAGTAAAGACTGACTCTAGGCAATGTGCATGCCATCTCTTTCTCTCTCTCTCTCCTCTTTCTCTCTCTCTCTCTCCACACACACACACACACACACACATATAAAAATATATAACATATATATTTTATATATAAAGTTTTTTTAATTAAACATTCTTATAGATTCTAGAGCCTATTAATGAATTAGATGTTAAACTGATGTTATAAGATTTCTGCATCATAACTTCTTATAGACTCTAGAGCCTATTAATGAATTAGATGTTAAACTGATGTTATAAGATTTCTGCATCATAACTGGGAGAAAATACTTTACAGCACCTGCCAAATATCTTCTTCTCTTTAAGAGTTTGATTGCACTTCTGGTGCTTTCCTGTTTTCTGCACAGAATGTAACTGCATAGAATGTAAACTGCGCTTCAATTCCATGCCTTCTACCCTTGCATACTTGGCTGCATTGCTTTTATTTTTTTCTCCAGCCATACTTTTATTTTCTTCTTAAATCCATTATAATTAACATGATCTCTCGTTTTTTTTTAATTCTGAGTTTTTATCAAAAGTGACCTTTATACTGTCATTCAACATTTGATTATCCAACAACTTCTTGGGCACCCGATATATGCCTATTACTATTCTAGGTACTAGGAATATCCTACAAGCCTCTGCCTTCCTGGAGTTGGCCTGCTAGTCAAGGAGACATACATTCAACAAGTACCTAACATAAGGTCAGACTGTGCTAAGTATAATAGCATGGAATAAACTAGTATAAGGGGTAGAAAGTAGTGGATGCAGAAAGACAGGCGCTCTGGGTTTGTGAGGAAAGTCAAGGATGGCCTCTGGGAGGAAATAGCATTTGGGGAGCTTAAAATGAAGGGTAACCTATATAATGTTCTGGAGGAAGTAGAGTATATATCAAAAGAATAGCAAGTGCAAAGGCCCTGAGGTCAGAATAAGTTTGGCTTGTTAAAGAAAGTGAGAGAAGTCCAGCGTGGTCAGAAAAGGAGAAGCAAGGCTAAGAGTGGTAATATGTGAGGTCAGGGGATGCTTAGCTGTTTCAGTTGGTAGAGAATGCTAACTCTTGATCTCAGAGCTGTAGGTTTGAGCCCCACACTGTAGAGATTACTTAAAAGTATAGAGATTATTTAAAAATAAAATTTGAGAGAAAGAAAGAAGGGGAAGGAGGGAGGGAGGAAGGAAGAGACAGAGACAGAAAGAAAGAAAGGAGGGAGGGAAAGAAGGAAGGAGGAAGGAAGAAAGGAAGAAAAAAAGGAAGGAAGGAAGGAGGGGAGGAAGGAGATTGGAAAAGGAGAGACAAAGGTGGGTTCTGTAGAGCTTATAGCCAAGGTAAGAGTTTGGAATTTATTCTGAGTGTGACCCAAAGCCACCGCCAGGATCAAACAGTTGAGGTACGATACAATTTTCTTTTTAAAAATTCTCTGGCTCCTATATGGAAAAGAGACTTGAAGGAGACAAGGGTGGAAACAGGAAGATCAGTTGCCATTCCAGTATTTCAGACAAGAAATGATGGTGAATCAGGATGTCTGGATGGCTCAGTCAGTTAAGCATCTGCCTTCAGCTCGGGTCCTGGGATCAAGTCCTACATCAGTCTCCTTGCTCAATGGGGAGCCTGCTTCTCCCTCTACCTGCCATTCCTCCTGCTTATGTTCTCTCTCTCTCTCAAGCACACACACACACACACACACACACACACACACACAAATAAGTAAATAAAATCTTTAAAAAAAAAAAAAAGAAAAGAGAAATGGTGGTAAGTCAGGCTAGGATGATGTAGGTGCAAATGTTGGAAAACAGTCAAATTTTGAATAAAGACCCCCGAGAACCTACTTAAAAATGAGATGTGGAATGTGAGAAGAAAATAGGAATCTAGGATGAGTCCATGGTTTTTTCTCTTCACTGGGTAAACAGAGGTGCCATTTACCGAGATAGAGAGCCACTGAAGACACCCTAGATCAGCAGTAGAGGGAGTAGGGAACTCAGGAGAAGCAAGTGGTGATACAGACTGTGGGGTCAGCAGCCATACGTTCACCCCTGTGGGTGAGTGAGATTGTTTAGGTGTGCAGATCGATTAAAATGGGGTCCAAGCCCTGAGGAGCACACCAACCTTCAGAGGTCAGCTGTGAAGGAAGTTTCAACGGGAGACATGAACAAAACAGAAGCAGTAGGAGGAGAACCGGGAGAATGTACCAGGAATCCAAGCTGAGAACCGCATGTCACTGAGGAGGGAGAAAAAACTGGGTCAAATATTGTTAAGATGAATAAGATGAGGCCTGAGAATTGACCATAAGATTCCCTAAGCAGGGAGTTTTTAGTGACTCTGGCTAGTTTCAATAACATCGTATGAGCAAAAGCCTGATTTGAGTGGGTTGATGTAAGAATAGGACTTAAGTAAACAGAGGCAGAGAAGGTAGACAATCTTTTCAGCCTCTCAACAGAAAACTATCAAGAGGAGTGGGAAAATGGGGCAGTTGTTGGAGAGGACATATGATCCTGGGAGTGAGGGACTCTTTTTTCTTTAAAAAATATGTAGGGTGACTAACATTACATAATTTTTAAAAATAATATGGGAGAGGTAACTGTGGGTAATACTAATATGGTTGATCCAGTGGAGTGGGAGAAATTGATGCAGGAGGGAGAGGGGGTAAAAGCAAACACAAAGTCTTTGAAGAGTCTAGAGAGAGACTATCCAGCATTCAGTGGATGTGTCAGCAGGAGACAAGGCAGACAGTCCAAGGCACAAAGGCAAGCAGGTGGTAGATTTCCTGCTGAGAAGATGTGTGAGTTCTCTTCTGTGGGTGTGGTATGTGTCCTCTTCTGTGTTCCATTTTCTTTGTGAAATAGGAAGGAGATCATTACAGAGAATAAGGTGGTGAAGGGAATGGTATAGGCTAGTAGAGAGAGGAGGTGTCATTTCAAAGGCTGGGAGAATAGATTTCCTAGGGCAAGTTCCAAGGCTCAGCAGGCAGCTCTGTAGATCTCTAATTAAATAAACCCTCTTGTCTCCTACAAACCCTACCTCTTCAAATCAAACAGGATAAAATGAACTCACCCACCTAATGCTGATACCCCATGTTGCCACTTTCTATTCCATTTCCCTTGGGAGCTCTCCTCCAACTTCTCCCTTCCAAACCCAGAACATCATATGTTTTTATTGAATTTTTTTGCAGTTTAGTTCATCCTGTTTCAAGCTGCTCTACAATTATTTTTCTGGATTCTACACTCATCTCTAATTTGAGGTTAGAGTCCCTTAAATTCAAGAAAACATACCTTTATTAAAATTTCCACCCACAAAATTTTACCTAGTAGGGTTCATATCTCAGTGAAGTCCTTGTTGGTTGTATAAAGACTCCTGTCACCGCTTAACTTAGGATCTGATCACTATTGTACATCAAACATTATAAAATAATGGATGAAATGATGAGTACAACTCATAATACTCTAACTCGTTCTCTAATAAACACTTAAACCTACCATACTCACATCCATGTGCACATGCGTGCACACACGTGGCACCTTTTTTTTCTGCTTTCCTCTTTCAATATAAGAAACTCCACATCCAACTTCTTCTGCTTCAATATTTTTAGAGACAGGAAACTTACTACCTTCCAAGGTAGCCCCCACTTTTTTTTTCTATTATCTCTACTTATTAGAAACTGTTCTTCATCATGGATTCAGTGGATTTCAATGGATTGAAATTGCCCACCCTGTACCTCCACCCATTGTTTCTTCTAATCCTCTTGAATTTCGCCAAAGTAAGTTCTTCATGTACTTTCATGCACTGATCATCTCTTCCCTGAGTTGTCATCGTTCTTGTTGTTCAACCGGGTAAAGCATGTCCATTCTTTCAACGTTGCTTTCCATGATGTGTTTTCCTCACCCCAGTGGTCTTTCTAAGGTTATTAATGCTCTTCACCATGTGGCAGCCAAAAGTGAAACTTCCTCTAACTGAAGAGAACACGGTGTGAGAAAACCATCTCCTTCCATGACCTGGATGCTCTCCATTGGGTTAATGCAGATTCAGGTTGTATTTTTTACATGAAATAGAGATGTTTGTTTGTGCTGGCCTGGCACCCAGTGGGTGTTGTTCTCCTGAACCGTTCCTAAGAGTTGGCCTTTCTGCCTTGAGCAGCAGCACTGTGTGTAACACTGGGCAACACAGGACCCTTCGTTCTGTTGTCTGCATGTTCACTTCTATTGTCTTCAGCTAGTAAAATTTGAGAAGAGGAGGGAAGGGTACTAACAATTGTTGGGCATCTATCATGTGCCAGCCTTATTTATTCAAAAGAGATAGTTAATTATTTCCATTTTATGGGGGAAGAAATGCAGGCTTACAGAGGCTTGAGTGACTTGCCCAAGGTTATGCAACAACAGAGCTGGTATTTGAGTTTAGAATCATCTGAATCCAGAGCTCCTCATCATTCAGCTCCATACTCAGCTCTCAAATGGTTCAATGCATCTAATAGTGTTAAGAATTTGGGACATAAGCAGTACCAAGGACAGAACTCTGAAGCACCCCACCAGGAATCTTGACCCTCCCCCTGTGAATATTGATTTGCAGCCTTTGGTTGTCATCCTCAGTGAGTTTTAAAACCACAGGCTTTGAGCTCTCGGTACTCTGTTCTGTCCACAGGTTATCATGAGAGATCTTTCTCAAAGCCCACTGAAAGGCTCAAGTGTGTACTTATATTATATTGTTTTTATATATAATGTTGATTTGTATGCCTTATTCTTCAGTGGCGAGATAATTCTATCTCAAATTTTACCAGGACATGCCCTTAATCCTAGCTATCTATGATTTCCAGAGCTCTTCATTGTAAAAATTGAGATGCTTACTCGTTCCTAGTCTTTTGGCATATCTTCATTTCATGGTCACATCTGTACATTCTCTTAATGCTAGGGGAGGTTATTTTTCTGACTCTAGAAAACTCCTTAAAATAGATTTTAAACAGTCAAGGAATCGTTCTACTATCACTTTACCTACTTTCAGCAGTTTTCTCATGCATTAATTTTAAATTCTACCTTTTCCATTTTAAGATCATTCTCCTTAGAAGCTGCTCAAGATATGCATCATTAGAATTGAGTAACCCAACATTTCACCATGATTGAAAGTAACATTAGCCCAGCTTCCACCAGCATTAGACTTCTTCCCATGTTCTTGTTCGGGCCTAGAGAACTCAAAAACATTCTTCTAGGTGTCCTTAATACCTCCTGTTGTTCTCACATGAAAAAGCTGTCCATATTCTAATAAAGTATATCCAAGAACTATTCTTTCTAGAAGCCCACATGAAGGTGTAGTAGCTATGGGAACAAGAACTCATCCTCTGTTCTCAGGAGCAAGAGATAAAGGGAAGGATATATTAGGAGTTTGCAAAAAAATGAAATGGCAAATATTTAAATTATATCAAGGACACAGGAAAATAAGAACATATATTGTTGGTAGGAATATAAATTTCTTAGAAGACACATTGGTAGCATCCATCCAAATGTTTAAAAATATATCCACTTTTCCCAATTCTGGAGATCTCTCCTACAGCAGTCCTCATCCTTATGCACAAATACGTAACTGTAAGTTGCCTACTTATGAGATGTGGTAGTTTTTGAGGATCATCCCCATTCTATAAAGAAATGCTTTCAAAAAGTATAAGTAGCCTCCCAACAACCATTGTCACCATCACTGCCTGCTTTTGAGATAGAGCATTATTAGCGTTGGAGGAGGGTGGCTCTGAAGAGAGGAAGAGACCTCCCCCAGCTCTGTTGCCTCACTGTTGAAAAGTGGAACTGAGAGGGCTTTCAGTCAGCCATGAGTGGACAGGTGGGGTGTGGCTGAAAATGGGCAGGACTGGAAATAAAATGTGCCAGCAAATCCATATATACAGAGATGTTCACTGAAGCATTGCTTATTAGTAAAATACTGGAAACAACCTCAAGTAACTATCAAATGAGGCATGATCACACAAATCCTTCAAAGAAAGATCACAAGACTTCTAAAAAGCGTGAAGTGGACCTATATAGTGCCTGTGGTGAAAAGATCTCCAAGACATATGTGTTATATTGAAAACAGCAAGTTATCACTGAGTTGTTTGATCCAATTTAGGTTAAATGTTAGTGTCTGACAAGAGAATGGAAGTTTAGACACAAATTTTGACGGTGGTTTCCTGAGATGAGACGAGGAGTAGAGGCAGAGTGTGGAAGGGCATCCTCAACCCGGGCTTTGCTGAATCTTATGCTGAAGTCAGTAACAAGAAGGAAAATTAGTGGATTAGAATCTTATCTCGGTGGGCATACCAGATCCAACCCCACAGATGGAGATGAGAAGGAGGCATCTCTGCCAGCTCACACCGCAGAAGTAGCAACCTTATAAACCCTTCCACGCGTGTCAAGAAGGTGATCCGCAAGACAGAGCAACACAAAGGTGAGGTCATCACTTTTCATATAAGTAAGAGAAAACAGAAAATTTGAAACAAAAAACATCACTGGTTTCAGATATTTTGAGTCATATGGAAAAGTGATCAATGTGTTCTCCATGATCCCAGAGGTGGAACCATGTATGTCATAGGTCCCCAACCAGCATCATCCCACCAGTTCAGGGAAGCCTCTAGATGCATTTCTTTGGCCGGTAAATACCATGAGACAGCAGCCATTGCCTTACACAATATTTCATGCCCACACCCCATTCTATGGATCAGGTGGCGCACAGCCTGTTTCATTCATTTATTATCTCTAATTAGTACCTGCATTTGGGTTCTTGACCGCTACTACAAGGGTAAGCTGTAGGAAATCAGATTTGGAAGCGACTTAAGGTAGAACTTTGTAAGACTACAGAAAGGCAGTATAACTCACCAGTTGGGAACACAGGCTCTGGAGTTAGCCTATCCCTTTGGAATTCCAGCCCTGCCACCTACTGCTGTGGGGACTTTGGCTGGCTACTTAAGTGTCATGCTTTGTGTGTCCCATTGTGTGATCCCATTTCCCACTGTGTGAAATGGGAGAGTAATGAAGTCTAAGAAAAAAAGTTGATGCATAGAGAGCATCTGTGTTGGTTTTCTATTGCGATGTAACCATATTACTGGAGCCTTAGCAGCTTAAAAATTTCTGTGCATCAGTAATCTAGGCACAGCTCCTCTGGTCTTCTTTGTAGGGTCTCACACAGCTGCAGTCAAGGCATCAGCCAGGGCTGCAGTCTCATAAGACTTGACCAGGGAAGGATCTGCTTCTGAGTTCACACAGATTTTGGCTGAATTCAGTTCAGGGTTTCAGTTTCTTGCTGGCTGTCAGCCAGATGCTGCCTTCAGCCCCAACACAGTTGTCTGCTTCCTCAAAGCCTATAAGGGTGGGAAAGCCTCCAGCAAGATGAGCACCCCAGCCGTGTGTGCAAAATCACATACCCAGAATCACATTCATCCCAGCACCTTTGCCATATTCTGCGGGTTAGATACGAGTCACACCCACATTCAAGAAAAGGAGCAACACCAGGCTCGTGATCAGGAGTTAGGGATCATAGAGGACCACACGAGAATCTGTCTGCCACAGCCTACGTCAGTCTTGGTCCACATAAGGTGTTTAGTGAGTGCAGTTATTAGTCACTGAAACTGTCTGAAGAAGACATCGATGGCTTTTGAGTATTTAAATAGGTGCTGGATGGTGTTTATAGGCACAGAGTGAAAAACAAACAAACAAACAAATGAAAGTAGGTCTTGAACTCTAAGGCTGTCTGTAGTATAATTCAGTCACCAGGAAAGGTGAGGATCTGCCTTTCAAAGTCTCCCCCAGCATCTTTCTGGGTTCATTGATGCTTTTCTTCTGACGTGCTTTCTTTTTCATTTTTACCTGACCTCACCTGTTAAAAAAAAAAAGGAAGGGGTAGAGAACTTCAGCATCCTCTGTAATTTTCTTTGGGAATTCTGAGTGGCTTTGGTCCCTTTTCAATATTCCAACTTTGGGGATGGGGTGGGGAGGAAAGAAAGACATATATTTTCCCTTTACTAAGATTTGTAGAATCCCAGGCCCTATTTTCAGCTTCTCTCAAAACCCTAAGCAGATTTGTGTACCTATATTGTACAATAAAGGCCATATAACATTACTGGGTGTTTCCCGAAGAGGGAGAGATGATAGATTGGGTTTCTAGGTTCTCTCTAGATCTTGTGGCTGACAAACAAAGGCTTTTAGCTGTCTGATTCATTCCCCAGCTCAATCACAGGCCTCTGCTATTTGTAGAGAAGGTTCGGTAAACATGAACTTTTGGTAGCCCAGCTTTAGGAGAGCAAGAAGAAAGCCGTTTCATTGTGGTAGCACAGAATTCAGAAATGAGTTTTGTATGCCTGAGAAGCTACTGATTTAAGACATATCTAGCCTTGGATGTAGATTTCATTAGTGCATCTACCAGCCCTATTTCTGCTCCTAGCCTGGGAAAAATGGAGTAAATGAAGAACTCATATGGGCCACACATGGAATCATCTACATACACCCCAAGTCATGCCCATGCTGGCTCCTGACCCTGTTACTTGGGGGAGAGTAGTTGGGAATGACTGAGGCACTGTCCAGCCATGTTAGTAACTAAATATGAGGAATACAATAACCATAAAGCATCCCTCTTATTTCCTTAATTTAAGCAATTTCCCAGGAGAGTGTTGAGGTGTTAATTGCTTCTGCACTTCTTTCGTTGACAGATATGTCCTTTTTCACCTGGGTGAGAGAAGCAATTATTGTAATGCTCTCCTGGGCTTGGTGAGATATTTCTTTAATGGATTTTAAAGGCGTTGGTAGGGCATTGTGCTTTTAAAAAGAAACTGTCCTTTGCTCTGTTCATACTTGATAACGTAGGCGGGTATTGTATTCAGACCGCATGATGAATCTGTTAACGGAGAGTATGTAGTGGGGAAGAAGACGAGAGTGGTGATTTTCTTCTAGGAAATGTGCATCCGGATTTCAGAAAGGAGAAAAATAGGTTCATATGTGTATATATATCACTGAGTTGAATAAAAATTAAAACAATAAAAAAAAAGAGTAAGCCTTTTCTTTAGATACTCAGCAAGGCATATGTTTCATGAAATTCAACACAAAGGTGTTATTTTCTGGAACTGGGGTGGCCTTCCAAATGAGGATTTGGCAGGTCGCTCACTTAATACAAATCCGTAAATATTCCTTTATCTGTTGTGTGAAAGTGACCTTCACAATCAGTTTGAACCACAATTTGTTTTAATGTTTCATACTTACATTCAAGAAGAAAATGAAAAAGAATCTTAGAATTTTTTTATTAGAATTTGGGACTTTTTAAAAAATTTTTATTTTTTTAATTTCTTTTCAGTGTACCAGAATTCATTGTTTATGCACTGCACCCAGTGCTCCATGCAATATGTGCCCTCCATAATACCCACCACCAGGCTCACCCAACTTCCCACCCCCTGCACCTTCAAAACCCTCAGATTGTTTTTCAGAGTCCATAGTCTCTCATGGTTCACCTCCCTCTCCAATTTCCCTCAACTCCCTTCTCCTCTCCATCTCCCCATGTCCTCCATGTTATTTCTTTTCTTTTCTTTTTCTTTTTTATTTCTTTTTTTTTTTTTTTATTTGACAGAGATCACAAGTAGGCAGAGAGGCAGAGAGAGAGAAAGGAGGAAGCAGGCTCCCCGCCAAGCAGAGAGCCCGATGTGGGGCTCAATCCCAGGACCCTGGGACAATGATCTGAGTCAAAGGCAGAGGCTTTAACCCACTGAGCCACACAGGCACCCCCCTCCATGTTATTTGTTATGCTCCACAAATAAGTGAAACCATATGATAATTGACTCTCTCTGCTGGACTTATTTCACTCAGCATAATCTCTTCCAGTTCCATCCATTTGATACGAAAGTTGGGTATTCATCCTTTCTGATGGAGGCATCATACTCCATGGTGTATATGGACCACTTGGTGAAGTGTCACTTGGGCAACTTGTCAAGCCAAGAGAGCCTGAGTGAAGCAAAATGATATAGAGGAAAGAAGGTTGAATTTAGGATTAGAGCACCTGGTTTTAAATTCTAGTAAATGAGTTGCTTGATATGGTGTCCTTAGGCAAGTCATCTAACCTTGGACAGCTTCAATGTTTTTCATCCTTAGATCCTGGGTTTCCATGAGAATCAAATGAGAAAATGCATGTTACTGTATGAGGCAACTCTTAAAGCTCTATTTAGATGTAAAGTGGTGTTACCAGAGGAAGATCTAGGTTTTGTGGTACCTGAAGCTTTTGGAATTGGGTTGGGCGGGGGGGCAACTCTTTAAGAAAAAGAACTCCAAAATATGTTTTTCAAATTTTACAAAACCATTTGACCATGTGAACATAATGAACCAGTTGTGAATATTTTTCAAGCAGTTGTTTCCTAGTTAGCCCTGGACTTAGAATCCTTACCCTTTGTTTTGCTAATTATTACTAATCATATTTGTTATGACTTTTAATTGTTTAGGATCTATATTTCTTACTAGGATATAAATTCTTTGAAGGCAGGGGCTGAGTCTGTCTTGTTTACTGCTAGATAGCAAAGTGCCCAGCATTTAGCAAATTATCAGTAACTATTCAATGGAAAGATGGAGGGAGGGGAGACAGGGAGGGAAGAAAGGACTAAAACGTTTCATATTCAGAGTGAAGCTGCAAGATAGTTGGGTAAGTTCGTGTTCCCTACAGTGATGGAGGTACTAATACAGAGAGGAAGCAGTAATGACTCCGGCTTGTCTGTTCATTCCCTGCTGCTCACCCTAATGGGAAACCTTTTCTTTGGGATGAGAATATAGTTGTTTCCCATGTGGAGCCAAAGACAAGAGTTGGACCAGGAGAGGGGCTAGGAGAGAAGTCTCCTGTCCTTGTCAGGGTAGAGGAAGTCAAAAGTAGGATGTGGGAGCTGTCCTTGATGGGGGCAGCGCAGCCTCCCCCTGTTCTGAATTCCAGTGAGGTCTCAAGAGGGTTCCAATAAAACTCAAATTCACTACAGCCCTGCTGCCTGGCTTCTCCGTGGAGAGCCAACAGGGCTCCCTTGATGCCTTGCCTCTTGTTTGTCTGCGGTGAGTGCACTATTAGTTCTCCATCTGTTCCTTTATTTGAAACAGATCAAGTCTCGTAAAACAAGACAAAGTGAAATAAATACCTATGACATCTGTCACAATGTGAGAGGGACTAATTCACTAGCTTACTGTTACTCTGATGGCTTGGACTCTACCTGGGGAGGGCCTTATTTTTCAGCCCCTTTCTCAATAGCATTTCATTACATTCTATGACCGTTGTTTCGCCATTAATTGATGATGAGTTTAAACATTTATGGCTTTCGGTTATACAAGGATGCAAGTTTCATGTGCTGAAACAGGTACAAAGTTCTGCACAGCAAACTAATTTTCAAATCTCAGTTTCCTAGTCTGTAAAATGGGAGGGTTACTCTCTTCACAGAGTTGTTTGGAAGGTTAAATACGATTGTGGATGTGAGAACATTTTGAAAAGTATTAATTGCTCTAAAAGGATGGATAATCTTAAAAGGTATCAGAATATTTCCTTATTTTAACTTCTCTATTCAGTCAGGCTGTCTACCTCATGCTGGACTCCTGGGTACTGAGGTATCACAGGAAGGAGGAAGCCATGGGAGCAAGCATAGTTCTCAGTCCACTTTGCCCTGATTATTTAAGAAGTCTGATTTCTCGTTGAAGTTCATCATCCACCCATTTCCTTCTCACACAGAATAAGACCCCAAGCAGTGTCCTTCCAGTTATCTTTGAAGAAGCAACAGTGCCTCAGCAGCAGTTAGCCCTCCTCCTGGGAACTAGCTAAGCTGTTTAATCCCCTGATGATAGCTTAACCTGACATCTGTCTGTCTCAATGTCTTCCTTCCCTTCCAGAGTGCTTCTCTCTTCTCACCCTCAACTGAAAAGACCTATCTCTCATCCCTTTAGTTCAACTAGACTCCCAGACCAGACCATCTGATCATTCTAATCCAGCCCTACACAGTAGCTCTGGTTTTTATATCTTAATAGATATCACCTAAGAACTATCACCTGAAGGATGAACTTAAATCTCTAACTGCACATCTATAGGCTGCAGGAGGTTTTCCCAGGACCACAGGTTGAACTGTGATTCTTCAGGCTCCTGGGCCATGCTGTGGACCAAACACACTTAAATGAATTTATTAGCCTAGACATCTGTCCCTTAGACATGTAGAATGTAAGTTGTAAAGGGTAAGGGTAGTGATTATTGGTCTTTGAAATGCTAGAGCTCAAAAATATTTTTGAACCTATATGGTCCACAAGTAGCTGTAAGAATGCAGTTAACTTCTCTAGGAGACCATGGAAGATCCAAATAATTTCAAAATTAGCTGTGCCAATTCTTTAAGATTCACTTATAGAATCCAGTTTTCGATTGTGTCAACAACTTGGAAAATGTGGTTAAAACCAGCCGCAAGTAAAAAGTCACAGAGGGAGAGTTCTCCCAAAGGACAGTTGCCTGGGGCTCTTAAGACAAGCGCAATTACTGGATTCTCTGAACAGTGCCTTTTGCTGGTCCTTATGGATTCTGAGATATACACGCCCACCGCACAGGCCATTCTGCTCAGGAAGAGGGGAAGTTTCACTGAGGTGAGTCACTTCCTGTTTCTTCTATCATGGATATGGTTTCCTTTCGATTGTTAAATGACTACATAGGAACACACGAATGGTAGGTTTGGGTGTTATTTGCTGTTTCATGACCCCTACCTGATTATGTGCACAAATTAGAAAATATCAGCCTAGCAGCTGGTGTTCTTTGATTTTCACATTGCTCAAATCTGATGTGACTCAAGAGCCTTATGGTTTCTTGAGTACAGGGATGTGGTCAAGAGTGCCCATGAATTCCCCTGAAATTATATACAAAACTTCTCTGGAGAGGGAACCCATGGCTTTCATTAGATTCTCAAAGGAATATATGACTTTACAAATGATGAAATGCCACTGCTCATTGTTTTGTCTTCTATTCATAACAATCAGAAACAGTAGAAGATTGGTCATCTGCACACCTGGAATTTAAGGTCCTGATGATAATAATAATACTATGACTAACATATATTTTGAACACTTAATGTGCAGCATGTAGCAGGTGCTATAATAAATACAATAATAATTAATAAATATTAATATAATAAATATATATTATATCTTGTGCCACATATAATAAGGTCACTTAATAAGTTCCTTACAAGAATTTTATCACTTAGTTTTCACAACACCTTAGGAGTAGGTACTCTTATTACCACTATTTTAGAGATAAGGAAACTAAGACCCAGAGAAATTAAATAATGTGTTAATAAGTTGTGACACTGGGAAATTTTAACACCAAATTTTGACAATTAAATCATTGATTTTGAAAAAGTGGGAAACTGAAAGAATTCTAGTTTTGCCATATTTAAAAATCAGTGACACCTTTTCCCAATGCTTTAGGAGACATATTGTATCTGAATCAGTTACACTGGAATCCACATCTCAGCTTTATCTATTTTTAAATCCCAATCTATCTATCATGTACTTTCAGGAGGCTCGGGTTTTTATATTCAGTCCTGCATATTTATATATTCTTTTTCTCTTGAGGTGCCCTAAGAAACATATGGATATTAATCCAGCCATCTCTATCACTGTGTAAGATAAATACCAATCATAATTTTGTTTCACATGAATATTTGTGCTGGGTAATATTTATGTGCTGTACATCCCTGCCACTAGTCTAACTTATGCTCAGATTCCCAGGGGATGAGAGAAATTCAGGTCCATCCTTCATGTCACTACACAGAGGTAGAAAGTGCCAGAAGACCTTTCTCCGCAAGTGTGGGTGGCAAGAACTGAGACTGAAAATACAGCCATTCATCACAGAAACCCAGCTTTGATCCCAGCAGCTTTGCTGAACCAGGGGTTGTTAGGAGGAACTTGGAATGAGTATTGGAAAAAGCATCTGCTTATTTCCTGAGGGGGATAAACTTCCTAGTGGCACCACTAAAAGTAATATATAGATAAAACTGTAGTGTGAGCAGTAATATTCTCTCCAAAAGTAATACACAGATATAGCTGTGGTATTCTGGTGTGGGCCTCAATCCCCCTCACTAAAGAAATGGTAAAAAAAATAATGATGATGACGATCAACCAAGTAAGCTTAGGGAAATAACCATGTCTTCTGCTGTTTAAATTCTGCTCCTTTATCATTTTTGCTTCTGCACCATCCAACAATAATTCTGTTCGCTGCAAGCCAATGCCCATTGCCTAGTCATAATTCCCTCTGTTGGAACTGATGTGCTCATTCATTCAGCAGTTACCAGGAATACCTACTAATACGCCAGGCACTGTTCTAGGCACTGGAGATGTGGGGGAGGGGGAAGAAACACTATCCTTATCACTCGCGTTGGAAAATTTGTGACTTATGGCATAGAATATTCATCAGTAGTATTTCCATTTCACTGGTTATATCTTTTTTGTAAAATCTATGTAGTTAATGGAACTTCAAGAAGTAAAGAGTTTCACCAATGCTTACTTGGCTGAATGTGCTTATGGAGGTTGCTTTTAAAATTTTTTTTTTTTTTTTTTTTTACAGCCGTAGGGTGAGGGTCTTACAGACCACTCACTTTGTTTAAGGTATGACAAAAACTATCCTAGCACTAGGTTTTTCCCCTGATATTTAAGTCACATTTTCCTTCTCTGTATATGGTATTATATCATGTGATTGTCCCCTCTCCAATGAGACACAGCCACAGAAACTCCCTCTCATTTTCCAGATTCCCTTTCTTAGTGACAGACATCAATATTCCCCAATCAAACGAGTTGGAATCCTTGAGATCCTCTAGCCCCTCACAGTTCCTCACTCCCCACACAGTGATTTGTCTCTGACTCGGGGCAGTTCTTCCTCAATATATCTGGAATCCATACCATCCATATAGCTGTTGATGGATTTCAGTCTCTCATATGTTGCCTATCTGTCCCTAAAACCCCAACCTACCCTTATTGCTTTGACATCTGTCTACATTCCAATTCTTAGCCTCCCTTACAGTTAGATGTGGACATGGAATGCGTACTTGCCATTGGAATGTGAACAGAAGCAGACCAGTGTGGCTTTTAAGAAAGTTCTTTTTCTGCTTGCCCCAGGTACAAGAAGACAAGTTAAAATCCTAGGGCAGAAGTTTCCAAACTTTCTCAGTTGTAGAGCCTTTAATGTCTCAGTAATTATTATTATTTTTTTTTTTACAGGAGCTCCAGGTCAAATGAAATATCAATAGTTCCATTTATTAAATAGCTAAGTTTAAACAACATAGTATATATTATCCTAACCACTTACTAGCAATTTGAAAAAAAATAATACATACAAACTGAAAGAATCAGAAGTACTTAGAATGGTATATGTTTGTTTGTTGGGCACTGCACAACTTCTCAGACTTTCAGATCAAACACTAACAGCTTTATTTCCTGTTCTGCATTGATTTTCACATGGAGCTCCCTTCTTATAAAACTCAAAACCTAACTTTGGAAAGGTAGGACATCAACAAAAGCAATGCAGTATTATCCAATGTTGAGCGAAACTACTTCAAGATAATAGGTGGTGTTGTGTCCAACAGATACCAAGAATGGCTCTGTGTTCCTCAAAAATTTAAAATAGTCTACGGTGGTCCTGTGAGTTCACTAGGGAACCTTGAGGCATCTTAGTTCATAACTTGGAAACCAGAGTCCTGGAAGATGACAGTGTCGTAAAAATGGAACAAAGCATAGATTCCTGATCCATTATGTGGAGAGCAGCTGGGTGTTGATCAGGAACACCCACCTTAGGCTTGTATATGAACAGAATAAACTTCTGTTGTGGTTGAGCAATTGTTCATTTTTTTTTAATTTTTGTCACAACAAAGTCTAACTTACATTATTTTACTGCAGTGGCTTTTAATGGTTCTCCTTGACCCAAATCTAATACCTTTCTCCTTAACACTTCATACCATCATTACCAAGTCCACTACTTTACCTAATAACAGGCTTACCTTTCCTAAAACTTAAATCTGAACACTTTCTTTGTTTGCTTCCCAGTCTGTTTTCTACCCATCTTTCTTCATGGCACCAATTTCTAAATCAGTATCTCTCAAACTTGACTCCATGTCAGAATCACCTGGAGAGCTTTAAAAAAAAAAAACCTATGCCCAGTTCCCCCACCTGCAAGGATTTTCATAATTGAAATGGACCAATTCCTTGAAAAGCACAATGTACCACAACTCACCACAATGTGACATAGTTAATATAAATAATCCTATAACTATTAAGGAGATTGAATTTGTAATCTAAAACCTGCCAAAAAAAAAAAGTTCAGATTCAAGTGGCTTCATTGAAAAATTACACCAAATGTTTTAAAAGAATAAACACCAATTCTCTATATTCTCTTCAGAAAATAGAAAAGGAAGGAATGTATTCTCCAATTCATATTATGAAACTCGTATTATTACCCTGATACCAAAACCAAAGATAGCACAAAAAGAAACTGCGTACTGTATTTCTCATGAATATAGATGCAAAGAAAATCCTTACCAAAATATTAGCAATAGAATCCATCAATGTATACAAAGAATTATATATAATGAACAAGTAGGATTGATTTCTGGTTTGCAAGATTGGTTTAATATTAGAAAATCAGTGTAAGCCATTACATTATCACTTTAAAGAAGAAAAATCACATGATCCGCAACTAATCAAGGTGAAAAAATTGACAATATTCATACTCATCATGATAAAAATTCTCAGAAAAATAGATATAGAGGGGAACTTCCTCAGCTTCCTATATGAAGAGTATCTGCAAAAACCTACAGCTAACATAATACTTAATGATGAAGCACCTGATATCTTTCCCCCCTAAGACAGGAAAGAAGGCAAGGATATCCACTCTTACCACTCATTCAACATTGTTCTGGGATTTCTAACTCGTGCTTTATGCTAGAAAGGAAAAATAAAAGGCATACTGATTGGAAACAAATAGAACTATCCTTTTTTGCAGAGAACATGATGGTCTACACAGAAAACCCTAAGAAAGCCAAAACAAACAAACAAACAAAAAACCTCCTTGAAGTATTGAGTTCAGCAAGACCACAAGATACAAAATTAACATACAAAAATCAATTATACATGTATATACTAGTGATGAATACATGTACATCAAAATTAATAACATAATACCATTTATAGTTACCCCCAAAAAGAAATATTCAGGTGTAAAACTAATAAACCGTGTATAGAACTTATATGCTGAAAATTATGTTATGCCGATGAATGAATCAAAGAAGGTCTGTGTAACTGGAGAGACATAACAGGTTCATAGACTTGAAGATTCAACATAGTAAAGATGTCTATTCTTTCTAAACTGGCATACAGTCTTAATGCAGATCTTATAAAAATCCCAGGTAAAGTTTTTGTAGATATAGACAATACTATTCCAAAATTTATATGGAAAGGCAAAGAAATAATTGAAATAATTTTTTTTAAAGATTTTATTTATTTGTCAGAGAGAGAGAGGGAGAGAGAGCGAGCACAGGCAGACAGAATGGCAGGCAGAGGCAGAGGGAGGAGCAGGCTCCCTGCCAAGCAAGGAGCCCGATGTGGGACTCGATCCCAGGACGCTGGGATCATGACCTGAGCCGAAGGCAGCTGCTTAACCAACTGAGCCACCCAGGCATCCCTGAAATAATTTTTTAAAGGAACAATAAAGAGGGAGGAATTGGCCTCCCTAATTTCAAGACTCGTTTTATAGATAGAGTAATAAGGACTGTGTGGTATCTGTGGAGGGATAAATACATCAATGGAACAAAATAAAGAATGAAGGATCTGGAAATTGACACACACAGTATATATTGTATCCTAACCACTTACTAGCAATTTGGAAAAAAATAATAATAATACATATAAATTGAAAGAATCAGAAGTACTTAGTAATGGTACATAAAATAATTGATTTTTGAAGGGGTACAAAAGCAATTTAATGGAGGAAAGATAGCTTATTCAACAAATGGTATTGGAGCAATTGGTCATCTATAGAACTTTCCCCTCAAAAAATATATGAATTTTTTACTGAGTCTCACACATTAAATAAAATTTAGCTCAAAATGGATAGTTCTATAATATTATGGTTATAGTATGTTACAATATTATTATAGAACTTTTAGAAACTATAGAAGAAAGGAGAAAATTTTCAGGATCTGAGGCTTGGTGAAGAGTTCTTAGACTTGACAAGAACATGACCCATAAAAGGAAAAATTGATTAATTACATACACTTCATCAAAATTAAAAATATTTGCTCTACAGAAGACCTTGTTAAAAGAGTGAAAAGAAAATCTACAGACTGGGAGAAAATATTTGCAAATCTCATCATCAAAAAGGGATTATTACCTCAAATATATAACAGTTCTCAAAGCTCAATAGTAAAAAAGCAAGTGATCTAAAGAAAATAAGCAAAGGACATAAAGAGACATTTCACCAAAGAAATGTCAGATGGCAAGATACGTCATCTGTCAGATATGCAGATGGCAAATAAATGCACACACAGACCACAAATGGTGGTCTAGGACTCATTTGCCTCTCTGACTAGGCTGCAAGCGTCTGTGACTTTTTCATCTTCGAGTTTCATTGTCTGGCTCATAGGCACTCAGTATTCCCCTCTATTTCTATTTCCCTTCCATTAGGGAAATGACTCAAATTATGCAAAAATTAAAACCATAATTAGATATTACCGACACACCTATCAGTATGGCTAACATCAAGTAGTGGACAGGATGTAGAAAAACTGAATCATTCATATACTGCTGGTGGGGATATAAAATGGTATAGCTATCTTGAAAAACAATTTAGCAATTTAGTAGAAAAGTAAGTATGAGGGGAGGGAATCAATGGGGGAGATGAACCATGAGAGAATATGGACTCCAGGAAACAAACTGAAGATTTCAGAGGGTGGCATGGAGGGATGGGTGGGCCCAGTGATGGGTATTAAGGAGGGCACGTATTGCAATGAGCACCAGGTGTTATATGCAAATAATGAATCATGGAACACTACTACATCAAAAACCGATGAAGTACTGTATGTTGACTAATATAACATAATAAAATTAAATAATCAAAAAAAGAAAAGTAAATATAGAACTACCATATGACCCAGCAGTTGTACTCCTGGACATTTATTCCAGAGAAATGAATTATTATGGTTCCCACAAAAACCTGTGCATGAATGTTTACAGTAGCTTTAATCATAACAGTCCCCAACAACAAACAACCTACACATCTTCCAACAGGTAAATGGTTAAGCAGACAGTGGTATATCTATGCCATGGACCACTACTCAGCAATAAAAAGGAACAAACTATTGTTACTGTATAGAAGATTGTACAGAATGTAAAAAGTCAACCACAAAGGTTTCAAACTGTATGATGCAATTTATTTAACAGTCTTAAAATGACAAAGTCATGAGCACAGAGAATGGGTTAGGGTTAGGGTGTCCAGGGAGGGAGAGAAGTGGGTGTGAGAACTTGTTATATTGTATCTTGACAGCATCATGTCAATATCCTGCTTGCGATATTGTATTACAGTTTCACATGATGTTACCACAAGCGAAAACAAGACAGAGGGTATACAGGATCTCTACAATATTTCGTAGAATTCCATGAGCATCTACAGTTATCTCAAAATTTAAAGTTTAATTTTAAAAATTTCCATCAGGAGATACTCTGATGGTTTGTTCTGGGTTTGGCCTAGGCATTGGTATTTGAAAAGCTCCCCAGGCGATTCTAACACCCAGCCTGATGGACAAAGTGCAAATTGAACTGATGGATATCCTCTTCCCAGAACCCATGTAATCACCTATCATTTACTGTTCCTGTGCCTCTAGTACCTTCCCTTCTCCATTTGCTGAACTGAGGCTCTTGTCAAGAAAGCTCGGGGATCACTCTTCCAAGGAGCCATCCAGAGCACTACTTGCCCAGACTGATAAGGGTCCTCGCAGGTTGCACCATGACAGCCCTTTCTTGACTTTTTTTTTTTTTGTATATCACATTTCACATAATTTGTGTTTGCAGATTTTTTTCTCCCACAGTAAACTAATAGTATATATATTTTTAATTTTTATTTCTTTTTAAAATTTCTTTTCAGTGTTCCAGAATTCATTGTTTATGCACTGCACCCATTGCTTCATGCCCTCCATAATACCCACCAATTATGTTTTTTAAAAGAAGCCATGAAGCCAGAATGTCCAGATGCCAAAGAGTTTTATGAAACAAAATATGATTCTTATGCCATACCTTTCTTTTATGCAAATCAGTATTACACAACACTAGGATGGTCTGATGATGGGTCTTGAATGCCCTATGTCTATGCTACTTCTTTTCTTTTTTCTTTTCTCCCTCCCTCCTTCCTCTCACTTTCTTTCTTCCTCCCTCCCTCCCTCCCTTTCTTTCTTCTTTCTTTCTTTCTCTCTCCCTCCCTTTCTCCCTCCCTCCCTTCCTCTTTTCCTTCCTTCCTTCCTTCCTTCCTTCCTTCCTTTCTTTCTGCTTCTCTCCTTTGGTAAAGCCTAGAAGATCCAGACTCTGACCAACATCTGCAAGGCATACACAGAGGCTTTGCCAACCTTCCCACTCCAGGTTCATGCTTCCAGAGTATCTGGGTATCTATAATTAGTAGCATAACCTCCAGTCATGACTCCAGTACCTCATCCAGTTGGCATCATGGACAGGCTCTCTATATTCTTTCATAGCAACATTAAACAGCTCTACTTTGGAACAACAATTATTTGCAGAATCTTTGCAAGGATTCATGTTTCATTTTTGCAATAATATTAAATATATCTTGGGTCCAAAAAATCTTATTGGCATTTTTATTGATATTATGAACTTCAGAGATTAAAGAGAATTGACGTATTTTTGATATTAGATTATGCTACCTACTAGAATATAATTCCTAAATGGCAAGGATTTTCTCGGTTTTGTTCAGTTTTATATCTCCAAAGCCTAGAACGATGCATGGCATGTAGTAAGTGTTCATTTTTTTATTGAATAAATCAATGCAGTCAGTGCTTTTACATTTTTTCTCATCTTTTTTTCCTCAGAAATGTTTGTGATGTTTTCTTCATGTAAATCTTGTACCTTTTCATTAAATTTTTTCCTGGTTTGTTTTTTGTTTTGTTTTTTTTTGCTATTGTAAATGGCTTTTTTTCCCTTCTATGATAACTTCTAACCATCTATTTGTTTATGTAAAGGATATGGTTTCCTGCACATTAATTTTGTAACTATGTTATTGAACTTCCTTGTTTGCAAGAACTTTTCGTAATTCTCTTGCTTTCACCAGGCATCACTATTACTTTCCTTAAAGCTTTCTGGAGTTCAGTAATCAAGAGGACTGAATTACAAATCCAAGGGAAACAGCAAACAACTAAATCTCATTCTATCGGTGTGATTCTTGTTGGCTATGTTGAGTGAGTACAGATACAGATGTAAACCTGCAATTTCTTTGCTAAGATAATTAAATATGGTGATGAAGGAAAATGTCTAATCCAGAACCATCTCATTCCTTGCCAATTGGGCATCATCTGTTCCCTGTGCTGCTTGCTAATTTGGGGAAGCTACAGTCTTCTCTACATGGCCCTCTTAATTTGGGAAGGGATGTTTACAATTTGAATCACAAAGAAAGAAATTGTCATTACATATTGACTGGCCTAAGTTCCAGTGTTTCGCTGCAGAGTTTTGTTCAGTAAGCTTTGATATGTACATGAACTCATGCAACTGAATGCATCTGTTATCATTTCTCTTTGTCATTAGATCATTATGCAAACATGAAACACCAAAAAATACATAACATGATCGATTCATCTGATGGAGAGTGCAGATTAGCAGGAAGTAAACTCCAGAAGCATGTTCCTCCCTCTCCCAGTTGCTGCTTTTCTCCTGTTCCTTCGAAACACCCGCAGAAGATTTAGTCAGTCCTTTGGGGTCTAGATATGCTTACTGGCAGTTAACATTCACGTGATTCAGCACATTTTCTTGCAGCAATATTCTCTCTTTACTCCTGAGTTTTGCCTAATTTAGATTCCTCCTTTAGTCTGTTCTGCTCAGCTTATCCTGGTCGATAAATACAGACAGATTAGACAGGAGACAAAATTGTGAAATAGATGCGGCATTGGGAACAGCCGCTCTTCACTTGACATCGTAGACAAGCCCGTCTCTCCTGTGGCCACCTTGCCCAGAACACACTCTGGCATGGTGGCCAGGGACTCATTTGCCTCTGTGACTAGGCTGCAAGCATCTGTGACTTTTTCATCTCTTGAGTTTCATTGTCTGGCTCATAGTAGGCACTCAGTAAATGCTCGAATCCATGAATGCACAAATTACTCAATTAACTGGCGCGTCAATATTTTCTCTTTCAAGTTACTAAAACTAGCACTTGGGGAAAGTTTGGAAAGATTTTAAAATAAGAAGGTAATTGACTATTACCAGTTTAAAAAGAAGCCCAGGTAGATTTATATTTTAACAAGAACAAATTAAACTAAAGGAATTAAGCTTTTTCTAGATTTCCAGGATTCAGCCAGAAGCCTGGTAAGGACCTGGGTCCCTTCTGGAGAAAACTGTGTTGTCCACATTCCATAAGTCTGCACCTATGTAGGTATCCCATTTTAGGCAGGAAACATGTTCTTGAAAACCTGAGTAGGAATGAAGGTCCTGTTAGTTAAAACTTATTTCTCCCATACCAGTTATCAGTGTTTCATAGTTGCTTCCTAGTCCATTTCTGATTGACCTTTGAAATAGGCCCTTAAAATACTATTCTTCCAATTCTTCAGGTACAGATCTGTAATCAAATGCTTAAATATACAGGATCAATCTACGTATTTAAAGAAAATGCAAAGAATTCTTCTGTTGGGCAAAATCGTTGAGCACATTATGCCTCTATATTGTATCTAGTCATCATCTGCTATGTCATTCTCATTACTTTAACTTTTTAACCTAATTTTGAACATAATGTATATCTAGCCTCCTGCCAAGAAGGACTTATAGGGGCTGGTTGTTAAGTTGGGCTCTGTAAATATCAGCTGAGCTTATTTATGTTTTTATGGGAGGGAGAAGGGGCTGCTTTATTCTGATTTGAGGGGATACAGGCTAAATGCATACAGTGATGAAATTTTGTTTCAAACGCTTCTGGTAAATGATGGAAAAGGCCTGTGCTTGTATATGCATGACAAGAATTTTGATCCTTGAATTTCAATTATGGTTTGGTCTCTCATACAAAATGTAGAGAATGAAGCTGATATCATTCACACTCATAGACTCTTCCTTGGCTTCTACTTTAAAAAGTAGAAGGGTCGTGAGTCTATCATGAAACAGTGGGTGTTCTAGGTTGCTAAGGTCACAGGACCTGGCAATCTTGAAAGCCTTGCCTGGAATGCGACTCAGTACATTGGTGAGGATATCAGTGGCCTGGCCCCTCGCCTTCCTTCCTGGAATACTCTGTTCTCCTTACTAGGTCAGATGAGTGAAAATTTCCCTCCCGAACATGATTTGAGTTTTTTCATTGGCTAGTGAGGTAGTATACCAGCAGCAACAATTTTAAAACTTTATGGTAAGCATTCCTATAGGTTTTTGAAATGACATTTAACTCTGCTATGTGTAATTAAGGAAGGAGAAGAGGTGTGCTAGTAACCTTTTGGGTTTCTTAACTTCGAAGAAGAAAGTCCATTCTTGCATTTTTTTAAAAAGACTTTATTTATTTATTTGACAGAGATCACAAGTAGGCAGAGAGGCAGGTGGCGGCGGGGGCGGGGGTTGGGGGGGCAGGCTCCCTGCTGAGCAAAGAGCCTGATGTGGGGCTCAATCCCAGGACCCTGAGATCATGACCTGAGCCAAAGGCAGAGGTTTTAACCCACTGAACCATCCAGGTGCCCCCCATTCTTGCATTTTAATATGAGTGTCTTTGATGTCCTAGAAGACATTCGTAATGTGATTCAGGAGGAACTGGGCAACTTGAATTTCCCCATCCCTCTTCAGAAAGTGTGTATCCAGAGGGGGGAATAATGTAACAGAGAACTTGAGAATGGCGTTTATCATAATTAACCTCTGGATAGGTCCAGGTTGACTACCTATTTTTACTTCTGAAAGAAAGGATATGCTCAAAGTTTTCTCACTTTCTGTTGTGCCTAAAATCAGAAGATTTGGGTCCCCTCTTCGTGTAGAGACATTGTGTGGACAAGATCTGTGAGATCTTAAGTTTGAAAGTGTAGAATGAGGGATTTATGGCAGTTACCTGGGGATTCTGAGGACCAACCCTGACATACCATACTGTGACACATCCTGTACAAAGTGATAGGAGTTGTTAACTGAAGCCATTATACTTCATTTCCCGAAAGACGAAAAACAATAGAGTCAGGAATATTTTTCTTTTTTTCTATCTTTTTTTATTAATGTATAATGTATTATTTGCCCCAGGGGTACAGGTCTGTGAATCATCAGTCTTACACAATTCTCAGCACTGACCATAGCACATACCCTCCCAGTGTCCATCACTCAACCACCCTATCCCTCCTCCCCCTCCCCCTAGCAACCTTCAGTTTGTTTCCTGAGATTAAGAGTCTCTTATGGTTTGTCTCCCTCCCTGGTCTCATCTTGTTTCATTTTTTTCCCCTCCCTCTCTGCCATGACCTTCTGCCCTGCCTCTCAAAGGAACATTTTTCTTGAACCTATAGACAGCTCTCTTCTCTTGTGTCCATTGCTGTATTCAGCCAAAATGTACCAAGAGCTTGGAGTTTGCTGCTGCATAATATATATTATTATTTAAAATCATTCTTGTTGTATCATGACTTAAAACTCGGTTCTAGGCCCTTATCTTGCAACTCTCAATTCTTCCCGTTGGAGTTGCAAGGAGAGAAACCCGAGAAAGTCGCTTGAGAATGACAGAAAACAAAGGGCAGATACTGTCATGTGCGTATAACCCATGCCGGCCTCTTAATTGTGACCCTAGATGGAACTACCCCACTGGTACCCATTTTAATAACCTCTAATGGAATATCTTCTCCGCTTAACCTGCATGGACGTCTTTCTGAGATACTCTGCAAATTGCGGTGGAAAAGAGGCTGCAGATCTTTTCTCGTAAAAGAAAAAGCAGGGAGAGTTTATGGGAAGGAGTCCCTTCAACCAGGCGCAACAGTATCTCGTGATTCGACTGCCATTTAATAAAGCAAATGCTTTTCTTTTCACAGAGGAATTCAAAGGCTCCACCGTGGTTGAGCTGATGAAGAAGGAGGGCACTACCCTAGGGCTGACCGTATCGGGCGGAGTTGACAAGGACGGCAAGCCCAGAGTCTCGAACCTGCGGCAAGGAGGAATTGCTGCTAGGTAACTACATCTCAGGGGGATGTAGGAAAAGGAACACAGTGGGGGTGATTAATGCAAAAATTGAGGCTCCATCAGAAAAGGTCACTAATAAATAAATATGACAGCTGCCGTCTGCCGGGCAGAAGCGTACTGGGGCATGTTTTCAGAAGCTTTTCTGGCCTGTACCAAGTCACCGGGGAGCCACCAGGCCCTCAGAAGACTTTCATTTTAAAAGGCCTGTGTGTGGGGACGCCTGGGTGGCTCAGTTGGTTAAGCGGCTGCCTTCGGCTCAGGTCATGATCGCAGCGTCCTGGAATCGAGTCCCGCATCGGGCTCCTTGCTCGACGGGGAGCCTGCTTCTCCCTCTGCCTCTGCTGCCACTCTGCCTGCCTGTGCTCAATCTCTCTCTCTCTCTCTCTGGCAAATAAATTAAAAAAAAAAAATCTAAAAAGCCTGTGTGGCTGTCGTCTCCAAACATGCCACTGAACAGCAGACGGGGTGCTGTGGGATTGAGACACTCCCATCACAGAAACGGGAAGGATGATCCACATAATGGGTACTCGGGAGCCTGGCATGGAGGAATGTGGTGAGCCTAGAGGAGGAGGGAGGCCAGCTCTGAGTGTCTGAGTGACAGTTCCCCCTGTCCCATATCGTCTCTGCTTTTCTACCTGTGAGAGCTTCCCTTTCATCAAGACAAAGACACAACTTCCAAAAGGATAGAAAGCTTAGATGAAGACGTCTCACGGTGCCCTTGTTCTGATGAACCGCACATTGGCCTAGTCATGGCCAAAGGCAGAATGTCTTGCTTGCTGGGTACAGGAGGGCTCGCTTTAGAGACAGAGTCACCAAGTACTTTAGAGGTGACAATCAGGTTTCATTACAAGTGAGGTTCATGGGTCTTAAATCCTGGACACTGATAGTCTTGTCCACGAAATCACAAATTAAGTTTTAGAGCTCTTGCTTTATAAAGCATCATCGAGTATGGTGATTACTTTGGATGATCAGCTTGTTTGTACAATATATGAGCTTCATCTAATTGATTGCTCCATAATCTGGGTATTGTTTATAAAGTAGGCTGATGTCAACACAAGCACCTTAATCTCCTTTTCTCAGGAGGAGAGAGCCTTCTTTGCACCCCCACAGCCTCCTTTATTTTATAACCGTCGTGGCTAATCTGTGATGCTAGGGTTTCATACATCTCCAGAACTTTTTCCTACATAGCCTGGAAGCGAGAGTAAATAGAAGGGAAAAATGCCATCTTCAGTTGTATTGATGCCATAATTAAAGGTGATGCTGTGCTGGTCACGTGTGATCAGTGCCCAACTATTCATTGTTGAAGGCACTACCATTTTCCAAGTAGTAAACTAAAATAATTACAGATAAGATCCCTACCCTAGGAGGGCTTATAATTTACTAGAGGAGATAGGTATAAAAAGCGTGAAAAGCGTGGGAACAATAACAGCATTGCGTGATAGTAAAAAGCAACAAGGTGAGCATTGTCACGGAGAATTAGGTGGCTAAGTTGTCCAGTGAGAGTGAGTAAACCCGAGGGAGGAGGGACAGCGTGGAGGGACCGCAGGCGGGAGCAGGTTAGGAGAGCTCGCCCAAGAGGAATGGTTAGAGCTGGACTTATATAAAATAAATGCATTTAGGTGTTTCTGTTTGGGGACAGAGTATTACTGAAGGTCCTCATTCATGATGCAAATTGTAAGGACTGTCTTTGGTCTCACTGCCTGCTCTTGCCTTAGAAATAAAGTCTGCCTAAAACCAAAATTAGCCACAGTCCTATTATGGTGCCGGGGAGAGGCAAGAACAATACTGAAACCCAATGCTTTCATTGTGATTTGTTTTCTTTCTTTCTTTCTTTCTTTTTTTAATCCTGCTGTAAGCAATAAGTAGCAAAAGAAGCTGACCCTTTCCTTAGCCCTCAGCAAACTCCCAGGGAAGATCTTGAGAGCTAGGAAATGTCTGGGAGACCGGCAGCAAAATGATAGAGATAAAAAGGAAGAAAACGTCCCTTTTATCCCTGGTGTGCTGGGATCTGGATTCTCTTTTTTTTTTTTAGAAAGGGAGAGAGAGAGAGAGGCAGAAGGCACAGGGAGAGGGATAATCTCTTTTTTATTAATTAATTAATTTGACAGACAGAGATCACAAGTAGGTAGAGTGGCAGGCAGAGAGATAGGGGGAAGCAGGCTCCCCGATGAGCAGAGAGCCCGATGCGGGGCTCGATCCCAGGACCCTGGGATCATGACCTGAACTGAAGGCAGAGGCTTTAACCCACTAAGCCACCCAGG
This sequence comes from Neogale vison, assembly GCF_020171115.1. Classification (NCBI taxonomy): domain Eukaryota; kingdom Metazoa; phylum Chordata; class Mammalia; order Carnivora; family Mustelidae; genus Neogale; species Neogale vison. The sequence goes on from NC_058102.1 coordinate 50,466,400, forward strand.
TGCCCCGAGAAACAACTCTTTACAGGCAGAGCAACCAAACAGCAACCAGAAACCTCTTTATTTTGTGTCATGGTGCTCTTTAAAAATAAAAGGGTTAGCAAAAAATTAGAGACCACAGCAGATGCTGTAGAGGGCTTTCAAAGTATCCCGGTCAGCAGGGGAGGGATCGCTGAATCTCTCATTCACCTTTAGCTGTACTCCTACTCCTGGGGCTGGGGGCGGGGAGAGGGGACAGCCGCACCCTAGAAGGCAGGGGCTCCTGCCACATGGGCCTTGGGAGCTTGGGTGCATTTTCACAAAGGGAACGTGGAAAACATAGGCCTGTAGAGAGGACGGGTCCCCTGCAGCGACATTCCCTATATTGCAGAAGTGACCAGCTGGATGTGGGGGACTACATCAAAGCTGTGAATGGGATCAACCTGGCCAAATTCCGCCATGATGAGATCATCAGCTTGCTGAAGAACGTCGGGGAAAGAGTGGTTCTTGAAGTCGAGTATGAGCTGCCGCCAGTCTGTAAGTAATCGCAACTCCGGGGCAGAACAGCTGGGCCACGTTTTTGCCTAAAACAATGGGTTCTCCATTCTGCCCCCCTCCTTTGGCCAACATTGTCTCAGTACATGAATGACAGAGCGGGATTTCTTGGTATTTAGAAATTATTTGAATTGATAAATGTATAGCCCACTCCGGAAGAATTAAAAAGAGCACGGATAACAATAAAATTATGTAGGATTTGTGTTTCATTAAGGTGATCCGTGTGCATCATATTTGCCATTTAAGCTACTTTCATGAACAGTCAACATATTTATAAGTTCTGTGCATTCATTTCCACCCAGGCTTTGTGTTTAGTGACCAGGGTTAGGAAAAGCATGTTTAGTGTGTTTTATGTTGATTCTTCTATAGCTATGTTAATTTCTGAACCATGAAAATAGATCGGAAACTCATTATTATCCAGTAACAATAATAGTAATAGAACCACACATTTTCAGAACTTACTAAGTCTCCAGCATGATAAGAAACCTGACTTGCGCAGATGTCCTTAATCCTCATCATAAGGGGAGTCAGCATAGCAACGCTGAACTTTGGGGTCTAATAGCCAGGCTCGAACCCCAGCTTCACCTTTAAGTAACTGCATGCCTTTGAGAAAGTTACTTAGGCTTTCTGTGTCACAGTTCCCATATCTGGGTGATGGGCATAATACTCGTTCCTACCCATGGATCTGTCGTGAGGATTAAGTGAGTTAGTGTTCGTAAAGCAATGAGAACAGAGCCTGATGCCATAAAAATAGTAATAAATAAATAAATAATACATAAAAAATAATAACAAATACACAAATCAATCAGCACTACAAGACAGGCATTGTTGTTATTATTATTCTCATTTTACTGAGGCTTAAGTATCTTTCCCAAATATATAGGCAGCCAAGTTGTGATGTGAACCCAGGCTCCCTGACTCCAAAGTCCATATGTTTATTCACGGTGAAATATATACATATGCTCTGTGTTACTGCCGTCCTGCATTTGAGCTGGGCTGTTCTAGCACCTTCTCTCCTGTTAATGTTACTAATACGAACGCTACCCTAAGAAAGCTCTTTGCTTTTCTCTCCCGGTGAGAACTCAAGTTGAATATTAATAACTGATAATAGCTCATTTGTTCAGCAGTGTCTTCTTGAGCATTTGCTACAATGCAGCCACCGCTCTGTACATTCTGACGGAGGAAGACAGATAACAAAACAGGATCACAATAGGAAGGAAACAAGATAGTATGATCAGCACAACAGAGTGGGGAGAAGGATTGGGAGTGCTGGGAGGGGGGTGGGATTGCCATTTTGAGTGGGGTGGTTAGGAACAGTGTCACTGAGAGAGAGAGACACTAACCAATGACTCAAAGGAGGTGAGAAACATAGCTGTGTGCATTTCTGAGGGAAGAGGACTGCAGAAAGAGGAACAGTCAGCGCTGAGATCCAAGGCAGAAATATATTGGGGTTGTCGTAGAAACGTTAAGGGTGACTGGGCTAGAGCAAAAGAAAGAAGAAAGAAGAAAAGTTAGGAGAGGAAATCAGAAATATAAAGGATGGGGTATATCTGTAGGTCACCGGGAGGACCTTAAGTTTTGCTCTGAGTGTTAGGGGAAGGCATTGTATGATTTGGGGCAAAGGAGGGTCCTGATCTGTCTATTTTCAGGGGCTTCCTCTGGCTGCTGTGTTGAGAAGACACTGCAGTGGCAATGGGGAGACCCTGGGAGGCCAGTTGGGGGGCTGTTACAGTGGTCCAGGTGAGAGACGGAGGCAGAGGTAGGGAAAAAGCAGGTACATTCTTGATCACTTTGAAGGTAGAGCTAACAGGATTTCTGGATGGATTTGATGTGAGTTGTGCAGAAATAGAGCAGTCAAGGACCACCTGAGATTTTAAGCCTGAGTAACTAGAAGCTGGGGTTGCCATTAGTTGGGGGTGGGCAAGAATGTGGGCAGAGCTGATTTGTGAGGAGAAGATCAGAAGTTCATTGTTTGAAATGTTACCGTGGAGGTGTCTATTTGACGTGCAGAAAGGCAATGTCAAGAAAAGAACTGGAGTTGGGGTTAGGAGTTTGGAAGAAAGATCTGAGCTGGAAATGTACATTTCGAGTAATGGGAACATAGAAGGTATTTGAAGCTTTGGGGCCAGATGAGAGCACTCGAGAATTGAGTATATATGACCAATCATGAGTTTTTATTCTTAACATAAAATCCAACACCGAAAATGCAATGGTATTTTTATAACAAAATCCACTGAAGTCTGTGTTCAGAAACCTTGCTATACCATTTTTCATCTTCAGCAAGAATAAGCAATAGAATCAAGCATTGAGAGCTTAGACTGTGTCACTGGTTAAATGTCAGTTTTCCCCTTTCTAGCTTTGTTATTTAAGTTCTCCTGGCCTTAGGTTTCTCACCTGTAAAATGGCTATCGTAAATATAGGATTTTGATAGGAATTCAAGGTTGTTATCATGTATTTAGATCATCACCGTGCACTTCGCAAGCCATCATTACCATGATTAGCCATGATTACACTCAAGTACTGTTTTCTTGAACTTCAAAAGAGTCCATCCATTTGTTTTGAAATCACTATCTCAGACCATCACCAAGGAGTTAAGAGAATCCAGATATCTAGAGCTAATGCTCTTTGGTTAACCATTTTTATTCCATTGGGGATATAAATTATCAATAAAACACAACCTCTTCCTAAAAAGAACTCTTAGAATAGCTGTCCAGGGGTAAGGCCAGGAATAGAGATTTGCGGAGTTAGGGGTTATCTAGAACTAGGGGTTTCAGAGGATTTGAAGGAGGTTCTGCAGGTCCACCAAGAAAAGGAACATTTTAGGCAGAGGGTACAGTAAGGAAGTAAGAAAACAGAACAACACACTGGAGTTGCTGAAGCACAAAGGGAAAGTGAAGACCAGGAGGAGGATAAGACCAGCAAGATAAATAGGAACAAAATGGTGGAGGGCCTTGGAAGCCGTATTGGTGGAGCTTGGATACTATCAGGTGGGCGATAAGGAGCCTTTAACGGCTTTGAAAGCCAAAGATCATCATCATCATACTTGAGTTTTTAGAATTATCATTTTAGGAAGCCAAATGGAGAATAGGTAAGAGGCTATAAGCCCAAAGGATATTATAATTTTCCAAAAGTGAGGTGACATCCTGAATAAATACAGCTTTAGTAAAGTTAAAGAGGAGAGAGTAGGGATCAGACATATTCAGGGATTCAAAACCATCATAACTTGGTGATGATACCGGCTTTTCCTTCCTCATGCATTAAAGCTGATGAGAAAAGGGGAAAAGATATTTTTAAAAAAACAAAAGTGTGACTACGATCGTAGAAATCAGATGGAAGAGATGTATCCTCTGCGGATTATCTCTGTCTCTATTATATTTGGATAAATTAATAAGATCTTTGAGTTCAGGGAGGTTGAAGGGATTAATAAGCAGCCCCTTCGCTGAGCTCAGACAGCTAGCAGGAGCAGGCCGCTGCCGGGAAAACCTGGGGAGAGAGCTGATTGCCGAGAGATAAGCCGACGGAGGCCGAGACTGGAAGCTCTCTCAGGAATCTGCAATTTGAGGCTCAGCCACCCCCAGAGTCCAGAAGGAAGTGGAGGAAGGATACGCGTGTGCATGTGTCTGTGTGTATGTGATCTGACAGAGAAGAAATGGAAGTTGGACCTTGTGCAAACCACTTACCTGTTTTAAATTCAGATTTTTTATGAAAAAAGAATGGTGGACCTACATGAACTCTGAAGTTCTTTTCGACTTAAAAATTATGTGGTGTTTTGTATTTAGAGAGGCTATTACCAATCCATGTGTTAGGTATTTTTGTATTAAACTTGGTCTGGAGCAGTGCCTTCATATTTTATAGTGACATAACCCCTTAAAGGATTTTGAAATAGTACATAATTGTCGTTCATTTTTTTAGTTGGCACCTAACATTCCTTATCATGAGCTTAAATAATTGGAGAGGATGTAGTTTCTGGCATAATATTTATATGTCTTTAAATGGTGTTTCCAGTCAGACCTTGGTGCTACACATTTGCTTCATTTATTTTATGGAAAACGTCCGCCACGGCATCTGATTGGCAAAGGCAGGCCTCACTGTTACACCATCAGCTAAATCAGACTAGCTTTCCCTCAGAAAAGGGACTTCTTTAATTCAAATAAATGTGTTAAAACATGTCCCTGAGGGATGTCTGGGTGGCTCACTCGTTAAGTGTCTATCTTCAGCTCAGGTCACGATCCCCGGGTCCTGGGATCGAGCCCTACATCGGGCTCCCTGCTCAGTGGGGAGCCTAGTTCTCCCTCTCCCACTCCCCCTGCTTGTGTTGCCTCTTTCGCTGTGTCTCTCTGTGTCAAATAAATAAATAAATAATCTTTAAAACAAAAAAACATGTCCCTGAGATGGCCTCCTTACTTCTCAATTCCAGTTCTAAGAGAGACAGGTAATTGATGATAACGATGATGAAGATGATGATGGGGAGCTGGGGAGGCCGTCTCAGGTCCCCTCCGTGTAGTTCATCCTGGAATTCAGTGTGAGGAAGCAGAAGCTACCCAGGGAAAGCTCTTCCTCCACGTATGACAATGGTGAAGGAAAAACAGGACAAGCCCAGCTACCTGAGCACCTTCTCAACCTTTTTTTACATCTCTTAACATCCTATTGCCCAAAGCAGGTCACACAGAAGGCCAACACAGTGAGATAATGAGGAGGGAAAGTATCCAACTTCTATTCTGCTGTTGAGGTAGAGGTTGAGGAGGCGGGGAGTAGTATATAATTTAGAAAAATCTTATCTGCCATAGTAAAATAATACAATTTCACAGATGGAAACAAGGGACAACAATACAACAATTTTTGCATGGCAAAATTCATTTCAATCTAACCCTTTTGTGTACTGGATTTCATTCTTTGGGGAAGCCCCTTACTTAGATTATATCGATATGTCCATATGTCCACATACGCAAATGTGAAGTAACGAATACAATTCACGTGGCAATATAGGGTGTCCAGCTACTGAATATGCAAACCCAGTCTCCAAGATCTAGTCATGCAAACAAAAATTATGAAGACCAAATCTATTTCATGAAGTATATCAAAATATAATCAACATTCACATTTCGTTTTGTAAATGATGAACAGCAAGAGTGTGGATAATCTAAAGCTGTAGATAATCCTAAAAGTCTTTCTATTGACTCTAGATTTGATTGTAAGATTTTGTGGTCAGCAAGATTTAGCTCAAGCAAAATTTAAATGATGGTGTCTTTCATTCCCAGAACAGATACCCAGCCAACAAGGACAGGTGGTCCAGAATTAAAATTTGGTGGTATATAATTGAAAGTTGATTTAATGATTAAATGAAATAATATTTGTAAACCATTCTGCAGATTCTCTGGCAAACAGTAGATGCTTATTAATTATTTCTCCCCATATCTTTTCCTATCCTTTCTATTTGTTCCAGTAGAACAAAAAGATCATGTTCTTAACCAATTACTTCAAGTGGCTTATTGGGTCATGGAAATAAGAAAACATTTGGTTTGAACTCAATTTTTTTTTCATTTAATTAAAACTGTACCTCAACAGTTTCAGCTATTTGAATGTAGTGTTCCTAGCTGATTAAAATGAACTAAAATTCCCCTGATAGCAAGAATATGACATTTAATTAAATCAGCAGTATACCAAAACATTTGTTCAGCTGTAGGTTTATGTTGTTTTTCAGCAGATCCAAATTCATGTTGTACTTTATATCCCAGCCCGTTGTGTGCAGTTTTGTGAATTTAACTGTGTACTTTTCATAATTATGTTTATTCCTTTGAGGATTCAGAATTTCTGATAATTAAAAATAGTTGTAATTAATGCTAAATTAAAATCTGTAAATGGTAAGAAGATGCAATTAAATTCTATCTATAGACTCTATACCTATATCTAGTCTATCCATATATTTCTAGTGGATAGTTTTATTTTTTAAAGGTTTATTTATTTGAGAGAGAGAGAGAGAGCACACACATGGTGGTGGGGAGAGGCAGAGGGAGAAACCCTCAAGGAGGTTCCAGGCTGAGTGCCCAACCCAGCATGGGGCTCACTCCCACGACCCATGAGATCATGATCTGAGCTGAAACCAAGAGTTGGAGACTTAACTGACTAAGCCACCCAGGCTCCCCTTTTGTTGGTAGTTTCATGTAATAAACTTCTCAAGACCTAGTAGCAATGTAAAAAGTGTGCCATTGATAATAAACACAGCATCAGATAATTAGTTATCATTATACAAATTCAAGATTAGGATCCAAGACCATCAAATTCTACTATTTGCAGATTCTTTTGTCTTTCTGAATAAAAACATCCCTGTATCCATAAGGATGAAATATTCATTTGTAGAAATTTGTTTTTTATTAATTCAGCAGTGGTGTGCCATATAACCAGAAATACTCCCCACTTTCCTGAAAACAGTCTCACAGAAGAATTTAGTTACTATACCTTCCTGCAACTTATACTCTGTGTTACACACGTGTACTGTATACATTACTAATTAGATATATCAACTTGATCATGCAATTTTATTTTGTGAAATAGAAGCAATAAGCAGACAAACACAACATATGCCTGATGGTATTACATAAAATTAAGTTAATCTTTATTTTATTAGACAGCAGTAATATTCTGAACATACTTAAAATTTTTTTTTGCCCTCCGAGTTTGATTTGGGTTACCCTTGTTAATTGCTATGCATCCATCATGTCAGGAAATCTACCTGCATCAGCATCATCTGTTAATGATAATTTGAGAGTAGCACTTTTAATTCCCGTATTAGCTGCAAAAATAAATATAAATACATTATTTCAAGTTTTACAAAATCAAAATTGGTTTTAAATTTTACAAAGGAGATATAATTCTGAGTATATGAAGATCGTCTCTCTTGTTATATGTGTTTTAACATTGTGATTATTGTATGTTCTACCTACAAGCTGGCTACATAAGACAGAAGTAAGTACCCATGACTTTGACTCCACTTGGGCCTAAGCCTAAATCCCTTGTGCAGACTATTTTATGGTATTTGTGTGACATTCCAAGTATTTTTTCTAACGTTGTCTTTGAAAAAAAATTATTGCCTCTTGATTACTCATAATAAAAATAATTTGCAACAGGATCTGTAGTGTCTTACGCCACATCAAAAAAATGGATGTGTTCTTATGACTTAAGACTTACATTTCTCTCTCTTTTCCTGGCATTCAGCTGTTCAAGGATCAAGTGTTATTTTCCGAACGGTGGAGGTCACATTACATAAAGAAGGCAATACCTTTGGTTTTGTAATACGAGGTAGGTGGTGGCTGGAAAATATGAATCATCTGATATTCTTGGAGGATTTGTCAATGAAATATTAGCAGTGAACTAGAAAGTCATCCAAACAACAACAGCAGATGTTTCTAATGCATAAAGTCACCTTATAATATTTGCACCATTATTTTAAAAAATAAAACAATGAGTGGGAATCAAGGAATCCAAATAACCTAGATTTGTTTTCAGCCCATTAATACAGAGCAAGAAGTCACCGTTTGTAAACCTTATCAATTCATTCGTCCTACTGATTTAACCACTTTTCAACATGTGTTTTGCTTTCCCTTTATACTTTTTTTACCTTCGAGTCAAAAACGTTGATGAATATGGCTTGATTTGATTTAATACACTAGGATTAAGCAACTTTATTTTCTCCTGAAATACATTTTGTTATTGTAGCTTTCTAAGAGTGGATTAAAGATAATCTAATCCCTGAGTACCTATGTGCATCAGCTTAATTTACATTATTATGGAATGACATTAATAATAAAGATTTCAAGTGACCCCAACTTGTCTATAAAATCATCAATTCTGAACTGTAATTCTGGCTTTCAATATTTTATTTTTCTTATTAGCCGTTTCATACCTTAGAAACTGCAGATAAACATCTTGTAATTGCTAGTGTGACAATAAATTTCAATAGGGAACTATGTAGGCATCAAGGAATTTTTTTAACATTTCACATTTCTTGATTTGTTTTGTCTTTACCTATTGTATTTTATATTTCACCAGATCAAGTTATTATCCAAATTATTAAAACATTAGTTAAAATTAACTAAGCATCTTAATAAACATACATGCATCAAGGAATAAAAGAAATGTGTTCACTTATATAGACTTGTCTTGAATAACTAAGCTTTAAACATTAGATTCCATTCTGTGCCAGTTATCTAGCAAATCAATCATATATTTATTAAGGACTTGTCAGCATGTCAGCATGTCAGCAGAGGGCCGAGTACTAGGGAGTCATAAGACAGCTCCCTATCTGCAGGGAATTATAATCCAGTGAATTTAAGACATAAGTTGATAAAGTACCCAAGTGAATGATAGAGAAAATGGAAAATGTGGAACTCACTGAGTGATTTAGACCAGTAATTATTACCTTTTTCTGACCAGCTCCTATTTTTAGATGCAGCGTTGTACCTTCATCATTTACCTTTAACCATTCCCACATTGCCGCGCAAAGGAACTAGAAGAATATAATAAAAAGTCAGTATAGAAGTAATTTTGGCTCAGAGGGTGGTAGATACAAATCCGTTTTGGCAAGATAGGTATGATAGAATGACACACTTGAACTACATGCCTACAACCCTAATTATTGAAAAGCTGCAGTAAAAAATACTGCTGGTGCAAATATTCATTACTAGTTGCTATATGGTTAATCAATAACAAATCAAATTGCTAATGAAAGAGCTAAAGCAACAGTAATTTATCATTAGGAACAAAAAAAGAATGGAAGCATTTGAAATCTATAACCACCTCAAGACAACCGACAATATAATGTCAACAAAACGCCCATCCCACCATTTGCAAGAATTTCAAATATCTGTACATACATGAAGAATAAGCATTTTCTAGGATGAGCCTAGAATACTATCTGGTACATCATAGTTGCTTAATAAATAAATGAATAAATACTTGAATGTGGCCTAGATTTGTGCAGATATAGACTTTTTAGTGTTAGACTGATTTTAAAATCTTTGTAACAATGAATCAATTTTAGTTTATGAAAACCACATTTTTGTAGGCTTTAACCACTCCCTTAGTACATCAGTTGAATGTAAAAGCTTGTGGAATTTTGTACAATTTTTCAGGAGAATCAAAGGAAGCATTTATATTTTTAGAGTAGTTCGAGGCCCACCTGAAGGGTCAGACGTCTATGCTCAAAAGGTGGCCCCCACCCCTCCCTTCAGAATCCCGATTCTTCCCCAAAAGAGGTACAGAATGAGAAAGTACAGTGGGTTGATGTTATCAAGGCAGAGAAGACATCATGGCATCAATGGATTTTGAGCTAAACTTATTTCAGTGAGAACACCAGCACTTTCAGGAAGGAAGAAGATAGTATCAGGAGGACAGTATGACAGATGGAGGACCTTTATTCCGTATTGGTGAATTTCTTCTTCACCAGTTAGAATGGGTGTTGGAACAATAAAGCTGGCTTTTACCTGATGAATGGAATTGCATTTCTAATGCTATTTGTGAGAGGTTCTAAAACCTTGACTCCCCCAAATAATAGAACCTTTCACCTATAGAATGAAAAATGATGTCTGGTCTGAAATTTGCAGAGTTAAATTTGAGTTAATGCCCTTGCCACCAAGCTATGGAAGACAGCTTGGAATAATAGGGAAAGCACTCTGCCACTAAGTTCCTTTTCACTTTGCACAAAGAAACTATCCGTCATTCTCAGCTAGAAAATTGTAGATAGGGTCTACTCACCTAATACATGGAGCCCAATATTCAGATTTGGTCTGCATTGTGGGCCTAGCATGGACATTTTTTTTATTTTTAATTTTTTATAAATATATAATGTATTATTAGCCCCAGGGGTACAGGTCTGTGAATCGCCAGGTTTACACACTTCACAGCACTCACCATAGCACATACCCTCCCCAATGTCCATAATCCCACCACCCTCTCCCTAACCCCCTCCCCCTGGCCACCCTCAGTTTGTTTTGTGACATTAAGAGTCTCTTATGGTTTGTCTCCCTCCAGATCCCATCTTGTTTCATTTATTCTTTTCCTACCCCCCAAATCCCCCACGTTGCATCTCTGCTCCCTCATATCAGGGAGATCATACAGCATGGATATTTTTAAAAAGCATTCCAGACGAGTGATACTAACATGCAGCTAGAATTGAGAAAACTACTGGTTTCTGAGTGGTCTCTGTTTTGCTTTGCAGCTCCAAATGTCTAGAACTAGGAGAATCATAAGCTAAATTTGGTTGTTATTTCAAATACTGATAAAATGCCACATATCAAGAAATTTAGAGCTATCTCACCCTTTGCCATGCATTCACTGTTAGGGATTTAAACGTAGACCAGATCAAAATTATGGGAAGTCTCGTACTGTCTTTGGCCCCCCATCCTTTTCTAAATCAGCATCCCTTCAGGAGAAAACACATCTATCTTTTTACGATCACCTTGCCAAAGAGAAATTACATAATAGTATTTATATAAATGTGGGTAAGCATATGCTGTAATTTATTGTCATGATTTGCATTTTAAAAATGCTTTTCCGAGGAAGTTGTGAATTGCCTATTGTAAGTAAAGAGGAACTTTGAAAGAAGCCAATAAACTGAGGGAAAGAATGAGATACTGAAATGGAGCTCGTATCATTCGGTCAGACTGAATAAATCATTTTTAGCAGAAGTGAGCAGAAAGGAAGCATTTGCGTTCATCAGGAGCAGTGAATGCCTTTTGATTTTTCAAAGTTGGGGCTAGATTCTTTAAGTTGACCTCTCTACCTGTTCCAAGTTTGGGAAATGGCAGTCTGTTCTACCATGCAGACGTTAGGGATGGAATATTCAATGGTTAATATTCATACTTTTCAGATACTGGCAAACTAGGGACCCCCAGGTGGGTAGCCAGGATGGTAATGTATAAAGAAACCAGGTCAGATGCAGAATAGTTAAGAAAGTGGAGATGTCCAGCCTAAAGAAGATGAGACTTTACAGGTGTATGATCACTGTTTCCTAATTTCAGAAAATGTTTCTTAGAGTAGAGAGCATCCATTTTTGTGTCACTGCTCTAAATAATAGAACAAGGACCAGGAGATGAAAGCTAAAGGAAGAAGTATCAGATGAATAATTAGAAAGAAGCTTCCAACACCACAATGTGTCCAAATGTAAAATGGGGTCCTCAAATCTAATAAGTAGGCCATCTGGGGGTTCTCAAGAAAAGGCTGGGGGAGCCCAGAGTATGGAAGTTTTACAAAGGGGTCCTGGATGTAGAAGAGAATTTATAATAAATTACCTTCCATCTTGAAGTTTCTCTGTTTCCAAGAATTCTTAAGCAGAAATTGTCCTTATCCAGAGCTAAAATCTCCATATAAGCATTGCAGTTGTTTTGAAATAGTCTGTCAAATTTGCCCCCAATTTTTTGAACAGCCCAACTTTAATGAAACAGACTTCAGCCTCTTGAATTTTTTCTTTCTTGCTTTAGTTTTTGCTTCCTTTGTGTCAGATTATAGACCTACTCACCTGTGTCATAGCCCAGGTTCATCGGCCCCCGGGATAGCCACCTGCACTTTGCTCACAACTGGTTGTTCTCGTTAGGCTGGTACTCGCCAACAGTTCGTGCTCTTGTGACCCTAGTTGTTAAATATTTTCTGTATCACCCCTGAATCCAGCCATATATTTATTGAGAGGTGGAGACATTGTGACTTCAAAAGCACATTCTATATAAAATGAAGAAGATTTTTGGAAAAAATTTCCATGTTTCTCTCTGCACAGCAACAAAATGCTGGCATTTCGTAAGTGATTCTTTTTAACAAAAACATTGTTAAGCTGTATTTATTTCTTTCTTTTTTTTTTTTTTTTTTTTTTTTTTTTTTTTTGCTAGGAGGAGCACATGACGATAGAAATAAATCTCGTCCAGTTGTAATAACATGCGTTCGTCCTGGAGGACCTGCTGACAGGTAAACTTTGTCTCTCTGTGTCGCTGTCCAGATAGACTACACAAAGCTGGGGCAAGCAAATATGTTGGAACGTGAAAACTGAAATTGTTCGGGCTGTGGAATCAGAAGAAAAAAGGTTCAACTCCAGACTCGACCCTTAATTACCCTATGTGTTTAGCAAGTGACTTAATGGTTCTGAGCTCAGTTTCCTCCACTGTAAAATGTAGACACCAATACCTACCTTTTAAGGTCTTCAGGGTTTTGTTTTTGTTTTTTTAAGATTTTATTTATTTATTTGATAGAGCACAGCGAGAGGGGGAACACAAGCAGGGGGAGTGGGAGAGGGAGAAGCCGGCTTCCCGCTGAGCAGGGAGCCTGACTCGGGACTCAATCCCAGGACCCTGGGATCATGACCTGAGCCGAAGGCAGACACTTAATGACTGAGCTACCCAGGCACCCCTCAAGGTCTTCAAAGTTTTATCAAAGACTGCTTAGTGCCTTGCAGGGGACCTATCATGCAGTAGATACTTAATAAAAGGTGGCTGGTTTTTTTGGCAAGCGCTTTACATGCATCATCCCCAACTGCTAATCTCCTAACCCAAAAAGATGGGTGGTGGCATTTTGGTTGTTACTACTATCCACATTCTTATGACTATTATTACCTTTTGATGACGATTATGTATGTCAGAATGGAAGGGACTTTTTTTTTTTTTTTTTTAAGATTTTGCTTATTTATTTGAGAGAGAGAGTACAAGCTGGGGAGAGGGGTGGAGGAGAAGCAGACTCGCCACTGAGCAGGGAGCCCAATGTACTCTATCCCAGGACCCTGAGATCATGATCTGAGCAGAAGACAGCCGCTTAACCGACTGAGCCATCCAGGTGCCCCTGAAAGTGACTTTTAGTAAGAGGGAAGGAGGGTTGTCAGTGTCTAGAGCTATCTCTCTTTCTTACTGATTAGAATATTTGGAAGGGCGGCTCTTTCCTTTCACTTCATAAACGTCGGGGAGGGGTCCTAAGTAAACTCACAACTTAGCTGTCTAAGGAGATACTTGTCTTTGTATTAATTTCCCACAGCAAAGGTCAGTTCCATAAAGGCAGGAGACCACAACTCCTGCCGTTCGATATTGTTGAGGGGTTGGGAAAAAAATCCCCTGATTACCCCAGACTTTGCACTATGTTTCAAACGAGGATACAGTTTTTAAACCTTCCCTTATGCAATAGAAACAGTAATGATACATACTATTTTTTGAGCACTTAACCATGTGCCAGGAAGTGTACTAAGTGCTTGGCAGACATTATTTTATTTCATCCTCACAGCTGCCTACCAAATGAAGTATTTTTTATCCACACTTACAGGTGACAAAATTGAGGTACGGTATGCTTAAGTGACTTGGCAGCTAGCTTATACACGGAAGAGCCCGGATAGGAATTCAGGTTTCTTTTCCTTCAAAGACTCATGCTGTTAGCTTACTTTTCTATAAAGTTTGTGTTTAATATAAAATAAGAGACTACAGAGATACTGTTTTCTCTTGTTAGTGATTTTTCTGGAAGTAAATAACATTTCCATTCCTTATTAACATTTAGGTTGGGGTTGACCAAAATGTCAGAAGCAGGCCACTAGTTTGTGAGCAACGTATAACCAATTTAATTTGGGATGAAATGGAATCTAAAAATTTAAGATAAAAATTTAGAGTCAAAATTCTTTAAATTTATTTGACAGAGAGAGAGAGAGAGATCACAAGTAGGTAGAAAGGCAGGCAGAGAGAGAGAGAGGGAGAAGCAGGCTTCCTGTTGAGCAGAGAGCCCGATGCGGGGCTCAATCCCAGGACCCTGAGATCATGACCTGAGCCCAAGGCAGAGGCTTAACCCACTGAGCCACCCAGGTGCCCCTAGAGTCAAAATTCTTAAGAGAGGGATGCCTGGGTGGCTCAGTTGGTTGGGCAGATGCCTTCGGCTCAGGTCATGATCCCAGCATCCTGGGATCGAGTCCCACATCGGGCTCCTTGCTCGGCAGGGAGCCTGCTTCTCCCTCTGTCTCTGCCTGCCATACTGTCTACCTGTGCTCGCTCTCTCTCCCTCTCTCTCTCTGACAAATAAATAAAATCTTTAAAAAAAAAAATTCTTAAGAGAGTTATCTAGGTGAAAGATATTTAAGAGAGTTTTATCCTTTAAAATCCTAAACTTGCAATCCCCCCATTTGGTTTTCTCATCTCCGTGACCCTCCCTGAGGCAGGGAGGTTATGATCTAGGAGGCTCCTGGGCTGTATTTTAGTGGTGTACCCTAATATCTGAGGCATCTTTTTCTAGTACCTTAGTGTCTATGGTCACAGCAGAAAGAATAGTATTTCCCTCTCTCATAGGGAATATGAGACTGAGTCCATTTAATGATTGCCAAAATGGCCTGATAAATCAATAGGGAAATTTATAGACTAGGGAAATTTTTCACCAGTGCTCCCTGTCCCACTTGGGTTCACTGGTAACAAACTGAATGGAATCAGCAGTCTGTTCTGCTCACCTGGCTTTGGAGAACTAGGTAAATGCTACTAAAAAGTAGGATTTACCTAGTTTTCCAAAGCATTTACCTAGTTTTCCAAAGCCAGGCTCTAGCAAATCAATTTTGGATATTTTGGCAAAAACCTAGAAAAGGGAAGAAAGCTGTGCATTTCATACTTTTGTGCCCCAAGAGTTAAGTGTGGGTGACTTGGTGGTTGACTGATGGGTAGTCATTTCCTTATTACTGACACGCATATTGCAGCAATTTTCTGTTCAGGGTTACGGCTTTCCTCTCTTACAACGATGCTTAGAAGGAAATGCAAATGGGATGGATGGCCAAACGCGTGACAGAACCGCTTTAGCTAAACAGCTGTTAATGCTAAACCACATTATGTTCCGCTAATGAAGACTGTTTCTCTGTTCTCCCTGCAGAGAGGGCACGATCAAACCTGGCGACAGGTTGCTCAGTGTGGATGGAATTCGGCTTCTCGGAACCACACATGCTGAAGCCATGAGTATTCTTAAACAGTGCGGACAAGAAGCAACACTGCTGATAGAATATGATGTCTCAGTGATGGGTATGTCCGAGTCCTGACGCGGGGTTCACTAAGCTCTAGGTCATGTCGTTGTCCATCCCTGATAAAGCACTCTGGATTAAGAATGGACTGTTCTGTCCTCCTGCAGCAGACAGATTTTCGTCAGTACTGTATCATTACTCTGTTGGGTTCAGGAAGAGGTGAGTGGTACTTTTCAGCGAGTTCGAGTTCTTGTGTCAATAGCTTCTGTAATAAGGTCCCATTCTGTCAGAGTGTTTCACTTAGCTGTCAGTTCTGCTGTGTGGATTACCCTTTGGCAGCAAAGTATTTTTCCCGCCAAATCACAAAAATAGTATTATTAACGTAAGGGCTGGTATTTTGTCTTTTACTACCCAGAGACTGGGAAGAATGGGAGATTTCTTTCCTTCTTGGAACTTCACCGTGTGACGCTCCCTAAGCAGAATCAGTGAAAATTACCAAGCACCTTATCATTTGATTTAGGAACAGAAAAAGAAAAGGGGACATATGGAATCATTGATTAAAATCAATGAGAATCATTGATTAAAGTACAAATACTGTTGAGTGCAGTATTTTTTTTTTTAATAGAGCTGACACAATGTAGCATTCATTTCAGGTGTACACATGGTGATTTGACAAGCTTGTATGTAACGCTATGCCCACCACAACGGTAGCTACCATCCGTCCCCATGCAGCACTATTACAGTACCTTTGATTATATCCCCTCTGCTGCGCCTTTCAATCCCATGACATGTTCATTCCGTAACTAGAAACCTCCATCTCCCGCTCCCCTTCACCTGTTTTGCCCACCCCCCCCCACCCTTTTCCCCTCTGGTAACCATCAGTTTGTTCTCTGTATTTATAGGCCTGATTCTTTTGTTTGTTTATTCGTTTGATTTTTTTAAGATTCCACATATGAATGAAATCATACAGTATTTGCCTTGTCTGACTCACTTCATGTAGCAGAATGCCCACTAGGTCCATCCGTGTTGTCTCAACTGGCGCTGTCTCATCCTTTTTTATGGCTGCATCACATAACATACCTTCCTAATCTATTCATCTATCTGTGGACACTTAGGTTGATTCTGTATCTTAGCTATTGAAAATAATGCAATAAACATAAAGGTTCATGTATCTTATCAAGTTAGTGTTTTTGTCTTCTTTAGGTAAAAACCCAATAGTGGAATTATTGGAACATAGGCTATTGCAATTTTTAATTGTTTGAAGAACCCCCCCCATACTGAAGCACCATTCTGTATTCCCACCCACAGTGCATGAGGGTTCCTTCTCTTCCACATCCTCACCAACTGGTGATTAGCGACGGTGAGCATCTTCTCATGTGTCTCATGTGTCTGTTTGTATCTGAATGTCTTCTGTGGAAAAATGTCTAGTCAGTTCTTCTGCCCATTTTTAGTGGGATTCTTTGGTTTTTCAGTGTTGAGTTATAGAAGTTCTTTATCCATTTCGCATATTAACCTTTATCAGATGTACCATTTGCAGATCTCCTCCCATTTAGTAGGTAGCCTTTTAGTTTTGTTGATAGTTTCCTTCACTGCGTAAAAGCTTTTTATTTTGATGTAGTCCCAACAGTTTATTTTTGCTTTTCTTTCCCTCACCTTAGGAGACATATCTAGCAAAATGTAGTGTACTGTTCTTTCTTTCAATAGTGCTTCCAATGGAAATGAATTCTATTTCTACCCTCACAACTATGGTAAAACTTGGAAGAGATTCTCATCTGGCTCTTAAATGTTACAAGAGAGCCAAAATTTTGTGTAATTTTAACTAAGGCAGGAAAAGTGATAAAATAATGAATTGGAACTTGAAATTGAATCATGTTCTAAGTACTTCTTGCAATTATCAGAATAATTATCTGACTGGATTTTACCAGGAAGTTTTATACTGGTGAAGTGTATTGGAGGAAAAGAGACTTACTCTGTAACTGCAAACTCCTTTCTTTCCCACTCTGTATGATTCATGGAGAACAGTGTTGCTTGGAAGTCTTCATATATCTACTACTGGCCTGAAATGTTTTAATGAGGTATGAAGCTTCTGAGAAGATTTAAAGTATGAAGGGTTGCTCACTGGCTTAGGCCGCTGCCTTCAGCTCAGGTCATGATCACAGGGTCCTGGGATCGAGCCCCACATCGAGCTCTCTGCTCAGCAGGGAACCTGCTTCCCTCTCTCTCTCTCTCTGCCTGCCTCTCTGCCTACTTGTGATCTCTCTCTGTCAAATAAATAAATAAATAAAATCTTTTTAAAAAAAAAAAGATTTAAAGTATGAGATTTAAGGAGTTCTTAGCAGAATAAACTGAATGGTGTGCCCTTGGCATGGAAAATTCAGAAAAAAGTGAACTTTCCTCCCTCATCTATCTTCTCTTGTATCCTCTCCCTCCTTCTTTTCTATTTCTTTCTCTTTTGTTATATAGTTTTGAATGGGATTCGGAGTTAGGTGATTTGAGCCCTGTTTTTTACTCCACTGATTTCTAGCTGTTGATTTGGACCGTGTTACTTATTTCCCTGTGCCTTTGTTATCTCATTTGTCAAATGGGGACTAGCGATGCCTATGTTAAAGGTAATGGAATTAAAATAAAATTATCCAGTAAAATATATTTTAAATGATGGTACAATATATTATTAATATTAAAAATTCAAACAGATGTTTAATATATCTAATCATTCATTCGGTCCACCAATATTTATTGAGCTAAGTGGCAGGTAACAAAAATACAGGAGTACTGTAAACAGATTTGGTCCCTGCGTGTTATGAAGCCTCCAGTAGATGGGGAGGACAGACAGTAAACAAGAACTTGATCAAACATACACCCATGATATGTGATCATTACCTGCTATAAAGGGTATGAACTGGATTCTGTGATAGGGAATAAAGGAAAGTACAGGGGAGAGTTCAGAAGCCAGTAGGGTGGTCAGTGAAAAGGTGACGTGTGGACTAAAACCTGAAAGCTTAAAAGGAACCAGCTCCCAAACTGAAGGAAACAATATGTCTATAGGGCCTGAGCATACCTCAAAGAGGCAAGCACTCTCGCATGGGGATGGATACCACTTCAGAGGAAATTCCTCCATGTTCCATTATTGCCAGCGTCAGTAGGGGAAGGGGTGACCCATCTGTCTGCCTTCACCCCAGTTCATTTGTTCTGAATGGTGTTTGACAGTGTCCACACCTCAGAGTTCTCAAATAGCCCCTGCCTGGGTGGCTCAGTGGTTGAGCCGCTGCCTTCGGCTCGGGTCATGCTCTCAGGGTCCTGGGATCGAGGCCCGCATCGGGCTCTCTGCTCAGCGGGGAGTCTGCTTCCTCCTCTCTCTCTGCCTGCCTCTCTGCCTGCTTGTGATCTCGCTCTGTCAAATAAATAAATAAAATCTTAAAAAAAAAAAAAAAACATAGGGGAAAGTGGGCCATCAGGAAGGAAACACAGTAAGAGGTTGCTAAATATAATAGTTGCTAAATATAAGATCAGTATACAAAAATCAGTTGCATTTCTTTATATCAGCCAAAAACAAAAAGTTAAAATTTTAGGAGACCATTTATAATAGCAATAGAAAGGAATAAATATAAAAAAGTTGTGTGTGCCCATTACATAAATATATAAATACAGGTATATACACTAAAAAAATACTTCAATGAAGACCTATGTCACATTATTGAATTGGGAAGTCTTAATATCTAAGAGATGTCATTTCTCTCAAATGCATCCATAAATTCAATTCTACCCAAAATCTTAAAAAGGTCTTTGGGAGGACCTTACTAAGCTATTTCTAAAATGTACTTTGAGTAAGAAAGGGAGGGGGGGAGGCCAAAATGTTTTTGAAACAATAGGAAAGCAGAAAAACTTGTTCTACCCAATATCAAGACTCATTCTAAAATGATGCTGTTCAGTCTGTGTAATATTAGCCATAGGATGATAAAGAAATCAGTGGAAGAGAATGGAATACCTACAAACAAACCACTGTGGATACGGAAACAGAGGTATAATCTTACATCTGTGGGGAAAGCTTGAACTAGTCAGTGTTTGATGCTGGGTCAACTAGCCACATGGGGAAAATTCAGTTAAATTCGTTCTTCTTAGCCCACTCAAAAATAAATGCTGTGTTTGCATAACTATTTCCCGATAAAGTGGTATTACAAATAACTGGAATGAATATCCTTTTACCCAAATCTTTGTCTGTATTTCTGATTTCATTAAAGTATGTAGTTCTTATTTAGATATTTGACACATCATTCTAAATTGCCCTCCGGAAAATGTATCCTATTTTATATTACTACCAGCAATGTTTTAAGTGTACCTATGTCACCAGAGCTTGTCCCTATTAGAAATTATCACTTTTACTCCCTCTGATTTAAGTGAAAATTGCATTTATATTTTAATTTACTCTTAAAAGTTTCTAGTACAAGTGAATATTTTTTCATATGAACACTAGCCAATTTCATTTTTTATTGTATGCTTTTGCCTTTATTCACTCCCTATTGGATATGCTCTTAATTTTTTATTGGTTTGTGTAAACTAAATATTAAGGACAGTCATCCTTATCAGTTTTTTTAAAAACTTTGTCGGTAGTTTCCCATTTTTAACATATTGAAGTGTTTTTTTTTTTTAACTTAACTTTTTTCTTAGAATTTAAATATTATTTTTTTCTAAACAGTTACCTAATATCCCAATCACTTAATGAAAGATCTGTCACATATCCCCTATTTTTTAATTTTTTTAATCATACATTTAATTATTAAATATACTAACCTCTACATCTGGGCTAGTTGTTCTGATCTCTGTATCTAGTTTCACATCAGAATTCAGGATCAGACTTTTAAACTGAAGTTTGAGCATATGAGCTCTTGTTACCATATCAAAGGACACACATCTATATTTGGAAAAAATATTTATCTATATACTACATCTGTTATATTATTCTAAGTTTTGTTAGCTTTATGTAGTAAATGAGCAAACGTTGATTTGGGTTATTCCTTTTTTTTTTTTTTTTCAATTCTTTTTTCTCTCTCTTCTTCTTTTTCACCTCTCTTGTACCCACTTGCTTACTGTCTCTCAACTTTTTCTCTCCTCTTTTCTTCCTTTATTTCATCCTCTGTTCTTCCTCCTTTCCTTTCCAGCCACCCAGTTCTTTTTAATATTCTGCTCTCAGTTTCTCTATTCTAATTGTCTTACTGGATGTTTGTCTTTCTTGCTTTTTCCCACTTCTGTTCTCCTAATTGGGTTATGAGAGTGTTGAATATCCACAAGGTCAAGTGATTGAGAATGACAGTTTGAGAAAAGAGAAGTAAAAATGGTGCCTTAGAATATGGGATACTTTAAATTATAATTGTCCATCAGATATAAATGGAAACTTCCTTTTCTAACAAAAAACACATTTCCCTTTTTTGGTAATACTTTTTCTTCTATTACTTTTGTAACTTTTCTTCCTCAAAAGGAATGAAATGAGTTCTTATACAACACTCTATTTACTCTAAGAGGCCCAATTAGCATTTCAAACTCTTTGTAAGTCAGTTGCCATTAAAAAATAGTTTACCACCCTGTTTTTTGTGAAAAAAATCTAAAATTCATAGACTTAATATTTGATAAACCAAAAAAATTAGTTTTATCAAATTTTTAACAGGATACGAGCAGAAAAAGATTTTTTTAATGGGAAAATATTCAGTCAACCAGAACTTTGGTAACAAAGACACTGATATTTTCTTTGTTGAATATAAGTATTAAACATGTTTTATAATGCTTGAGACTCTAGGTCAGGTACTGGCCTAAAGATTATCAATTCTTTTTATACATAATATATTCATCAAATCCTAATGGAAAATGTGTTGAGATAGGCATTAGATTATATCAATTCCTATTTTGTACTTTTGCCAATCTCCTTGAAGTTAGACTCAATGACTTCATTTCTATTCTATAAAATAAGAATAATGATATTTACCCTATTCAGCTCATTAAGATACTAAAGTCCTCAATAATTAAGCATTTAAAACAAAAAGACATTCATTTTTAAAGGAAACTAGGAACTAGGAGCTATTTAGAAATACAAAAGAAATGAATTTATGAAAGAATATATAAAACTCACAGTTTATGGGCCTCCATTCAGTTACCTTCCTATCACTCTTAGATAAAGCTAAATAGATGCCCAAAAATGCAATAGAAAACTTGAGGGCTTAAATTGGGAAAATGAGGAGCAGTAGTTCAACAGTATACGAGGATACCATCAGGTACAAATAACAGAAACCCAGTATAACCTAGCATCAGGAGGGAATTTATTTGCCTGCAAAAGCCAGAAGTCCGTGGTGTATCCTAGCTTCAAATACAAGTTCAGTAATGTCATAGGCCTTCTGTCTCTCTAGTCTCCTTGCCTAGAAAGGACTGTCCTTATCTTATGATAAGATGGCCCCAGCAGCCACAAGTATCCATTATCTTGAACGTTGATGAGGTCAGAGAAAGAAATGAGATTGGATTACCCCTAGAGGATTCTTAGTGACTTAGCTTGAAGCAAAAGCTGACCATTACACTAGTCACTATATCCAGGGATATAATACACTCTTTGCTCTTTTGGTAAGGGAGGCAGGAATGTATGGTAAACAGCCCCAACAGAATGAGACAGAAAAATGTCACTTCCCCAGAGCAGATGGTATTGACTTGATGAAAGTAATAGATGCCCTTTTGAGACCATATTTTAATGGTAAACATTATATTCCCACTAACATGAGTTGTATTTTCTCTAATGTGAGAGTTTCCTTTCCTTCACAACCTCACTAGCACTTGGTATTCTCAGTCTGATTCATGCTAACTCTTCTGATGGATGTGTAATGGTACCCCACTTTAAGGTACATTGCCTCAGTGAATAGCCATGTGGAGTGCCTTTTCATTTGCCAGTGGGACATACTTGTTGCATTGGTTTTTACTTTTAGTACTTTTATTTATTCATAAATATTATTCATATTTATTCAAATATGACACAGTGTATCTTAGATGAGTGTATCTATAATCATCAATATAAATACTGATCTTATTTATACATTATTAAATGTACACAAATTATTTCTAAGTAAGGAGTGTGTGTGTGTGTGTGTGTTGTATGCACACGCATGCATACAACCATAAATCTCAACCTTGGAATCAGATACATTTTTCAGCAAATCTCAGAATATAAATGTCAGCGACCTATTTGGGAAAAGGGTTGCAACTCTAGATTTTATTAATCAAAGTGAAGTTAGTCTGTGTTAAAATTTTAAGGAAAGTATATTGAGATAAGGAAGACTGTGAAAAAGAAATTAAGAGTTCAATTTTGGATGTGTTATGTTTCAGATGTCTATCATCTAAGTGATGTGTAGAGTATGCAGTTGGGTATTTAAGCCTGGATTTTACTGCAGAGGTTAGGGTAGGTGATATTAATTTTTTTTTAAGATTTTTTATTTATTTATTTGACAGAGAGAGACAGCGAGAGAGGGAACATAAGCAGGGGGAGTGGGAGAGGGAGAAACAGGCTTCCCACCAAGGAGAGACCCTGATGCAAGGCTTGATTCCAGGACCCTGGTATCATGACCTGAGCCAAAGGCAGACGCTTAGTGACAGAGCCACCCAGGTGCGTGGTGATATGAATTACTGAGTCAACAGCACAGAGATGGATCTTAAAACCATGAGGCACCATAAGGAAGTGAGAGAGAGAAGAGACGACTGAGCTCTGGGGCTCCCCAAAAGTGACAAGTCACAGGTCAAAAGGGTAAAGTGGAACCTATGGAGTAAATTGAGAAGGAGCATCCAGTGGAAGAGATGGAGAACCAAAGCAAAGTGCTGAGTCACAGACGACAGATTTTTCCTTTGCAGAATGGTGGTAATTATACTACCAAACTCACAAGTTGCTATGAGAAGCAAAAGAATCAATACATACTCGGCATTTGACCCAAAATATGTGCTCAGTAAACGTGAACTACTTGTTTAAAATATATGTAGGGAAAAGCATCCCCCTTTATTATTGTAGAAGTGTATTACCAAACAACTGGGTCTGGGAGTTCTGCTACTGGAAACCAAGTAACATAAAATACACGGAGAATAAGAACATCTGAAAACAATGACTTCATTAAGTCAAACAAACTTTTAAGTCAAACAAACTTGGATGGGTCTTGGCTCTCTGTTGACCTTGGACATGTTACTGAGCCTCTCCAAGCTTCAACCTTCCTATCTCTAAACCAGGGATGATAATAGCACTTCTACAATGGTTTGATGGAAAGATTGACTGAATGCATATAAAGTGCTTACCATAACTAAACTAAAGTGTTACTGAATTCTGGGAAATTAAAGTTAACTATTTCCATGCTCCACTTCCCTAAAATGAACTTCAGGTCTCCCATTATTACCCTGAATTAAGAAGTAGCTGAAGCTTTATTCTGGACAATACTGAGTCACTGATAAAAAGAGTATTTGCGACATATGTGTCCTGGATAATTTTATTTTCTAAAATTCATCAAAACACTTACTTTGCTTAAAACTTTGCTAAAAATATTTCTAAAATATGTTTCTGGTAATGTATTTAATATTAAAGATACTTGAATCTTTGGGAGAGAGGAGCACACAGCTATCTCAAGGACATTGTTCTGAACATTAATCTTCAGATCAGTGCAGAGTCAAGAGCTTTGGAAGATTATACCAAATCTGTACTAAAATAGCTTATTCAGGATTTTTTTTAATTTTAAGATCCTCTAATAATTATTTATTTTATAACTTTCATCTTTCTTCCATGGGAAGTCCTGTGGAGAGCCATCAGTTAATATGGATTTCCTGTTGACCGTATTAAACAAGGCTCACTGTAGTATAATTTAAGTAAGATTTTTTACTAAGAAACAGTAATCAGAATCATTTTAGTAGACATGAGATGTAACCAACAAGTTATTATCATTGATGCTAAGATGGAAAGGTACTAAAATGTTTTCTCAAATACTGTGCATTTTTCTACTGTTGTTTTTTTTTTTAAGATTTTATTTATTTATTTGACAGAGATCACAAGTAGGCAGAGCAGCAGGCAGAGAGAGAGACAGGGGGAAGCAGTCTACCTGCTTCCGAGCAGAGAGCCTGATGTGGGGCTCAATCCCAGGACCCTGAAATCATGACCTGAGCCAAAGGCAGAGGCTTAACCCACTGAGCCACCCAGGCGCCCCTCTACTGTTGTTTCTAATATCTACTATTCCCATGCATAGACCTTTCAAAAATATACTCTTTCTATATAAATATACCTAAGTCAACTCCACCTCTTTCCCTGATCCTACTCTGATTTAGTTCACCCAGTTTCTCTCACTTTCTCTCCCTTTTGAACCCCACTAGTACTTTCTTGGCAACTTGTGAGGGGTTTACATTTTGTCTTGCCTTAGTTACCTGTGAGTTTTTCTGTTGTGCTTCTGGGTTCTGTAGACTCCTTGGGAACACTGACTGAATCTTCTTCTTTGCTTATTTCTTTATCTCACATGGAGACTCTAGATATACATAGGAGACTCTTAATGATAACGGCAGATTGAACAATGCAATCACCTATAGATTAGCTGTTCTTATGACTAATCACCATTAAGTGGATGTGTATAGAATATAGCGAAATATCAATGCTTATGTGGTAGGTCTAAAATGAAGTTACTTCATAATATCTTCTTACACTGCAGAATGACATTATGAATCTTTAAATCACAAAGCCCTCTTAATCTGCCTGTGGGTGGTTTTTTGTGTTCTTGTAAGCCTCTGACTCTCCTCTTAACAATTTCTCTGCTCAGCTTCAAACCTTTCCTTTTATTTATCTGGACTAAGCCAGCATGCAAAACCAAGAATGCCGAGAAAAATATTATCCTTTCATTGGAAATGCCCAAGTGTATTATATGTTTGCCCAGATGTATGGATAGTCCTTAGTAGTTTTCAAGTAACTATTTTATTAGGGATCGATTTGTACATTACGAATCTTTAGAAAAGATGACTAACCCTTTTGCAATCAAAGTGTTGGTTTATTGGTGTTGTCACGACTGGATCTTGGCTATGCTTTGCATTTCATTTTTTCAGAATATCAAGATTTAGATATAACACTTCTACCAGCGACTTCTGAGTCACAGGTACCAAGAGGAAATTGGCTACTATTTGTACATTCTAGTCCGTTTCTTCCGGATGATCTTGATATACTGGAAACTGAGTTTTTCAAGGGCTCCTAGAAGTATTTATAACATACATGCTTTGTGGGAGACCAGCATAACCTCCACTTCATAGACAATTTCAGAAAGAGTTTTCTACACAAAAAAGTCTAATCTTCAAATGGCAACAGCCATTTATTTGGAATGTTATTTTTCTAAGATAGAAGGTAGATTTCCTTATAACATTTTTACCTAAAAAATTAATTTTTGCAGAACACTCTTATTCCTCCTCATCTAGTTCTTTTACGTATTCAAACTCAGAGCCACTTGTCATATGTTTATGGATGCAAAAGGAGTGGATGATGAGAGAGTTACCTTAAATTAGAAAAAGTATGTTTTTATTTTATATTACTAGATTATAATAGATGTGTTTTTAACTTTACTTGTGTATTATAGTACAAGACACAAATAGGAAAGTGCTGAAATCTTATTTTTACACCTCGTTGACTTTTCACTCATATGTTCTCCACTCAGGTCAAGCAATAGAACATAACTATTATTGCCAAAAACCCCACTCTGTCTCCACCCAATCACTACTCCATCTCTTTCCTCAGTGTAACCCCATCTTGACTTCCTAAACCATAAATTTATTATTTTCCTGATTTTTGAACTGTATATAAATGGAATCAGATAGTGTATTTCTTTGGCCTTGGGTTTCTCTTGTCCAACAGTGTTTTTGTGAGGTGCTCCCCTACTGTTACCTATAACAGCAATTCATTCTTTTTCATTGTCATCATAGTATTCTCCTGTAGCACTAGATCACAATTTAGCCCTTCCTGTGGATCATTTGGGTACTGTCCAGTTTAGACTCATAAGTAATGCTGCTGTGAACATTCTGGCATACGTCTTTGAGTGAACAAGGATATGTGTTTCTCTGAGATTATCCCTAGGAGTGAAAATTCTAGGCCATAAGTTACATTTATGCTCAGCTTTCGTGTATGGTCTTAAACCATTCTTCAAAGTGGATATACCCATTTTCATTTGCACCAGCTGTTTTGCTTCCTTCACATCTTCCCCAGCACTGGGCATTGTCAATCCTTTTCATTCTAACCATTCTGAGAGTGTGTGATGGTATGTCTTTGTGACTTTAATGTCTATTTCCAGATGAATAAGGATGTTGGGAACCTTTTCATTATTGGCCATCTGGATATTCTCCTTTGTGGTGTGTTTTTTCAAGTCTTTTGATCCATTTTTTTTTTCCTTCTGTTAGGCCACTGTATCATTATAAATTTATGTGAGTTCTTTGTACGTTATGTATACAAACCCTATTTTAGTTACATATATTACCAATTAACCCTAACTACGACATGAAGAAGAAATGCCAGAATTGGTAGATTTAAGCTGTAACATTCACAAAACTGCTTGGATGCTTTTTTGGAAATGTCCTAAGATTTAGACATACAGATGCCTAGAGGAGGATGTAAAATTCCATCTACTTTGTTCTACCGTCTTCATCTACCAAATCCAGTGTCATTGGATTTTAGTCCTCGATAACTATTAGCTAGTGCTATGAGCAAGGTGTTAGTATTAACTAGTGCTAGGGAGAAAAATATCACAAACTAGAGCTTAAAGCTACAACTATTTGTCATCTCACATGTTCAGCAGAGTAGTAGAGATGCTCAGCCTAACTCAGAACGGCCAACTCTCAGTCCCTCTCTTCTGAGCCACTCTTGGTTCCCCTTTCTGCTTTTTTTTTTTTAAATTTATTTATTTGGCAGAGAGAGAGAGAGAGAGATCACAAATAGGCAGAGCAGCAGGCAGGGGGGGGGGAAGCAGGCTCCCTGCTGAGCAGAGGGCCCAATGTGGGGCTCGATCCTAGGACCCTGAGATCATGACCTGAGCTGAAGACAGAGGCTTAACCCACTGAGCCACACAGGTGCCCCTCCCCATTCTGCTTCCTACTAGCCTGTTTCTTCATGCTGATTACACCCTGATTCTTTCCCTGGGCTTGGCAGCAGATAATGTCCGTTGAAAGCCCACGCTGAGTACGTTTGTTTTTAGTTTCTGGGTCTCTAAAGTGATGTGGATAGTCTGATTTTAGTGTAAGATGTACTCATGCACATTTTTAAATAACTCAGTAACACTAATGTAAGAACATAAAATACTGTAGAATATCAATCAGGAGTTCACTCCTAGGAGTTCAGTGTTATATTAGGTACTAAGGAGATGGATGGTGGTACCAGCGTAGGAGTAATATAAGTTAGCAATTTAATATCTACCTTTTTGACAAGAGCCCATTTTACTGTATTTTAGGTGCTATCCATTGTAATAGAATCAGAAAGGTCTTTTAAGTCTTTTGGATCACTGTTGTCACTTGGGACCTGAGGAGACTAGACCACATCATCTCAAAATTTCTTCCAGCTCTAAAATTCTGGGTCTTTGAATTTAGCAACTTCTCATGAAAGATTTAAGAAGTAATTACCACTTCTTTTCTCAATGATGTAACTCCAAAGCAAAATACTATGTACAAAAATAGTTCAAAATAGCATTTAACTATAGTTCAACGTGAACTAAAATGGTACAGCCAAAACACTATCTAAAAAGGAAAGTTGGTCATTTCCCTTGTTAATCAAAACAAACCCAGCAATCTCACTGACAATTACAATTTCCCTGAGATTTCTTCCCGGCATTTCTGTAATGGGCATCAGGCCAAGTTGCTGCTGTGAAACCATTAACTGCAAGAATCTTCATCTTGGCATTCTGAGACATTAATAAATTAATGGAAAATGGGTTAAAATTCCCTCAATTTCTGATTGAATATTATCTTCTAAAATTAAACATGTCCCTTAAGGGGAAAATTAGATCTTTAATTTTAGTGTGTTTTAGAAAAATGAAAAACTGACTGAATTCTGTCAGGGGAAATCTCTTTGCATGGTTTCTTTAAGGTCATGTACATGTATTAGGTAGAGCAGAATTGTATTTCCTTTTAAGAAGGGTAACAGATAAGCACTTCTCTCCATCACAAGGTCAGTTCTTGGCCATTTTTTTTTTTTTTTTAAGAATACTACCCAAGTACTAATCAAGATTACTTTGCTCTGTGATTGGATACTAGTTTTGTAATTCCTTGCTTAATTCTTAATTCAGATGAGCACCAAATCATCTTTTATTGGGGAAAATTTATTCTTCTTTGTGTCTTTTCATATCTTTATACTTTCCCATTAACCATTATGTATAGCTATGGGTGATAACTTCCAAAGAAACAGAAGACCACAAACTTCCTATGAGACGTGAAACCTCTTTCTCCATACTTAAGTTACCTTTATTCAACAGCAGCCACTTCGGTACCTGGTGTATAGTAAAATTATTATTTTTTTAGCATTATTTATGGAATACTAGTAAGGGTTAAAGTATCAGGTTGACTGCCAGTAGTCATAAATATATAGGGAATAAACAGTATTTCTACTTGTCTTTGCGGCTATGATACTGATGCCACTGTCCGTTTGTTCAATATGCCTGCACCACTGTAGTCCCCTGCCTCCTGGATGTTCTGTGTGATCCACAGTTATAATGCTAGCAACTGCCCTCAATCTGTCTTCATGAAAGTCAGAAGGTCAGAGCATTTTTGTAAGGACCCTCTGGTTTACTTGAAGATAACTGAAGAATTTTCTACTGTGAATTCACAGAAGCAGATTGAGATCAAACTTTTCATACTCATTTCCTTTAGAAACACACAAATATCCAGCGTCTTCTCTCTGCAGATTTTAGTTCTCATCACCTGAAGGGGTCGTGTTGGTAATAAAATAGGAAATAGAAAAGCCAGCCAGTTTTCACCTGATCTCTATGAGGGCACTACTACCCCACATTAATCCCACTTGAAATCACTAGAGCATCTAACGGAGTAATTCACAACAAACATCAAATGACTGCTAAACAGACCAAACCTCCTACGGAATTATTTTATTTTGAAGAAGCAAAATGCAAAGAGCCATTCCAAACTTCTTCCCCCAACCTCTTTACTTTCCTGTCTCTGGACATACTCTCTCACAATGTTATTGTCTATTCTGACAACGACCACCATCTTTATTTGGACATCTCCCCACCCGTTAGCTATAAAATAAAACCCAAAGTCTTTATTCTGAGACTCGGGCTGTCCCCAAGCTTTTCCTGACCTACCTTTCTAAGTTAGTTTTTTGTTGTATCCCTGGAAAATCCTGTGCTTCATCAGCCACACTGGACATTTAATAATTTGTGAACGATGGCCTACCATTTTTTGTATTTCCTCATGATTTTCATCCCACCTGCAAGTATAGTATTTAAAGGACTCAGGTATGATTCCTGGCTCTGCAACTTTCTAGGTGTGTCTTCCTTCTAGGCCTCAGTTTCCCCATCTGTAAAATGGGGATTCATCATAGCAGCTCCTTCCTGTGGTTACCATGGTGATTAAAGTTGTTAGTACATTTAAAGCACTTGGTATATTCCCAGCACACATAGAGATAAAAAAATCTGCTGTTACTATTGTTATTATTATTTTTGTTGTTCTGTGAGCTTTCTCACTCTATTACGGCCTTCCAGCTTTACTTCTATTTCTTTTTTTTCCCCCCATATTCTAGATATATTTTATTATTTTAGCGGGATGTGGCAGGTGGGATCCACCATTTCTAGGCTAAATGGAAAAAGAAAACATGACCCTCTCCAAAAAACAAACCTACATTTTTTTGCTGACATCAACAACGTCAGAGTGGAAACAAAGAAATAAACCAGAGACCATTGGCTTCTGTTTCATTAGAAACACATGAAGAAAATACCTGCCAATGAGAAAACATACTTCTGTTTCTTGAAGCTAGACCTAGCAACTCCAGTTGGCAACAGTCCCTTTGTCATCCTAGCTTCTATCTTCTTTAATACACTTTTTATAGTCTTTACGCCACTGAGTATGGGAGTGTCGTTGTTTATGTGTGTGACATCTCTCATGTGTGTGACTTCTCTCTTCTCTGAGATGGAAAACTCCTTGAGGGCAGAGGCTACTTCATACCCATACTGTATCCTCTGCAGTGCCCTGTTTATCTCTTGGCTGACCGAACAGATGAATGAACAAATAAACAAGGAGTAATTCATGTGAAGCCTGCCTTTCCCTTTAATTGAATGATATTAAAATAACTTCTCATGTGTTGAGAACGCTTTTAGTCTACAGGACATTTTACAATCCTTATCCTATTTTATCTTCCTCTTGCCTCTATTAAACCATGTTTTTTGAGAAATCCTGAAAGGATTATATTGGCCATGCGAGTCTGATGCTTTCTGATTGATACAGGAATCTGCACAACTTCTACAATTATAGGTCAGTTCACACTAAGCTAGTAAACTCATTTGCACTTTGATTGAACAAATCAAAGCATAGGCTTCATGATCATCTCACATATGATGGTTAATGCTGAAGAAATGTTTACATTTCTAGAATATTAGGTAAGAACTCTGCAGTTAATGTTTGCATATCTTAAGCAACTTTTTGTTCCTTCTCAGGGAACACACGTGAGACTGACCTTAAATAGGGTCTTTCCCTGAGGGCACTGCTGTTTTTTACAGAGCTCCTATGGCTACAAACTAAATATTGTTTATCTTCTTTTCCTTGCGATACAAAGAAAGAATTGTTCATTCCGGGTTTCTCATCACCTATTGGTGGGTCCTATAGGTTCAAGACAAAATCAAGGATGTTCGAGTTATTGTTTTTATATGTCTTATATTGAAGAAAAGGAAGGATTTTGGCTGCTTTAAAAATTGGAAATCTAACATACATTATTCCCCTGGATGACATAGTTTATAAATGTCAAAACTAAAATTCAGCCTTTGACATCATATATGATGCTAATGCTGCTATTAGCAAATTATAGTAGTCCTAACTACCATGTACTAAGTACTTACTCTGTTGAAGGCATTTTATAAACATTATCTCATTGTGTTCTTACCTTCTGAGGTAAATGTGTGTATATCTCCCATTTCAGGAAGCAGAGAAAATAAAATAATTTGCTTCAGTGGAGTATAGCAGAGCCAGGATTCAAACTGTTATGTCTGATTCCAGAAGCTTTGCTCAAAGCCATTTAACCACCTGAGCAGTCTTAATGCCATGTCTCTAGGATAATTCCTAAAGCTCAGTGTTGAGAACTGAACTTGACTCCTGCCCCTGACCTGTTCTCTCGTCTTCCCCATCCCAGGTGGTGGTGCCTTCATCCGAGTTCTCAAACCGGAGCCCTGGCTCATCCTTCATTTTCCCTCACCCTGCTTCCAGCCAGCCAGTTCTTCTCCCTGTCGTCACCCGGCTTGTTCCATTTAGCTTGCCACGCACTCGTCCTTGCCCGTCACTCACAGATGCAGTGAACCCTCTCCCAGTTACCTCCCGGCTCGTCTGTCTCCTCTTCGCCGCCCACTCCCACTCATATCTGTGCTCCCACAGAAGTCCCAGAGACCTTTAACGCCTATGGCCCCTTAGCTCAGTGTGGCCCCACTAAATTTGCAATAAAGTTAAACTGTGCTGTGCCCCTGAATCCCTGTATGCTCTGTCCCAAAGCTGCCCCCCGCCCCCCGCTCTACTTTCTGTGGTTTCCCAGAAGCTCTCTTGTCTTGGAGTCCCAGGGCTCTTTTTTGTAACCCCCTCCCCCATACCAGGCTCCCATCCTCAGGGACTTTGCAAGTTCTGTTCCCATTGCCTCAGAAGTGATTCTCTGGCCCTTGCACACAAACACATTCTTTACGCAACTGTTTTGTACATATCCTTTAATGTCTCCACTTCCGTGTCACTTCCTCAGAGACAACTTCCCTGGCACCCTGTTTCAGTTAGGTCTCCCGGTTCTACTTGCCCAGGGAACCCTTACTTTTCCTTCACAGTAATTATCACCTATCTGTTGTCTCCTTCAGGACACTGTAAGCACCAAAAGGACGGGGATAGGGACAGTAAATATTTTCACCACTGTATGCAAAGCATATGCGTGCAGCCCAAAGAAAGTGCACATTAAATATTTGTTGAATGAATGAAAGACAAACAGCTTAAGGACAGTGCATCTACTGTATTTCACTAAATTGAGAATAAATATTTACTCATCTCTGAAGAACTCCAAAGATAATAGTAAAAGATGCAATAAAGTCTTAAGTAACCAACTCATATTCCTAGTTTAATATTCTTACTCATTCTTGTCTTCCTTCCCCTCCCTTCCTCTTTCCCTTTTGTCTCCTCTTTTCTCCCCTCCCCTTCTCATTCCTGCCCCCCCTTCTCTCACCACCACCCTCCCTCTCCTTCCCTTCTCTTTCCTTCAAGAAGCATTTCCTGCAGGTAACAGACAAAACCATCAGGGTGTTTTAATACCCAGAGAGCCACTTGGAAGGCTTTTCGGTGACTCACTGACCCATACCTGCAGCTGATTTCTTGCCCAAATTTTCCTTAGCTATTTTCAGTGATTCCAAGACACCACACATACCTCTAGAGTCTAACAGTAAACGTTAGTCTGGAGATCCAGACTCTTAGGGAATATACCAGTCTCCCCCCAAATTAGGTGCACTAGTTTACAAGCAACAAATATTTCTCTATAGTTCTTTGAAGATTGGGAAGGGCTGCGATCAGAGTTCAAAGTGGCCTGTATCACCTGTGTCCAGATCTCCTATTTTAGAAGACCCTTGTTTTACCAGAGAAGTAAGTTTGAGTCTTCATGATCAAAGTTCCTAATTCCATAGCTTTGGCGAGTTGACCTGCTACGGGGTCTTAGCTGGTAGAAAGCTCGGTGTTCTGCATTTGAGATTATTTGAGGATCCTCAGCCTCTGTTTAATGATAGCTGTTGCTGTTAATTGGGAATGTAGATCTGTTGTACCATCCATACTCTCTGTCCAGCCTCTGTCATATCCCATGCCTTTCACAGAGGCCTGAGCCCTATAGATACTGGTAAAGGGGAGATTCTCCTAGACATTCATAACTGTGATTCCAGATAAGCATCGGATATTTGAACAAGCAAGTTTTTGAGACCTGACATACTGGGCTCATTGGAGCCGTCCATCCTGGCATGTTGAACTTTGTGACTATCAAGAGGTTTAAAAAAAAAAAAATACTACTAAGCTACACACATTCTCTCTCTCTGAGAGAGGCAGTAGGAGTGCTTATCATTAATCCACAAGAACTGGGTTGAGTACTCCAGAAATGTTTTAGCAGCATGCAAGGGAAATCTCACCGGCCTTTTTGCCTTATGAGTTCCTGGCTGTTGGTTGCCTGCTTCTCAGGATCCCTTTCAGATTTTGCCACAGACTCTGTCTAAGATGTCTCACACTGTGGAGAAGTGCTTTGGGATACTCTGGGACATCTTCCTTCTCGGAGATGATTTCCTTACTTGAACACATCTGTTGAGTCCCTTACAGGATAGTTCTGTGCTGAGGGGGACATTTGCCTTGCAGAATCTGCTTCACCTGAGCCTTCCTATCCAAACAGAATTGCAGTAAAAGTCTGGCAGCCTTACTTGCAGAATTCTTGAACTCAGGAGGGCATGTGGGGGCCTGAATTTTTAGTGCGGTCATTCAATCTGAGGATATCATTTGGCAGATATACTAAATATCCCATCTGTGAAAAAAAATGAAAATTGATTTAATTTTCATTATTGTATCGTTCAAAGGCTCCACATGTGTTTCTTGACTACCTTGTCCAAGATATGGATTCATTAGTTATAGGTTATAAAATAAACCCATAGCAATGTAGATAATCTGAAATTGCAGAGAGAGAGGAATATTGAGATCATTTACGGCACTTAAAGCTAAGTAAGTGGAAAGACACAAGAAAATCTAACTAACGATATACTAGAATACTGTCCAGCTCTGTCATCCTGCCCTTTCTTTCTCTTCTGTTAAAACTTTCTCTTAATGACAACATCACTACATAGTACGTTAGGCAAAGATTCAAACTTCTGGGGGCATATAAATAATAATTTCATTCACTGATGTAGTTTCTCTTTCTGTAGTTAAGTAAAGAAAGTAATTGTTCACATCAACTAGGAAGTTAATTAAGCAGCATAGATGACATCAGCATGTCCTGGGTTTATCCCAGGAAGGAGCAAAGAAGGACAGAAGTACTAATGTGTGTGGTTAATTTCTGTGAAGCATTATGCAAAGTACTTTATCTGTTTCATCAATTCTAACTGTCATAGCAGTCTTGTGACATATAAACCGTTATCCTTATTTTTCATAAGTGAAGAGATTGTCTTGAAGAGGTGGCATTTACTGCCCAAGTTCACACAGATAATATTGTGTAAAACCTAAGATTAAAGCCAGATTGCCCTCACACATCTGATTATGTGCCCACAGAAGACTGACAGTCATTATGGCCAATATATGAAACAGGAAATATTTTAAGTATGGATGAAAGCTTTGGAAGCAGCAGAAAAACTAATGAAATGTATCTTTATATATTCTAAACCTAAAATTTTGAAGTTGAAATATAAGACTCAGTTGATAATCTTTCAAAAATAAAAGACTTACAGGGAATATTTAAATATAAAAGTAAAATCTTACTATTTAAAATATAATTACTTGAGGTGTGCCTGGGTGGCCGACTCCATTGGTTAAGCATCTGACTCTTGGTTTTGGCTCAGGTCATGATCTCAGGCTCATGAGATTGAGCCCCAGGTCTGGCTCTGTGCTCAGCGTGGAATCTGCTTGAGATTCTCTGCCTCTCCCTCTCCTTCTGCCTCTCTCCATGCTTGTGCTGTCTCTCTCTGTGCCTCTCTCTCAAGTAAGTAAGTAGGTAAATTAATTCTTTTAAAAAATAAGAAAATATAATCATTTTAGTCCTAAGTGCATTACTGAGGGAAAAAAAAAAAATCCCAGAGCATCAAATATTTAACATTAAGTACCTAAGAGAGTTCTGAGTAAGAGGAAGAAAGTGAGACAGTGAATTAATTATCTACTGGTGTTTAATCATCCAGGCATTTTTTACCAATACGAATTCTTGTAAAGCTACTCAGACTAAGGGAGTGGGGCATAGGAATCCAGGAATCCTTCTACCTATTTTTTTCCTTGGTCTCTTAATAGCTCATGCACGTCCAGAGACATCTTTGCGGATTCCCAAGCACTGCATGACGATCACGATCACCACAATGAGCCAAAAGCATTAGGATCTAGTTAGTCTCCAAAGACAGGAGAGCAATAGATAGTCCAGGAAAAGGAACACAAGTATACTCCCAAAGTCGGGGCTGTGTTCACTTCCTAACATAATGAAGATATCACAGCACCATCATCTGAGTCAGGGTTCCGTAATGGTGGCTTTACACTGGAGCCATTTGTCAGCTCTTGACCTTCGGCAAAGGCTCTCACCTTCCTTAATCCTCCAGTCATGTGCCAAAGGTGCTTGGACTCCAGAGATTCTCAAGTTCACGGCGGAGCTACTTGGCTCTACTTTCTGCTGTGTGTACTGGTTTAGGGAGGCTTTCTACTCTCATCTTTTGAAATATTCCAGGAATTGTTTCAATTTCTCTTCAATAGTAGAGCATCTTAGAGTAGCATAAAAGGCTGTTTGTCATCTTCAAATGCCCTCCCTGGTCAAGAGACAGATGCCTATAGAAGGCTTGAATACAAGAATATATATATATAACTGTAACAAAAAGATGATGTTCTACACACACTCCTGAAGACACACAAGGCTCCCTGGAGATGGTACTCCCTGAAGTTAACATACTACAGTTAAATCTCAGCAGCATCTGCTTGGACCACTACCCAATGCAGGAATCCCTTCAGGACCTTCCTTACCAAGCTCTATTTGAACACTTTTTTTAAAGACGTTTTATTTATTTATTTATTTATTTATTTTGAGAGAGAGAGAGAGAGAGAGAGCACAAGTGGTGAGAGGGGCAGAGGGAGAGGGAGAAGTAGACTCCCCACTAAGCAGGAAATCTGACCTGGAGCTTGATTCCAGGACCTGGAGGAGACCATGACCCTAGATAAAGGCAGTCACTTAACTGACTGAGCCACCCAGGCACCCCTATTTGACCACTTCTTTTCTTTTCTTTTTTTTAAATGTTCTGTACTAACAGCAGACAACCTCCTGCCAAAGCCTAAGGCAGGAGCCCTCTATGCTTAATCTATAATGGAATTACCTGGAGAGCATTTAAAATGACCATCCCATCCCAGAGGGTTGTGACAAAGAGAACACGATGATATATAGGAAAGCACTTTGTAAACTATAATTCACAGCAGAAATGGAAGGCATATCGTTGTTTGTGCTGTTGAACAATAATTTCTAAATATTCACCCATCATTCCAGCCTATCTAAACTTTTTCAGATCTGCCATCCAACTTATTTTCTATTTTTTCCAGCTATGTCAAACTTTTCTCTTTTCTTTTTTTATTTTAAAGATTTTATTTATTTATTTGACAGAGATCACAAGTAGGCAGAGAGGCAGGAGGGGGCAGTGGGGAAGCAGTCTCCCCACTGAGCAGAGAGCCTGATGCGGGGCTTGATCCCAGGACCCTGAGATCATGACCTGAGCCAAAGGCAGAGGCTTACCCTACTGAGCGACCCAGGTACCCCAATGTCAAACTTTTCTAATTAGAAATTTTATTTATTTATGATAAATAAATCAATGTTTATTGAGGACCTACCAGATTCAAAATAGTAGACTCTATGCTTGTTATTTCTATCCAGTGATCACCATTGGCCCAAGCTGTGGTGTGGGATGGGGGTGGGCAGTGGTAGCTCTCACTCTTGATGCCTTGGTCGGGTGTCGTTTGCTTCTTCATTGACAAGACATTATGGTTTTAATACATGATGATCAAGTTGTTTTTCCTTTTTTTTTTATCTAGCCATATCTTTAGGTCTATACATTCGCCCAGCATTACTTTCTTTAAATACTGTCTTTAACCCCTATAAAAACACAATGTCAGTCAGAAATATAGATACTTTAAGAATTTCTAAGTATGTTTTGGGCAATGTACAAGTAAGTTGGCTTTTAGGATGCCTCTATGGTTGGTAATCATTTGTCTTATTTCAGATCTGGTTCCTAGGGAGCTAGGATACCTTTTTTTTAACTGTATACGTAAAGCCAAATCTAGCACAGGGTGCCAGAGAGTCTGTGTCTTGCTATTGAAGCCTTTGCTTTTCCTGACTGACCGTTCCTCTTAGTCCTGGGAGGTTAAGAATCCTGAGTAGTAGGAATTCTTTTTCAGGCTGGCAGACACTTATTCCTACTTAAGTACTTTCTCTGCCTCAGCAGAATCGGATGGAGGTTCATCCCATTTTTTGCGTGGATCACTTATCCAGCTCAGAAAACCTGACAGGGACTATTTTTAGACTGAGGAGGAATCAGACTTCCTGGAGAGTGATGATAGGGAATATGATGATGACACAGTAGCCATGCATAAATGCCAAATGTTTTTAACAGTCAGGGCAAAGAATTTTTCACTTTTTGGCAAATATTTCTACTTTCCCCTTGGTGCTGGTCACTTAAATGCCAGATTCATTTGGCTATTTACACCTTTTAAAGCAAATAGGACATAGATTTTGTGAGTTTCCTGAAAGCTTGCTCCTGGTGAAATTACACCATTTTTACAAAGTCATCACATTAGGACTGGCAGTGGAAATGGAAGCTTCTGGAGTTTGTGCAGTTAGACACATGGCATTGTCTACAATGTGCATCCCAACTCACTATGTCTGAACTCATAAATTTCTTTAAGAAACGTTGTGACCTGATTTTTCTCATCCTCTGTTTTAAAAATTTAAAAACTCTTTATTATTAATCTACATGGGATAAGATTAGAGCCTGAGAAATTAGTGTTAGAAGACTTTTGTTAGTATCCTACAAAACATGTTTAAATATCTATAAGTACTATGTGAGTCTATAAAATTTAATATTGAAACCTGCCATGTCAATCCTAAGATGATTATTTCATACAGTATTGTTCCCTTAGCCAGGGGCCAAAACGCTTTCATTTATTTAGCTACTGGGTTCTATCTTCCCCTGAACTACATTCATGGTAAGACATCACTCTGCAATGGGCCAAGAAAACCCAAGGCAGTCTGGAAGAAGAACAGAGTACTAATCCTACCATACATCAGGATCTGTGAAAAAGCTAACATAATTCAGACAGTGTGGTACTGGCGTAAGAAGGACAAATTGACCAGTGTGACAAAAAGAGTGTTCAGAAACAGAAATATACATATATAGTCTCCTAGTTTATTACAAAGGTGACATTGTAATGCAGTGAGAAAAGAATGGTTTTGTTTTATTTTCTTTCACATGATGATGGGTCGATTATAGCCATGTGGGAAAAGTATACCATGACACTGCCCCATACCATACATAGAAATCAATTCAGATGGATTCCTTATCTATAGGTGAAAATTAAATAATAAATTAAATAATAAATAATAAAAATAAATTAAATAAAAAATAATAAATTAAATAATAAAGCCCTTTTTCTAAGGGAAAAACATCATGATGGAATAACATCATCATGACTTCATAGTAAGCAGAGATTTCCTAAAGAGAACACAGAAAGTACCATAAAAGAAAAAAAGAATAATTAAGAACTTCTGTTCACTTAAAAGACATCATTAAATGTCTGGTGTCTAAAAAGACACTATTAAAAGTCTGAAATGGTAAGCTGCAGAGGGGAAAAATATATTTGCAAACCATGTATCCAATAAAGGACTCATATCAGAATATGCTATTTTTAAATTCCCA
Organism: Neogale vison; assembly: GCF_020171115.1. Lineage (NCBI taxonomy): Eukaryota > Metazoa > Chordata > Mammalia > Carnivora > Mustelidae > Neogale > Neogale vison. Next base: position 50,505,715 of record NC_058102.1, read on the forward strand.
CAAGTCAATAAACCAGAAAACCTAATGGAAAGTTGGAAGGAAAAACTTGAGCAGGCACTTTATTAAAAAGAGTTATCAAGGGGCGCCTAGGTGGCTCAGTGGGTTAAAGCCTCTGCCTTTGACTCAGATCATGATCCCAGGGTCCTGGGATCAAGCCCCACATCGGGCTCTCTGCTCAGTGGGGAGCCTGCTTCCTCCTCTCTCTCTGCCTACTTGTGCTCTCTGTCTGTCAAATAAATAAATACAATCTTAAAAAAAAAGAGTTATCAAAGTGGCCAATAGGCCAGGAAAGATGGCTCAACACCTTAGTAACCACAGAGAAGCAAATGGAAATACAATGTGATACCACTACCACACCTACCTAAATGGCCACGGTGGAAAAGACTGACCATAGCACGGGTGACAGAGATGGAGAACAACTGGAACTCTCATTCCCTGCTGGTTAGAAGGTAAATTCATACAACTCTTCTGGAAAACCCTTTGACAGTATCTACTTGAGTTGACATATTCATACCCTACAGCCCAACAATTCACTCCTAGTTATGACTCCCACAGAAATGCATTTCTGTATTCACCAAAAGACACAGTAGAATGTTCATAACAATATTTGTAACAACAGCCCCAAACCTAAATAGTAGAGTGGATAAACTATGACATAATCACCCAATGGAATATTATATAGCAATGAGAATGAATTATCTAAAATTGTTCCCAACAATATGTGTGAATCTCACTAACATAATATTGAGCAGAAGAAGCCGGAATCAGAAGAGTAAGAACTGGGTCTGTTTTTTAAAACTACAAAAATAAGCAGTACTAACCAATGCTGGTAGAAGTCAAAACCGTGGTTACCAGGGACAAGGGAGTGATTTAAAGGATTATACAGTGGGGGGATTCTTTGATGCTGGTACTGTTCTATTTGTGGATCTGTGCATGGGTACACAGATGTATTCAGTTTATGAAAAGTTATCAAGCAGCTGATTTATGATTTATGCATTTCTCTGTATGTTTGTTATACTTCAATAAAAAGTTTACAGAACACTATAAGCCAATAAGCAGGGTACCAAAAAAATCAGTCATGTAAAATGTGGAGTAAGGGGCCAAGATAGTCCAAAGGTAATCAGATTCCCAGAGTGAGCTCCTGCAGAGAACAAAAGTCAATCATCAACCATGCTTTAGCCAAGCTGGAGTTAACGTGGGACCTATTACTGAGTTTCACTTACTTTGGACTCTTCTTACAGCACAGTAACTACGCCAGCTATCTCCTTTAACTCTCTAGAAAAAAACCTAGGATTTAGGATAAACCTCATTTGAACATGGAAGGTACACACTATTGTATTGGGAATATTTCTCAGGCAGTGTATTTCAGTAAGAGAAAAAAAAACTGGCAATTTTTGAAAGTTAAAAAAATTCTTTTTAGAGTTTAGTTCATCTGAAAGAGATTGAAATTATTAGTAGCATTATTTGAATAGGCTATCACTAATAAAAATACTTTTAACTAATGGGTAAATGGAAAAGCACCCCAAAGGTACTTTTTATCAGAATGAATGGAAGGCAGGCAAAGCTAATAATACCATGCAGTCTTTCTGCCACCCCGGGAGGTTCTAATCAAGCCTTGTGCTCTGATTGAAATGCAGGGCTCAGAGTGGGAAAACTGATTAACAAAATAAAAAATCCGGAGTGTTTCCCATGCAAACAGTCATCAGCGTATCTTATGTAATTATGTAGCCCATAAATCAACACAGCGTGCAAGGGCTTCAGCCATAGTGTAAATATCTTAATGACTGAGCCGTCTTTAACCATGAATAATTTATATCTGCATGATCCATTTTTCTCAACCATGCTTCACTTCGGCAGGACAAACTAATCTTCTGTCAGGGGATGGGCTCTTGATTATTTCTTCCTGATTTTTCTTCTGTTTATTTTTCTCATTTTGACACACTCCATTTTTTCCCTCTTGCACTTTCTTAAATAAAGGTGCCTCATTCATCCACCCTGTCTGCTGGCTTTTACTTTTGCTATGCATCTTCTTAGACATCTTGGAATAAAGCCAGGGCTTCTGGACGCCTACTTTTCATAAGGCCTTCCGTAAATGGAATTAGGTGGCAACTGGGGAAATGGGCTTAATACCACAAGGCAGTATGAGCTTCTTGATGTTGTTGTGGGGAAACATTTATTATGGAAAGCAATTGCCAGAAAAGGCTAATGATCAATTAAACGTTAGCATTTGTAGATCCCCTTCTGTGATGCAGAAAGTAACTGCCACTAGGGTAATGCTGGAAAGCTCACTTGCTAAAACAGCTCTCTTGTTTTCTTAGAGCCCATTAAAATCAAGGCAGCTGAGAAACATTCAGATCAAATTCTGTGTTATCCAAAAAGCTCCTCCTAACCATCCCAACTCACTGTGCTCGGGACTCCTCAGATCCCAATAGTCTCATTGTCATTGCCATTCCATGAAATGTACCATAGATGTTTGGTCATACCAGTTGCCTTTCTACAGACGGTCCTCATGGACAGGGAACTTTGGTTACCTTCTCTGGATCTTTCGAACCTATTTGAGTAATTTTCCTAGAAACCTAGAAATCACATCCTATTTGATGACCCATTATTTTTTATAAAGCACATTGACCCTACTATATTAAAGATTTCACAGGGAGTGGGGGGGATTGCAAACATTGTATATCCTACAGTTAAAAGCAAACAAACAAACAAAAAAAACGAAAACTTAAGGAGGTCCACTAGAATCATTTTCCATAGTGGAATCCAGGAGTTCTATCCTACTCCCCCCACATTCTCGGCAAGAGTTCCCCAGGGATTACTAGAAGGAAGGGGTAATACATTTTCATCTTTGAGTCCCGGTACTCTCTGGTGTTGTGGCATATAGTTAGTGCTCAATAAAAGTACTTTTAAAATTCATTTTGTTGCAAGAATGATGAGTTAGCCACAGACTTAGAAAGCTCGGTTCTGTGGGAATATGAGGTAGGTGATCTTCTAAGCTGGCAAGGATATGGTTAGGCCTCTCATCTCCTGAAAAATACATTAGTCCTGCCCTTGATTCACCTGATGTCTAAACCAAATGGATCTGGTCTCAGTCATGTATATAAAATGCCAACATACCAGAGTCTTCTCACAGAGGACCTTCTTGAAATGTCTGATATCCAACTTCTGTTGGAAACCCAAGTGAGGGAAAAGATTGATATCTAGGAAAGATCCCCAGAGAAGTATCTAGTCTGTCTATCCTAGGGTCTGCCTTTAGATCAAGTTGACCACCACATTAGCTTATTCCTTTATAGAGACATTATCATTGATTTGTTTTCAATTTTATTCCTTAGCCTTGATCAAGGAATAGCCATTGGAAATCACTTCTGTGTCCTATTATAAAAATGTGTTGAGGATATTCCCCATTATATCAGTTAGCATCATATATATGAAATCCCATGGGAGAGATATCTTTCTCTCTGAAAGAAAAATCCTTACTTCCCATATAGGGACTAGAAGACTTCACCCTTTGCAATATTGATTACTGCGTAATTGACCATGCTTCCTTTATTGTCCCAGTTTCCAGGAAACTCCAAATCTTTTTTTTTTAACTGAAGCAAAATTCACATAATCTATAATTAACCATGCTAATGTGTACAACTTGATAGTAGCATTTAGTACATGTGCAACATTGTGCAGTCATCAGCTCTGTCTAGATGCAAAACTTAAGCAGTCACTCCTCTTCCCCTCTGTCCCCAAGCCCTGGCAACTAGCAATCTACTTTCTGTCTCCTTCAATTTACCTGTAGATCTGAGTCATTTTTGCAGTTCAGAGCACCTCTATTAACCCTTGTGGGCAAGGCAGTGTAGGCTCCTTTTCTTTTTCCTGATTATTTCTTTGTATTACATATTTAGTTTAAAGCGGGCAGCCCCCTGACTTTGTGGAAAGAAATTGAGTGGAGATATATAAGAACAAGGACATCCTCCTTTTTTCCTCCAGAGCTTCTGGCCACCCTTCTCCATGCTGCTATGTGCTCTGACCTACGGGGCCTGCGGAATGGGCTCTCATGACCTCAGGCGCCAGTTGGGTTTAGCTGAGGGAATCGTGGCAGGGGATGAGAGGGAGGAAGAATAGGGATGGAGAGTGTTCTTCCCTGCCTGCTTTTCTGTGGGTTTACTGGAGCGGTCTACATCCTTTGACGGAAGGTGCCAGCTCCTGTCAGGCGTCCTTTCCACACAGTCCTTTCTGAATCCCCATTTCACCAACAGCTCTATCCTTTGCTGCTTCAGGACAGGGTAGTAAGGTGCTCTTTGCTCCTGGACCCAGAGTATTGCATTATCCCTGTAGTTTCTCTCTAACCGGCCCACATCTTTCTAAATAGTTTTTTGATTAAATTCTCATCAAATTATCCCAATTTGAGTGTATTATCTGTCTCTTGTGAGGACCCTGACTCAAATAAGCATATTCTACTCTGTGATTCTGTTGAGCTGTAGGTCAACATGATTTGCTCAGATCCTGTGCAGATAAGCTGGTCTGGCAGATTCTCCTGGGGCCAGACGATGTCCTCTCCCAGATATCCAGAGCATTCACATCTTTTCATGGTTTTAAGGCATAGGACCTTTGCGGCAGCCCTTAAATGACAGCAGTCTTTTTTAAAAAGCTCATAATCCTGGAGGTGGCTTATTTACTTGACCATTTTCAGCTGCTGTAATACCCACTTTAGAAGTGGAATGACCAATGAGCTCAAGTTCCATCTGGAAGAAAGTGGGTTACCTTTCTGCCGATGAACTGTTGCCTAATTCTTTCACTACTAGATAAACTCACACACTTCTCAGTCTGATATTATGAAGCATTAGAAGACATTCATTATGCAGGCTTAGAATCTAGACAAAAGAAAAATACTCTTCATCATCAAAATTATGCATACATATGGACCTTGTTACAAGAATAGCCATTGAAAGGATTTAAGCATAGGGTTAACATGATCCCAACCACACTAGGGACTACTTCAAGCGAAAGAGTATGATTTAATCCCGCATCATCAGTATATTTTGCAGAGCACTTAAAATAATAAATGTTCGTGTTTTCGCTTGCTTCACCAAAAATATCACTGAGCACCTACTATATACATAGACACTGTAGACTGTGGAGAACCACAGTCATGAGGAGGGCTTATATAATGCCTGCTGTGTGGAGCTTCCATGTTTACCCAAGAACAATTAAGTAAATATCTAATTAAACAAATAATTGTTGAATGGCATTTATTAGAAGTGCTGTGAAGAAAAAGCATAGGGTTCTACTAATGCATTTCTCAGGAAGGTTGATGTGGCTTTCGAGGCAGGACAGAAATCCCTGAGGAAGTGACACTTGACAAGGCAGTGGTGGAAGAAGTAGGTGAAGGAGAAATGTGGGAGAGTTGGAGCGTTCCATAGACAGAAGGGACCAGAGGCAAGAAGGCACATGGCATTTTTGAAGAATTGAAAGAAAAGGAGGGGGCTGGAGAAGAGAGAACAAGAGCAGAATGGTGGAAAACAGAACTGGTGAGTTAAGTAGGAACCATATGTGGGTCCTTGTAGATTGTGTTAATTTTTTTTTTTACCCCACATGAACAGCTATTGAAAGGATTTAAGCATGGCATCAACATGGTGAGATACTTTTATTAAACACTGGCAGGACTCAGCCAACTGGGTGGCTCAGTTGGTTAAGCAGCTGCCTTCGGCTCAAGTCCTGATCCCAGTGTCCTGGGATCGAGTCCCACATCAGGCTCCCTGCTCAGCGGGAAGCCTGCTTCTCCCTCTGCCTCTGCCTACCACTCTGTCTGCCTGTACTCACTCTCTCTGACAAATAAATAAATAAAACCTTAAAAAAAAAAACAAAAACCACTGGCTTGGGGGAAGGAGGGGGCCATGAGAAGATAAGGGGCTATCAGATGGTGGTAACTTAGACTGAAAGAGTGATTGTTGGAGATGGAAAGAAAGGATGAAGTTGAGAGTTATTGGGAATTTATTGGGAATTAGAGTCAAGAGGAATTTATGAGGTTGAGGGAGAAGATGGAATTGAGATGACTCCTAGGTTTCTGGTTTGCGTGAAGGTGTATAACGGGAGTCAGTTGCTGGGAGAAGGAAACATGAAGAAGAACCAGTGAAATGTGGTGGGCTCACTATCAGTTTTGCACCTATTATGTTTGTTGTGCTCATGAAACATCCAAGAATAGTTCAAGGTGGCGGTAGTAGCAGTGGGAGCATAGAAGGATATACGCTGGACACATAAATTTAAGAGTGATTGTGATTAAGTGAAACTGGACTACTAAGGAGAGACAATGGAAGGCTGAGCTCATATTCAGTAAACTGTTGTCAGCAATCCCTGATCATCCTTGTGGGGTGTGTGTGTGTGTGTGTGTATACAGATACATATATAATGGAATATTACTCTGCCATCAAAAAGAATGAAATCTTGCCATTTGCAACAACATGGATGGAGCTAGAGAGTAGTATGCTCAGCGAAATAAGTCAGGGAAAGACAAATACAATATGCTTTCACTCATATGTGGAATTTAGGAAACAAAACAGATGCGCATAGGGGAAGGGAAGAAAAAATAAAATAAGATAAAAACAGAGAGGGGGGCAAACCATAAGAGACTCTTAACTCTAGGAAACAAACTGAGGGTTGCTGGAGGGCAGTTGGGTGGGTGGATAGGATAACTCGGTGTCAGGCATTAAGGAGAGCACTTGATGTAATGAGCACTGGGTGTTATAAGCAATGAATGAATCACTAAATTCTACCCCTGAGATTAATAATACAGTATATGTTAACTAAATTGAATTTAAATTAAGTTTTTTTTTTAAATCCCTTATCATCCTTCCCTGAGATAAGCACCTACCTTTCCTTTCCACATCTTTATTTTTTCCTGCAGAAGTTAGGACCTCATTATGACAGTCTTGTTAGAAAGTTAAAGTTGTGCCCTGGAAATGTCTTAATGTGAAATCTTAATATTACATAATGAGTGTATAAAGATGGGAGACCATCCCTCAACCTCAATCTTTAAAGGATGTTATTGTTCTCAAAATACTTAAAAGCGTGAGGTTTCACGACCCATTTTGGTAAGCATGGGTTTTCTAAAAGAGTTCACCTCTTCTACTCATTAGCAGGATACTGGAATTTAAATTTAGCTACTGCATATTTTTATAAAATTTATTAACCTTCTGTAAGTTACTGATTCCCTAGGCTTTTCCTTACCTGACATTGGTATTTCTTTGTAGAGTCATAGATTATCAAGCCTAGAGAGCTTTTATTGAAGTCCCCTTATTTTACTAATGAAGAAAATGAGGCTTAAAGGAAATGATGGCTTGGGCTTCATGGTGAGTTGGTGGCATAACTAGGCATCACCTTCCCAGCTTCCAGCTCTGAGCCCAGCTTAGAAGTACACTGCTTCTTCCCTTAACCAGGACTTTAAATTTCTCTTCTCAGAACTCTGAAGCTTTCTACTTTAAAATGTAAAAGAAACTCATTCATGGCACATTTGGCTCTCCTAAATGGAAATATTGCACTTGCTCCTTTGAAGCCTTATTGGGGAAAGTACTATGTAAAGAGATACTTACTCTAGAGGTGCACCAGAGCGACTGTGGGTATGATCTCTCTTCTCTTCTAAATTAATGGCAGCGGAAGATCTGGTGCACTTTCTCTATGCTTCTTTTCTCCCCCCATAAACCGCTTTAATTGTATGTACATCATCTACCTCAAGAGAACCTGACACTTGTTCTAGACCCACGCCATTCTCCTCAGTCTGACCCCAAGACCCCCTCCACATGGGAGGAGCCATAATTCAGCGATAGCAGGGCACTAACAGCCAAGTGCAAAGCTAAAGGGATGATGGGAGCAATCATCATCCCTATGACCTCCTTAAACCCATTTTGTCAGATGCTCCATGCATTTAATGTGTAGTTCTTCCCTTTTGACTTTCTGCCCGCCTCCTTTCCTACCAACAATCTCTCCTAATTGTTCTGTTCTTCTAGAATACTATAGCCTGATCTATATATATTCTTCTAGAATACTATAGCCTGATCTTTTTTAAGATGCATGCATCTTTAAAAAGTTTTCTTAAGCACTAATTATGTCCTTAAAGAACAGAAAGTAAAATGCTTCTCATGGGTAATCAGTTCCTTTCAAGTTTGCCAGTATTTTTCTGTGTTTCTTGATACCCCTATTCCTTTCATTTCTTTCTAAAGGAAAAGTTTAACATTCATTCTTCACTATAACTGGAACATTAGAACCATACAAGAATATAATTTTTAGGACCTTGACAAATATAGGCCAGGGAAAAAAGAATAACAATGTAAGAGTTTACATTTAAACAATTTCCACATACACTGATAATCTCTTTAAAAAAAACTCTGATCTTTAATCATGATGTAATGCTTTTAAGAAAAATGAATACATCATGTGTACTGGGTAATGGTTGACTGTGGTTTTATAAAAAATTTACATCTGCAAATACCTAGTTATAAATAGCTGCCTCTTAGAATAGCAATTCAAGAAGGATACATTGGAGGGCTAGACTCAAGTGAAAAGGCTTATCAGGATATAGATTTAGCTTTTAACAAAGACCCAAACCTAATACCTTAGCTTAAATATGATAGAAGTTTATTTAATGGGAGAGCTCCAAACTCTGGAGATAGGGTTTCAGAAGCCTAAGCTTGTTCTACGTGGCTCCCTGCTCTTATCTAAATGGCCGAAGATGGGTCACCAGTCCTGGGCCCGTATTGCAACAGCAACAAATGGCTCACTTCTTACTTCTACTCACTCCGCATTGGCTGGAACTTGGTCACATGGATGCACCTCCCTGCAAAGGAGGCTGGGAAATGTCCTTAGCTGAGCAGCTTGTTACTGAAGAAAGAAGGAAAGATGGGATAACAAGGAACAACCACCAGTCTCTGTCATTTGTAAGAGGTTAAGTTATAAGGACCAGAGAAACTTTTATCACTTTTATCCGTTAAGCCAAAGAAATTTATCTTTCGACATGAGAAAAAAACCAAGTGGAAGAATATATGTGATTATCACCTCACAAAGCTATCTATTAAAATCCACCCAATCTGTGAGAAGTGGTTTTGGAAATTTGTCCTTCTAAAGTTATTCCTTCTATTTTTGTGGTGACCAATTCACAGCATATATGAATGAATATCAGATCATCACATTGTATACCTAAAACTAATGTAATCCGTCAATTAGTCCTTGATTAATTAATTAAGTCTTTCCAAAGTTCTCTAAAGATAGTGTGAGGAAAGGCCCTGCTGGGCCAGAGCTGACATGAGGGTCAACCTAAGCAAGAAGGGAGCTTGCTGGGGAGCCTGCTCAAGGAAGGGGAGGACAGCAGACTTCAAGGGGTGAAGCTCGAGGCACCAGATTTTGTGTACTTAATCACAGAACTTGGAGTGTGAGAGTTGAGAGGTGGGCAGAATCCACTACCCTAGTGAGGTAAGGACCTCCAAAACAGAGGTTATGAGGACTGAGCAGAATTCTTTATCAGGGGGTCCCAGTTGAGGCAAATCAGGTGCAAACCACTGTTGCACATAGCCAAGGGGACTGCTTACTGTAAACCGCAAGGTGAGAGTAGAGCAGGACCCTGGGCAGCACCGTGACCAAGTGAGTGAGGCACTGGAGAGAAACAAGGCAGCAGTGAGGGAGAAGGCGGAGAAGCCAGACATTATTGATGGCCCTAGACCAGGGTGCTGACACAGCAAGGTGAGCAAGACGAGAGAGAGTCACAGCCACAAGAGTTAGGTTCATGAGAAAATTATAGTCATAACACCCCAGAGTCAAAAAGTCCTGCTAGCAGACCAAGAGCTTTGAGTCCTCCCTGCTATTATTAATGAGATTTTGCACCGGAATTGACAGGAAGAGAACTGACCAGCCCTAATGGTCACTTAGCCTTTTTTAGGACTGAATTATTGCAATATCACCAACCATTTAAGAAGCAAGTATAAGGTGCCTGGGTGGCTCAATGGGTTAAGCATCTGCCTTTGGGCTCAGGTCATGATCCTGGAGTCCCAGGATCGAGCCCCACATCAGGCTCCCTGCTCAGCAGGGAGTCTGCTTTTCCCTCTTCCTCTGCCCTTCCCCACTCTACCTACCCCCCCCCATTTGTGTTGTCTCAGTCGCTTAAATAAAATCTAAAAAAAAAAAGGAAAAGAAAAAGAAAAAGAAGGAAACATAATATATATAAGAATCCTTAGCACTGGAATATGGATGTTGCTGGCATGAATGTTCTCATCTTTACCTTTTTCAAGAAATGCCTTGTGGGGCACCTGGGTGGCTGAGTGGGTTAAGCCTCTGCCTTCCGCTCAGGTCATGATTTCAGGGTCCTGGTATTGATCCACGGATTGGGCTCTCTGCTCAGCAGGGAGCCTGCTTCCCCCTCTCACTCTGCCTTCCTCTCTGCCTACTTGTGATCTCTCTCTCTCTCTTTGTCAAATAAATTATAAAGTCTTAAAAAGAAATACCTTGTTTCATAGCAAACTGAAAATAGCTCTTTCCAGTGGAACTTTCAGCTTCATGAACCAGTCCATACTGCCTGAGCTTCAACAACAGGAATACAGATTTCCTAGCTCGCCCTATCCGAGATTCGCCTCTGTGATAAAGATGTACTTGCAGAAAAGACAAAGTTTGCTTTAATGAAAGCAGTAGAAAATCAGAGAAATATTAGAGTCTTGTAATGTAGTTTTATAAAACGGTTGGGGTCGCAATATAGCAATAATCAAAATGTATAGCACTTTGTAAATTACAAAACACTTTAACAAAACGTTGATGTCATCGAAATAAACACTCTGGAAAGGATACCGTTTTGTAGGCAAGCAAGCTAACTTGGAAAGTTTTCGTAACTCATCTGAGGTGCTGTGATGAAAATAGTGTGACAAAAAGGGTTAAACACAGGTGTTTTAATTCCATGTCCAAGGCTCTCACCTGTAGGACCCCTGCCTCTTCTGAACTTTAAGGGACTGCATGAGCTTTCTCATGGACTCATGCATTCATTCAACAACTGTTCGTCGCTCACCTCCTCTGGGCCGATCATGATGCCAGGCACTGAGGATGCTGTGACCAAAAAGACGTCCTCTCTGCCTTCACAGCCAGCTTGCGGTCTGGCGAAGGACAGAAGCATGTAATCCACCCTGACCGCTGCGAAACAGTGGGGTGTGTGCAGCAACAGAAGGAGTGTAGCAGGCAGTAGAGCACGTGAGAAAGGGATCTCCCCAAATCCTGAGTCGGGAGAGGCTTCTCAGAGGAGCTGATATTTACACTGAGTCCCCAGGGTGAATAGGAGTTGAAGGAAGAGAGAGCGTTCCAAGCCAAAAATAAAGTCTGTGTGGTGTGAAGTCACTGCAGAGGGTGAGGTGACCTCAGATCAGGTCCAGAATAGGGAAAGATGCAAAGGGCTTACAAGTTCAGCTTAGTGTATGCATTCCTAGTACTTGGTTACTGAGAGATTTCCTCTGTTCATCCGTCTCTCCCATCCAACCAACCAACCTTCCATCCAACCAACCATCCATCCAACCAGCCATCCATCCATCCATCCATCCATCCACAGTAGGTGCTGTTTGAAAACCTTTTATTGAGAAACCTAGTACTTTCAGGTAGTGCCGAGTGATAAAGAGGGCATAAGGACACACAAGACATTACCCCAACTAATGTGAAGCTTGAACTTTAATTGAAGAGGTAAACCTGTGTACGTATTACTGGATATGCAAGCTGGGCAGAACAGGTGTCCTAAAAGGTGCTCTAAGGAGTTACCACTGGCCAGGAGGATGGCCGGAGGAAAATGTAAGTTTCAGCTATAATGTTAACAGACCAACATCAGACTGAACATTGTCCGCATTTTTTGTGGGTCTGTTTGCTTACTAGTTTTGTTTTGTTTTGTTTTCTGATATTTGTTCTTCCATAGATACTGTGGCAACGGCATCCGGGCCACTGCTAGTCGAAGTTGCCAAAACTCCTGGTGCCAGCCTTGGGGTTGCCCTCACTACCTCGATGTGCTGTAACAAACAGGTCATTGTCATAGACAAAATCAAATCTGCAAGTATTGCAGACAGGTGGGTGTTGTACAAAGTGCCTACTTTTCAAAACTGCATGTGCTATAATATAAATATATATATGTATTTCTATGTGTATATACACACATGTAATACTTACACATGTACACATGCATCACACACATACATATATGATTAAAGAAAACAATTCACCTACCCGTTTATACGAGTTTCATCGAGAAAGCAAGTTACGGTTCTAAGGGCTTAAAAATTCACCTACCTTATAGCCACCCCACCAAGTACTATTGTCTCATCTGATGTTTGGTGTGGCTGTTGGAGATAGAAAAAAAAAAGAAAGTCAAACAACTGAACTAGTTTTCCTACTGTTCTAGAGCGATAGATTGCTTTTGGTGTAGGGTAGCAGAGCATGTCTTCAGTATGCTCCCTTTAGAGAAGTCATACGTTTTCCTGAACTGTTAACAAATAAATCTTGCCAAAATCTGATAAAAATCTCATTCCTTTTTTCATAAATGAGTAAAACAGTATTTTTGAAACAATGCAGTCTTTAAAGAGAGGTCTCACGCTGTCACAGAATGTTCATCTTAGGGTTTCACAGTTTTCAAGGGCCCCTGAAACAGCACTCATTCCTATGACTCCATGAAAACAAAAGCCCTTCTTCCTGAATTTTTCTTCCTAATGACTGTTTTAGACTTATAAGGTAAGAAGGGTTGGAGGCAAAAAGACTACCTGCCCACCTAATAAATTATTTCCCAGCTCCCGGTAAGAAAACCCCCACTTCCATCGCTGAAGCTCTCCAAGGGCATCAGCACGGAATTTGATTTTTAGATGAAAGGGATGACTTGAAATGCTTTTTTTTTTTTTTTTTTTTTTTTTTTTTGTCTTGAGAAGGAGACTGTTCTCACTGTGGAAATTGCTCAATACACTCCGAGAGGCCACACCTCCCCTGCATGTTTCCAGCCTCTTTTCCATATGCCTTCACCCTCCCTAGGAAGCCTCGCACTCCGATGCAGTAACCTGCAGCAAACCCTGTAGTGGTCGGTCTGCAGCTGCACTGTGGTCAGTCTTCAGCTCCTGCAGTGATCAGTCTACAGCTCCACTGTGGTCTTACCCTACATTCGGTCCTTTACCAGTGACGGCCATTGATCCAGGGGTGTTCTCCAGTTCAATGGTGCAGGATGCTTTAATTTTCTCCCTGTTTTTTTCCCATCCCGCAGGGGGTAACCAGTTTAAGGAGCTGTCCACTTGACTGGTACGTCGGGATGCTGACTGCTGTGTTTGCTTTTCTCAACTCATCCAGTAGCCAGTCTCTTTGAGTTCAGCAAGATGTAGCAGCTAGCCCCTCCCCTGCGCCCCCAGCTTTCCCCTTCACTCACCATGCAGGCCTCCTTTTTGACTCTTTTGACTCCTGCATAATTTCCATCACCATCGAGAGCTTTTGTACTAATCATTGTTTAACTCCAGAATAACAAAATAAAGTAGAATAATTAAAGCAGTGGTGATTTGGCAGCTCCTGTGAGAGGTTCTGAGAAAGCATTAGCTGACACTCTCCCCACCCCCCAGTTATTCCCATTCACACATAAAATAGTTGTAAGTGATCCCCTTCCAATTATGAGTCACATCTTGACATTCTGAATATTTACCAGCTCTTATTTACAGATATAAAAACTAACAAGGGAAAAAAAAAATCACAGGAAAAAAAATAAAGCCAAGGGGAAAAATTGTCCTGTTATTCTCTTCCCTCCCACTCACTTCCCTTCAACTTTGGGCACCGCCACCCCGAAATAATCTCTTCTTTTTTAAGAAGCACGAGAGAAAAACGTTTCCTTGAGTTTTTCTGTTATTTTCTACATTCCTATTCACACGCGAGGTACTTAACATTTGACAGATGGTGTTTCCTATAACACTCAAACTTTTCCTTTCTTAAGTCAATTGAAACTGTGTGAAACGTTAACTGTGAAGGACGTGAAAGTCATATTCCAAAGCGGAAGGCACTTCTACTGAGTACGTGTCCTTTCCCTTTCCGTAGATGTGGTGCCCTGCACGTGGGAGACCACATCCTGTCTATCGACGGGACGAGCATGGAGTACTGTACATTAGCGGAAGCCACTCAGTTCCTGGCAAACACCACGGACCAGGTCAAGCTTGAGATTCTTCCCCATCATCAGACCCGCCTGGCCCTGAAGGGACCCGACCACGGTGAGAGGACCCGTCTAGATAATTCTCTTTATCTTCCCCCTTGTAGTTATTGCCTCTCCAGCAGAGTTCGAGGCGAGAGACAGGGAGTCTACTCCTGGCTTTATTTCTTTCAAAGCTGCAGATTATCTTTGTTGGCTTTTCTGCATCTTCCAGATCCTTCCCCCCCAACCCAATCCCTGAGCCAAACGTAATTTATTTGAAACCTCAGAACTGAGGAAAGAAACAGGGTTTGAAACAGAATTTTCAGGCTTGTACTTTTTTTTTTTTTTAAGCCTTTGTTGCGAATTGAATGTGGAGAGAAGGGAAATAATTGGACTTCCTGTTAGGCATATTGAATTTCCATTCTACGTGAAGGACAACAAAGGCAAATTGTAAAACTCTTACTTTTTAAAAAATAATTATGAAGTGGGTATTAATGGCACACCCTTCAAATATTTGGAGAGGAAAAGAAACAAAAAACAGTCATGAGAAAGGTTTCTCTATATATTGTCTCTTTGCCAGAGTAGCTTTTTGGGATGGAAAACTACCTCTGTGACCAAGGACCATTCCTGGGAGTATCAGAATATTTGACTCCATTTATCCAGTAACAGCTGCCAGCTGAGGGGACCCACATCTGTACTGTACAGACACAGAAATGTGTGCTCAGTGTTTATATACCCACCCCTTAGGCATCTTTAAACAAAACCGGGTACAAGGTAAAGAACTTAGAACGCCAAATCACATGAAGAAAGTCTCTCTAGTGGAGTCCTTGTTCCAACTCCTTCTCCTTTTCCTTACACCAAGCGGCCTCCTTTTTTATTCCTTGAAATCGATTCCTTGAAGCTTCAGGAGTGCTGTCAGGGGACCCGACTGGAGAAGAGCTTTCTTTTTTTTTTTTTTTTTTTTTTTGGTATTTTTAGAGAAAGAGAAGAACTTTCCCTGGAACTGAAATTTTGCTTGTGAGGATATGTGTCTCCCACCTTCTGAAACCCACTGCACTTTGGGGGATGAAAAAAGAAAAAAAAGACAGACCAGATCATTTTCATACTGAATGAGTCAGCTGGATGCAACCTTTTTTAATTAAATGGAGCTTAGACAGCCCTGGAGCTAATGAAAATCTCTAGAAAAGCATTACCTTTATCAGATTTTAATTTGACACAATGGAGCAGAGAAGTGATGTGGTAGAGGCAGGTTAGGGAAGGAAACTCTGCCTCCTTTGACTAGAAACGGTAAGGGGTTCATGGGAATGTGCCCCTTTTCTGCTCAGGAGACCCCACAGGGAACACTGGCAGAGGGAAGAGATTTCTAAAACTAAGTTTCTTCTAAATTAGCCCAAAGTCGTCACCGGATCTGGACCGCGGAGGGTCCATGAACACACACAGTGTCATGCTTTCTCTGCGTGAGATTCATTTTGGTAAATTCCGCTGTCGAGAGAATCAGACTAGGGAGCAGACCCTTGCAAAATGTCATTATCTTTAGCAGCCCCGTTTCCCCCTTTTTATTGGCCCTGTGTACAAATCCTAAGTAGTCCAACTAGTTTCCAACGCATGAAATATTAAAAATTTTTACCTGCCAAGACAGTTTGAGAGGGTGCATTTATATACTAAGAGACGTGGAGACCAAGAACAAAAAAAAATTTTTTTTCACTATGGAAAACCTGATGTCATTGTGATTTTTTTGGAGGGGTGGAGGATGGGGGCTGGTAGTTGAAGTAATTCTAGCTTCCACTTCCGACCTTATCATCTACTTTGGCTGACAGTACCATCTTTCTTATCTAGCCTACAGGCATCTCCCTGCATTTTACATTAAAATCAGACTTGCATTTCCAAGAGGACAAAAGTATTGGCTTCAAAACATAATTTAATCACAGTTAAGAAGGGGGGAAATACCTAAAGAATTTTATGTATTTTTATATATTCTCAAACTTCTGAGGGTCTTTAATGTGGGAGAGTAGTTTTATATAGTTTGATCCTTTGTCCACAAGAAAGTTCAGCTTGTGTTTTTTTCAGGAATTCTGATGCCTGAACAGCATGTCTCTCATCCCAAAGTGGATGAAGGTACAGTTCCCAAATTTTGCTTCCCAACAAAGCCTTCACTGCCACAGTTTTTTCAGAGAAATAAAGAAATGGGCCCATCAGCTAAGAATGGAGTAACTGTGCCTTTTGCTGATAAATAGCGCTAAAAATGCCAAGATGGAGTTATTGTTGAGTTTCTAGTAAGGTTAGAAATTGGTCCCACTGAGCGTCTTTGGGAGACATAATCGTGATTGAGGTTCGCAAGACTTTGGAAGAGAACATGGGAGCAGAGTGACACGGTTCAGTACATTCAGTGCCCGGAGAACCTTCCATCTGTGAGCTCCAGCAGCAACCACGAAAGCCACTGTTGCCTGTTAGATATTCTGGACAGGGCAGGAGGGTACAGCGAGAGAGGGGAGCAGACGAAAGTCCCCTCCATGTCAGATACCTCGTAAGACTCCAAGAATGATGCCATCATGGGAGATGTAAAGAGCATTTTATTTTTTAACTCGCTACACATGTGTCTATATCAAATCCAGGAACACCCACAGGAAGAGGCCGTGTGTGGTGGTTCCAGGCAGGGACTCTTAAATCAGACTTGCAGACTTTATTCTGCCTCTACTCCTTGGGACCGTAAGCAAGCTCTCCCACTCTTCTATTCCTCAGTTTCTTTATCTATAAGATGGGCATAATAATAACAGCAGTGCCTGCCTCCTAAGTGTATTGTGAGAATTATCTGAGACAATCCATGAAAAAGTATTTAGCACAATGCCTGGTATTTAGCAAGTGCTCAGTGAGAGTTGGCTGTTATTATGGGGACCATTAAATGGAAGAAGGTAAAGAAATGGTTTTTACAAAATGTAACATATTATCTTGAAATTCCTGAAATGGTTGCCCAACAAGCAAGCGAGCATCAAGTACACCTCCATAAAACAGAACAGATTTGGAGTGTATGTTCAAAAGAGGCAATAGCTGGTCTCCATAACCCACATTTTTGTTGAACACCTTTTGGATTCATTATGCATGGCATACAATCTCATGCCTTCTCTTACATCATTTTTGCCCCTTAATATTTCATATATGGGAAGCTATAGTCATCAGGAAAAGCTCAAAGTCAAGATACAGGTTACTAACCTACACTTAATCTGTTTGTAACAATTGGCACAGGGCTGGGCACCTAATAGTGGTCAATAATATCTTTCTTATGGATTTGTTAATTGGGTACTACAGTTACAAAAAAATGCCCAGTGATTTTCAAAGTCCTCCTTAAAGAACTGGATCAGAAAGTGAGTATAGGATTCTAAAGTCCATTCTCTATGCTCTGCCTTCATTTGAAACACAGACGGTACTGGGTAAGAAGTTCATTAGAGTGGCTGTTGCTGTGGATTAGCCAGACACAGCCATGATTGCATCTTTCTAAGAGGTCTTCTTGCACTCTCCAAAATAGAATGAGGATGGGCAAAGAGAATCCATTATGAACTTCCCCTGCCACACTCTTTATCACAAGGAAAATGCTGCTGCAGTGTGGACGGATATACTCTGGCTCCTCCTTACTCACTTACGCATTCATTCATTCATCCGTCATTATGGACCAGCCACTGTTCTAGCTGCTACAATACGTCTAGTGAGCCAGACAAGCCAAGTAAATTCTCATAGAATTTTAGTATAGAGACACAAACATTTAAAATATGTTAAATAAATAAAGCCATTTCAGGCTGTGATAAGTTCTGTTAAGACTAGAGAGTAGTAATGGGACAGCGTGGGGTAGGGCAGCGAGGTAGCCCCTTAGCAGAGACCTGCTTGATAAGAGGGAGCCAACTCTGCAGGCAATGGGAGAAGAAAGAAGAGCACAGGCAAATGCCCTGTGGCAGGAAGCACCCTGGCTTGTTCTAAGAATAGCTGTAAGACCAACACAGTGGGGAGAGTGATAGGGAGAAAGCTAGAGAGATAAGTATGGGTCACATTCAGTTCTCCTTGTAATTATAACCCACTGAAGCAGCTTAAATGGGAGGGACTTGTTTAAAAGATTACCCTGTCTTGGGGCGCCTGGGTGGCTCAGTTGGTTAAGCAACTGCCTTCTGCTCAGGTCATGATCCTGGAGTGTTGGGATTGAGTCCCACATCAGGCTCCCAGCTCCATGGGGGGTCTGCCTCTCCCTCTGTCCTCCCCTCTCATGCTCTCTCACTGTGTCTCTCTCTCAAATAAATAAAAAAAAAAAAAAAAAATTACCCTGTCTTCCAGATACTGGGAGAGACATATGTAGTAGATACATCAGGGAACCAAGTCTGCCAGTGTTGCAAGGGTCAGGGAGATAATGGCTTGAAGCTAGGATATGGACAGGGAGCTGGAACCCAAACTAGAAGCAGGAGTGGGAAAGAAGGAAATGGCCAGGGGGACACAGAGCTATAAAAATACGGTGCCTGTGCAAGTGCTCTGCAGATTCCTGAGATAGTCTCTAAACCTGAGTGTCCAGTGAGTGAAATTTGTTAAGTGAGAGATAACATCTTCTTCCTTTAAGAGAGACTTTATGTGTAGCCAAGTGGATGGCAAAGAGGCAGACTCAGTCTATGGAGCAAGAGCTCATTTGTTTTCCTTGTGTGTACCAGCACCTTGCGAAGCACCATGTGCATAACTACCGCAATCGTCCTGCAGGGGAGATGCCTTCTCGATCTCCCCTGGACACGTGAGAAAACTGAGGCTTAGGGAGACTGGGCCAGGGTCCTATAGAGAGGCTGGGCTGCAGCCAGGACTGAAAGCCGGGTGGGGTCTATGGAGCAAGAGCTCATTTGTTTTCCTTGTGTGTACCAGCACCTTGCGAAGCACCATGTGCATAACTACCGCAATCGTCCTGCAGGGGAGATGCCTTCTCGATCTCCCCTGGACACGTGAGAAAACTGAGGCTTAGGGAGACTGGGCCAGGGTCCTATAGAGAGGCTGGGCTGCAGCCAGGACTGAAAGCCGGGTGGGTTGCAGCCCGCAGTGCCCTTCCCCGCTGGTGCTTTGGTTCCACGAGCGGTCTCTTCCAGAAAGGCTTTCAGGTGGCCAGTGGTGCTGATTATCACAGGTGGCACAACTTCAGCCATTATCGGAATGAGCCACGTTCAAATACTTGTATTTGACCCTCTACATGAATAAATGTTGTTAAATAATTCACACGTTAGGCGTCTTTTACTTTACTTTAGAATCATGACACTGAAAGGAGTTACGAGTTCATGTGTTATTTTTAACTCTTTAAGATTGTTCAATGAAAAAAAATCTCATATCAGACCTAGTAACAAACATAACCTTGCCCCTCCTTCAGAATGCTGGGTAGAAAATAAAATCTAAATAATGTCAAAATTAGAATAGAAACACAAATACATTTTCTTTTTCAATAAAGGAGACAGGAAAGTTTTGAAATAAGCTTTATTAAAACATTATGGCATTGATCACAGACACATACCCCTGAAACAAATGATACATTATATGTTAATTTTTAAAAAGTTATGGCATCTTAAAATAGAAGAACATGTGAACTCTTTTGAGAATTATTTCTTTCAAATGTAAACAAATTTTTTCGAAAATACAAAAAACTTTAAAGTATATTGAGACTTATTTTCTCCATATGAGGATACAAATAAGATTCTGATATTGATGATTGAGAATGGGTTTTGGAGGGGTTGTTTGTTGTTGTTGTTGTTGTTTTAAGAAAAATCAAGTCCAAGTGATGGATTGGAGTGTAATTATAATGTTGTAACAGGAAATTGTGATGTGTGGCTGGTAAACCACTCAAATCAGGAGCCAATGTGATTTACTGTTCCTTCTTTTCTTTTTGTCAAAACAAGCGCTACTAACTGTCCAAGATGTGCAAATCTTTAATTACTAGTCATGTGCCATAGATCTTTATGGGGTTGACTTTCAAGTGTTAAAAAAAAAATGTTTTTAATCTCTGCTGCAAAGCATAGGGGGAGATTAGAAATTGATTCAATAGTCATTTTAATGGGAGAAAAAAATGGGCTGGGGAAAGACATGCATTATTCTTGGGAAGATGAAAGGCTTCCATCCCTGATGTTAATCATCTGTTTTGCTGACCACTGAGAAAGGGCAAAGGCAGTACATTTTTTTTTCTTTTTTTGTAAGCAGATTTTATTTTTTTGGTTACACTTTTTATTTGTACAATTCAGTTACTTTTTCTTTCTTTTTTTTTTTTTGTGGTTCTTTGTTTGTTTTTCTTATTTCTCATCATCACTTCATGTGGGCAGTGAAAATTCAGAGGAGCGACAGGCAACTTGCGTGGGATTCCTGGGCCGGCAACCACTGCAGCCTTCACACCTACCATCACCCTCATACGACACACCCTGACCATTGCAGAGTGCCAGCCCTGACGGGCCCGAAAGCGCCTCCTTCCAACAGCCCTCGTAATGTTCCAGACTTTCTCCTCCGGCTCTTTTATTGAAATGATATTCTTCCTCTTCCTCATCTAATTCATACCATATCTGGCTTCATGGGTGATGGGTGTTCTGTGCTTTTTTTTTTTCTTTTTTTTTGTAGTAGCAAGTTTTTGTAGTAGCTTTTTTAAAATTTATTTATTTATTTTTTTAGTAAGGACTTAACCATTTCTGACATCTGAGTCTTTTTTTTTTTTTTCCTTCAGAAAGCATTTGTCATTAGGGAAGGATGTCACTGTTCAGAAGGCTTTAATATGTGGTCAGGAGATAACAGTTCCAAAGATTATGGAGACTACAATGTTCCCAGGGTTTCCTTGTGTATTTGGGAAATTCATGTCAGAATGTATCTATGAAAATGAGACGATGTACCTGATACATGGAGTTGTCATTTATTGGGAATCTTGTTTTAATGCTTATTTGTGTGTGTCTAAAGCAGCGTTGATAGAGTGTCTCTGTTTCATTGTACTCCTGAGGGTCAAGTGGTTGTAGCCTCTGGGAACTCGGAGATTCTGAGGGGCTGTCTCCCAGCCCTCCAAGACCTGCTCTCTGTCTGGTTGGGGTCCTTCCTAGCCATTGCTGTGCATCCTCTGTCTTTGTGGATTGTTGCTGTTTGGCAAGGGTAGCAGGCTCCCAACCCCCTGAGAACGCTCTGTGCCAAGTGTCTACTCTCTTACAGCAGCTTTGGTGTCCTCCTTCTCTCCTACCTCCATGAGTGCATACAGCCTGAGTTCCCTGAACATGGGGACTTTACCTCGAAGCCTCTACTCTACTAGCCCTCGTGGAACCATGATGAGGAGGAGACTGAAAAAGAAAGACTTCAAAAGCTCACGTAAGTGAAATGGTAACTGTTGTCTCTGGCCTGGAGAAAGCGTGTGGGCGGCTTGGTGTCAGTGGCCAGCGTGGTTTACAGTGCCTAAATGATCACGTGGTTGCTAAGGAGCTCACAGCTCTCTGCCAGAGATCGGGGAAATGATATCTATTATCTCTATGATAGCAACTGTGTGGAATACAATTTCAGACTGAATTAGTTCATACTGCCTCCGCCTACAACTTCGTCTCTGCAATTTTTTTTTCTTCCTCTTTTGAATTGAGAAAATAACCAAAGAGGTGGTTTTTTTTTTTCCCTTGGACACTCCTTCCATTTTAGGTAGCTTTGGACATGAAACATTTGTTTTTAATTTCTTATTCACGCTAAAGCAATTTTTTGAAAACTATGTCCCCCTTCTGATAAATAGAAGAATCCCGTGCATTTGTTTCATAAGATTATAAATTTACTCACTTATCTTTCCAGCCAGATCTAATCATAGTCCAGAGAGGTGTGAGTGTGTCTTGTCCTATCTGTCCTTTTTGGGGACTGCAATTATGATTCCTATAGAAAAGCTCCAAGAAGATGGGCTCTCTCCCTGTGCTTACCATAGAAATAATATAAGGAACACCCTTACATTACCTAAACAGAATGAAACCCAGGTACTTCAAGGCTGGAAGTGAAGAGAGAATGTTCTTATGAGAAGGGATGTCTGGACCTATTGTTTTCCAGAGATTCATCTTCACAAGTGGACCCACCAGGCCACCATCAGTGTGGGAGACGCCATCACCCACACCAGGAAACCATCTCTTCCTGCTGTAGGAAGCTGGCAGTTTCCTTACAAAGAAAACCATTGCAAAAGATAGGGTCACCACTGTGGTATATTCGTGATTTGGACTTGCATATCCCTTCAAGAATAAGGGGCTTTGTCATCTTTAGTATAGGTACATGACAGAAAATTTGAAATTAGGAAACTAGAAGGAAGATTGAGTTTGGTTAAAATGAGAATAAACAGCTTCTAGAGTCTCATATGTTTCTTAGCTGAAACCAAAGTAAACTATTCCCTCTTGGAAGAAACTAGTTGAGGGCAGTAGAGTGAACTGGTGATGAGGACAGAGGCCCGTGTTCTCCTCCCGGCATCATTCCTCTAGGACCTTCAGCAAGTCACCTGAACTCTCTATGCCTTGGCTTCTGGAGCTACGAACTGTGGAGTAATTGTAGTGCTTACTTCATTGGGTAATTGTGAAGATTATATGAGAGAATATATATATATATATATATTCTTCCCACCTAAAAGGGACATACGGGACAAGAAATACACTCCAGGCTATGATGTGAATATATATATATATATATATATAATATATGATTAAATATATATTATTCATATTGTAATAAAATTATATGCTAACTATATATACATATATGGATATACATATTATACACATGTGTATTATATATATAATTTTCACAATTATCCAATGAAATAAGTACTATAATTACAGATAGATAGATAGACACTAGAACACCTGGTAAATAGTTAACATTATTTAACTTACCCATTTGTTAGCCATTTGAATAATTTGTGTTAGTTATTATTCCTTGTATCTAAATTGTCATGTGCAAAAATCTATTGGCAGTGTTCTCAAATTTAAGCATTTTTCACAGTGGTTACTTTAGCTTACCACATAGGTTTTGAGTCTTCTATATAAACTTTCAGGGTTGGTGGTGGATTTCTGTATATGAAATTTTTTTAGATATAATGCTTCCATGGGCGGCGTCCCTCACTGACAGCAACAGGCTCACAGCCCTCAGCAGGGAAGAGCAATTAAAGCAAATTCATTACTGTTTGTACTTCTGCTTCACTGGCTAAATATTTATTTGTGTTAGGTAAGACTCGCTGCATTAATTAAAAACATTAGTGGCTACAAGTGAGTAATAACATGTTTGGCTATCTCACGGTGACATTTACATTGCTTGAATTCTGTAGTAGGAAACAAAGCCGAGGCCAGGCTGTCACTGACACTCAAAACCAACTCAGAAATTCTGTTTGGAACCAGAAAGTGATGCTCCAGCATAGGAGAAACAGAAATGGAAAGCTCAAGCGACTTGGGTTTGTGGTACACATTAGCCACCAAGCTCTTTGACCATATGCCTACCAGAATGTTTCTGAATGTGTCTCAAGAGATCAGACATTTTGTATTGCAATCAAACAATAACATCCAACGCTTTTATTCTTACTCCAAAGAGGCCTATAAAAATAATGATAGTACTCCGAAGTCAGAAAAAAAAGAATGAAGTTTTTTTGGATTTGGGGATTTTTTGTCATTGTTGGTTTTTGTTTGTTTTTCTGTTTTGTTTTGTTTTTTTTAGTTTCTCTTCTCCCTCCCTCCCTCTTTCTCTCTCTCTCTCTCTCTCTCTCCCTCTTTCTCTCCCTCTCCCTGTCTCTCCTTGCTTCTTGGTTATGGTCATATTAGAGGTAGAGGTTTTCCCAAAGAACGGATAATAAAAGTTTGATTACTCTCTCACTATACCATGGTTTACTTCCACCACTTTATTTATGTCTTTATTCTATGCCGTTTGATTCCCCTTTTCTAATACTTACGTTTCTATGGCAACCAGTCCATTTGTATGGACGGTGAATCATGGCAGAGTCACAACAAATATGATAAAAAGCTTCTACGCTGTATTGGTGATGAGGTGAGGCCAGAGCTTGCAAACCAGAAAAAAATCCCCACATATGTTTCTAGTAGAGAAGGGCATGCCAAGAAGAATTAAATTCTTCTCCCCTAAATATTAAAACATTCTGTCTCATTGACCAAAGGGGGACAATACAGGACGTCTGTAGCAACATGTGACAAGAATTAAAAGAAGAAAGTGCTGTGTTTGCTTCACAGGAAGAATGAGGAGTCTCCCAGGACTGGGCTGGGTGAAGTGTCACAAAACCCTGGGAGCGTCGCAGGGCCGTGTCACAGAGGGAGCCCTCTTGTCACCTCTTTTGGAATCTTACTGACCTTTGGCCCCCTGTCTGGGCTGCTTGGAGGTCAGGGCCTTTTCTAGAACCCTATCATCCCCTCCGTGATGGCAGCATGACCGAGCGGCGGACCTGGTTCTTTCCCCCTGCTTCCCGCTCCTGCACACAGAGCCAGTGTAGACTCTGTCTGTTTGCAGTCCGCCTGACCTGCAGCCAAGTGTGGAAGCTAGACCACGTCCCCAGAACAGTCTTTGCCTCTTGTGCCATCACCATTTACTAACTAGCAGGGTGGCCAACACTGAAGAGAGCTGAAAGGAAGAGAATGAAGAAGCCGAACAACTTCTGTCCCTGCCACCGACCCCTGAGGAAAGGCCGGAAGGCCAAGGCAGCTAATGGTAAGCTTGTAGACGGGAGCGTGCAGGGAGCCCTCCAGGAGGTGGCTCCTGAGCTGCGCCCTCCCCACCCTCACCCCCGCACACTGCCAAGCCCACCCTCATTTGGACAAAGGAGCTGCTGGACACCAGAACCGGATCACATGTGCTGGACACACAGCAGGCTGACTCCGATGGGGAACACTTCAGTGAGCTAGAGGGCATGAGGTACGGGATCGAATAGTGAGAAACACAGTATATTAATAAATCTTTGCGGCCCATTGCTCTGGATACCTTTTAAATGCTTTTCGTATCGGAGAGTCAACCTCACAGACTTCTAAGTGAAGAAAACATTCGGCAGATTTTTAAAACTTTAGAAGCTGACAACTGATGGTCCATTTTCCTCCTACTTACACTAGGTGAGACAAGACAGTTCTTGTCTTATCTGTGAACGGAACCCTCCAGGTGTGAACAGGAACAGGACAGAGCAGATGCGAAGCCTGAACACAACCTTGCCGCACACTAGTGAGCAAGATGCATGTACATTACAGCAGCAACTTAGCCATTCCCTTCTTCACCTGTGAGTAGCAATGGGCACCCTTCAGGCCAGAGCCAGTACCTTCCCGGAGTATCTGCTACTGGGGGAGAATCCATCATACAAATGTGTAAACTACAGGGTTATAATTCATAATAAATCACCTTTTTCTCTTGCTGGTTGGCCGCATTAATGAAGCAGGGTAATCAAGCTCATTCTTTTCTCCAAGTAGTATAGGTTGTTTTTTTTTCTTCTGGCTCATCATCTTTAAATGTACAATTTATCTTTTTCATATCTGGTAATAATTTGCAAGACTTTAATATCTGTGAGTAATCAGTATGTACAATTTCAAATGAAATTTTATTGTTTCAGAGAACAGATTTCAATATATCAAAGGACTTTCAGAGTTAATTATAAAAACCTAGATTATTTAATATAATCCTATATTTATTAGATAAATTATAAATCTATATAATTATAGAACCAACGCTTAACATATTTTTAATCCTAAATTAAAGGTCCTAATAATTTATATTGCCTC
Organism: Neogale vison; assembly: GCF_020171115.1. NCBI lineage: Eukaryota > Metazoa > Chordata > Mammalia > Carnivora > Mustelidae > Neogale > Neogale vison. The sequence continues at coordinate 50,531,578 of NC_058102.1, forward strand.
GAATTTCCTCCTGATAAAGCTTACAAACTTAACGATGCCCACAGTGAGCACTTATTTCTATTTTCAAAACCTTCCAGAGATTTCAGTTTCTCAATTGTCTTCTCTAACCATTCCAAAAATATAGCAAGTCTGTCCTTTGAGAAGGTCTTTATTGTATCCAGCCTAATCCTTCCTATTATGATTGACCCATTTTTTCTTAATTCTGTTTTAGTGGAAATGCCAATCAGCTGACTTAAGGGTTCAAACCTTTTAACTCCAATTAAGTAATCCAAAAATCTATACAAAACCAAGAACTCAAATGGAAAAAAAATACATATTAATGTGAACCTATAGGAAAATTAACAGGAGTAAAGTATTCCTAATGAAGTCTGAAAATCATCACCTGGAAGACAGAATAAAAGTAATCTGCCAGAGAGGTGACATTCTACTATTGTGTTCCTGCCTGCAATGGCAACAGACCGGGAAGAAACCCAACTCTCCAGATCGTTCCTGAGTACCTCTAGTCGTTGTCTGCCACCAACAATAAATGCATGATATGAAGGACAATCAAAGTACAGTTGACATCAACAAAGGCACACTAGAAAATGTGATCTGAATTAATAAGGGATATCGCTTCTCGGCCTTTTGGCTGAGATCAAGTGTGAATTAATATGAAGTAGTCCCTGGGTCAGATCTGGGAATGATCTAGGCCACCACCTGTAAAAAGCTCAGAGTTGGAAGCTGACTTTACCCCCTACTTGCAGGCTACTTTAATCTCAACAGTACGAATTCTGTTGTGAGGACAATGATGGTGCTTTTTAAGAAGAAGGCGATTTTCCTTCCTCTGCCCAGACAAATGATCCATCTCACCATCCTCTGCCATGTCGGCTACAATGTTGGAATGAACCATATAGTAGAAATAATTGGGGTCCGAGGAACAACTTCTAGTTCCATAAGTCAGCAGAACCTGATGACTCCAAACTGAACTATTGATTCCCAAAAGGAAAATGTGGATGATGTCACAAGACCCAGTTTGTTCTTTGTTTATTTAGTGTTCTTTGAATGTTCCAGACATTGGGATTTCAAAAAGAAAGAGAGCTCTGTCCCAATCTTTAGAGAACTCAGGGTCAAGTGGAGAGAAAGTCAGGCAAATAAAAACCTGATAAATACTGAACTAGGACTGTGCATTTGAAGTGTGGATATGTGAAAAATGAGTACCTGGATAAGGCAGGGAAGGGGACATTGAAAACCCAGGGGAAGGTCTAAAGGGACAGAGGCATGAAAACAGGGCTGCAGGACATGGCACATGGAGGGAGCATCAAGGAGCACAAGACTGGATAGGCAGAAGAGCATGAACTTAGGAAGGGTCTCGTGAGCTCTGACAGCATTGAAGATGATGTTCTACAGGAAACAGGGAGGCATTGAAAGATTCTAAATTGGGCGATGACCTGCATATATGGGAAAAGCTACTCTGGCAGCAATTTGGAGGCTGTTAGCATAAGATAAGAGGCAAGGACACAGGTTGTAAGTCTATAGTGAGCTATATGAGCAATGGTGAAGATCTCCTACATAGAGTAGATGAACTGGGGGCCTCCTCATGAAAAGAAAGTTAATCTGGCAATAATATGCAGAAAGTGTTGCGCACAGAAGAACCAGAAACATGCATGTTCGAATACTTTAAATAAAAATAGTAAAAGCCGGAATTGAAGCATTAACGGTAAGAAGGGAAAGGAGGATTTGTAAAGGTTATATTTTAGTGGTCATCTTGAAAGGACTTACTAGTCAATGGGGATGTTGGGAGTCAAAGCCTACTTCGGGATTTCAAGCCTGGTGAACTAGAAGTATGATGGTCCTATTCATAGAAACAATAGCGGGAATGAGAAAGAGAAAATGATTAACTCAATTTCTAAAACTTTGAGTTTGAAGAGTCAGTGAGATATTCTTGTGGATGGGATATCCAAGTCAGGAAATTCATGACTGGAGCCTGAGAGAAACTGGAGGGTTAGATTTGAGAAGATACACACAGAGGTCATATTACAGAAGTGTGACAAGTGAATGAGGGAAAGGAAGGGAGAGAAGGCGAAGAAGAGAACCATGGGCAACTCTTTGCAGTGCAGAGAAGGCAAAGGGACTTGGAAGGGGGTGGGAAAAGTCAGAAATTAAGAACAAAGCTTCATTGAAACCTAGAGAGTAATTTCAGAAAGAAAAGGGTGGTTCCCAAGGCCAGTTGCTGCAGGGTAGTTTGAATGCATAAGGCCATTGATTTGGCAATCTAAGGGTAAAGGGAGAGGCCAAGTTTAAAGCAGTTTTGGAATCAGTACAAAACCTACAGGGAGAGGTCAGAAAGCTAGGAGAGTGAGCAGGAAAGTTGGAAAAAGTAAGAAAAGTTTTTATGGCACAAAATCACAGGGAGAGGAAACAGATAATATCAGAAAGGAGGAGCTGACCTTGAAAGGGAAGGAAGGATACATCCTCCTGAAGCAGGAAGAAAAAGGAAGTGAGAGCAGATAATGATATAGAGAAATCGAGGTGGAAAAGAATGTTTTTAAGGAACTCTTGTCAATGAAAGAAATGAAGTAGGAATAAAGTTTGGCCCTTGAAATGTTAGAAATGTTTGAGACAGATCCTATGAGAAATCAAATATTACATAACAGAAGATTCCAGGGCCCCACAGAGAATTGTGTGAATTCATAGTGACTTTCTCTAGTACCCTTCAGCAAACTAGTAAGAGCAGTGGACTCGGGCAGATATTATCAAAGAGTATAGTGTATTAGACTATAGAAAATGTCGTGAGGTTTAGGCATCTCTGATACCAGCAGATGCCTCATTGAAGTGGTCACCAGGAGTCCAAGTGGATTATGGAGGGAAATGATGCTAGTAAAAGGCAATAGGTAAAGATGATAGCTTTCAAACTGGGTTCCCCAGATTCACACATGAGGGATGGAGAAGCCTCCTCTAGGGTCTCCTATTCCTACCTCAGTACCTTCAGTAGCTGTTTCTATCTGGAATACAAAGGCATCCTTTACACACTTTCATTTGAAGTGAGGGGAGCGGGTGAAAGCTATTGCTACCAAAACCATTTGAAAACCACTAGATTGGAAGACAAGTGAAAGGGAGTGGGACTAGAAGTCATCAAGAAGGGAAAGTTAGGGCCTAAGGACTGGGAGAGATGGCTAATAAGGTTGCATGATCAATAAGGAGGGTTCCGATAGGAAAATCCCAGAGCGCTCTCCAGTTTGAAGGATGCACAGGGCTCTGCTTATGGAGAGCTGAAGTTGGGTAGGATTGCCAATAATCAGCACCGGGAGAGCTAAAGAACCATAAACGTAGCGCATTATGTGTTACCATCGTGTCAAAAATACTGAGGATTCGGAAAAGCTACAGATCAGAGGAGGCAAATTAAGAGTCAAGCCCTGATGTCAGTGAAGAAATGGGAGGAAACAGGAAAAGTAGAAAAGTATGAGTTTGAAGGTGAGGCAAAGGAGAAGTAAGTACATAATATAGAACTTTAAAATAGAAGTGGCTTATGGTAAAAACAAAAACAAAAAAACAACACCGGATGTGTGGAGCAAGAAGGGTTATGAGCTCTTCTTTCTCCTTGCCCCATGCAGGGAAAGCGAAAAGAAAATGGCTTCTGGTTGCAGCGAGTTTTGAGGTATATGATGTCAGCTAGTTTCAATTACAGTAAAGAGGCCAAAGGATCTCTTTTAGAGGAAGTGACGGTCCAACATCGGACTGTTCAGAGAGCTTGCTCATAGAGAGTAAAGGAGGCAGGGGTCCCAGTGGGCAATGCTGAGAGGCACCTGGGAGTGGAGTGGCCTTCCCATGACCCAAACTGGGGACAGGAACAAGACAGAGATGGGTACCTGGGGCTTAGATGACTATCAAAAGAACGAATGCAATAAGAGATGACAAAGTGGGCTGGAGATGCCGCGAGATAGAATGAAGACCGAAGAGCTTAAACTGGGGGAAAGGAGAAACGTAAAGTTTCAACAGTTCTGTCATGCCAACCCAGTGCTGGAATAAGGTTGGTGACGAGCTCGTCCTCACCACTCCAGGAGCCAGACTTTTTCTTCAAAGCCGTAGGTCAGATTGTTTATAAAAAACCTTAAAGCTTAGGCACCAATGGATAAAGGGAAAAACGTATTAGACCAGTTAGCTCAACTCTTTTTTCATAGGAAAGAAATGAATGCCTTCCCCCAAGGTTACACAGCTGGCTGCCTGCTGATGGAGCCAGGATCAAAAGCCAGATACCCAGTCCCAAAGCTGTCCTCTGCCTACAGCTCCTACAACTGTCCCTGGTACCAGGGCTGAGTATGTGACTGAGTATGTAAAACTGTGACTAAAATGTGATAGATACCGGGAGGTTCCTTTATCTAGTCAGCTCTGATGAAATTTTTGTCCAGAAGACCAAAGTATCACCTCCGCCATTGCCAATGAGCTTTTTTTTTTTTTCTTGAAAGACATGATTTGTGGGACGTCTGGGTGGTTCAGTGGGTTAAAGCCTCTGCCTTCGGCTCAGGACATGATCCCAGGGTCCTGGGATCCAGCCCCGCATCAGGCTCTCTACTCAGCAGGGAGGCTGCTTCCTCCTCTCTCTCTCTGCCTGCCTCTCTGCCTGCTTGTGATCTCTGTCTGTCAAATAAAATAAAATAAAAAAATCTTAAAAAAAAAAACAAAGACATGATCTGTGTCAGAAATGCTGGTATTCTGGGACGCCTGGGTGGCTCAGTTGGTTAAGCATCCAACGCTTGATTTCAGCTCAGGCCATGATCCCAGGGTCTTGAGATCAAGCCCTGCATCCCACTCTGTGCTGGGCATGGAGCCTGCTTGAGATTCTCTCTCTCTTCCTCCTTCCTTTCTCTCTCTCTCTCTCTCTCTGTTTAATAATAAGAAAGAAATGCTAATATTCCTTGTGTTTGCCTCAACCCGAAGTCATTTTTTTGTGTTCGTTTCTCTAGTGTCATTAGCCTCCAGCACAGTGGGCTTGGCTGGGCAGGTCGTTCACACAGAAACCACAGAAGTTGTACTGACAGCAGATCCTGTCACAGGATTTGGGATCCAGCTGCAGGGCAGTGTGTTTGCCACGGAGACGCTCTCTTCTCCACCTCTGATTTCCTATATTGAAGCTGACAGCCCAGCAGAGAGGTAAGACACTCTTTCACAGCATCTTTTTCTGTGCATTTCTTGTGCTGGCTATCTCTGACTAGCTAATAAATTATGGAACAGTGCTCAATGCAGGAAATGCAGGAGGTAATGAACTCACTGTTCGACCAATAAAATTTTATGTTCTTGATAAGGTTTGAGAAGAATAATGAGCACAGATGCCTTTATCTGGCAGATTTTTGTCCGTCAGGGACTGGTGGCCATCTTAACTAAAAGGGAAAGAACATCTCTGAAGTTCAAACTTTATTATAATAATTTCTCTGCTGTGCAGGGACTGTACATTCACCATTACTGTATATTGGTCCAGATCCAATTATAAGAATACCACAGTACTAAATTATGAATCACTTCTCTGGGATACATCGAGACTCCCTCACATTTGTAGCCGTCAAATGCAAGAGGGCAAGACCTTGCAGTTGACCTCATATGATGCCCACAGCATTGAATAAACCAAACAAATGGGTATGCTATTTCACAAGGATCAAACAAAATAGATTTGGCAACATCCACCTGATAATTACCCGCTCTGTCTACAACCTCTAACATGTGGTTCTAAATATAGATGTGGGGTGCTACAAATCGGAGACAGAGTGATGGCCATTAATGGGATTCCGACTGAAGACAGCACCTTTGAGGAAGCCAACCAGCTCCTTCGAGACTCTTCAATCACAAGCAAGGTCACACTGGAAATCGAGTTTGATGTCGCAGGTATGATCATATAATCGCAAGTCAGCGGCAGAATTGGCAGTGGACTGCATGTGAATTATATGGATTATGTGGTAGAAGTGGAACTATTTTTTTATATACCAAACACGTTTTTGTTTAGGAGATTTGGGGTGTCATTTTGTATTGAGCGTTGTTTTTGTACTATTCATTAAAGTGTCACCATAAGAACACTTGAAAATAAATGTGACAAAATGAATAAGTAATAGCTACTATATGGGTGATAAAAAAAAATCACATAGCCTATATTCTTCCAGATTTGTCCTTATATGCCAGAGAAGCCATATTCTTCTGTCACGCAGACAAGAAAAGCCTCTCTTTGACCCTTGCAAAGAACATATGAAAGTTCGGTAGTGAACAATGAAAATTCATTAGGTGGATTTATACAAGCACAGTTGGTAAATATTTGGTCTCTAGTGTTAAAAAAGAAAACTGTAACAGACACTTGTTAAAAACAAGGAAGGCTTTCTTCAGGACTATTTCAAAAGAAATCAAGACTTGGATAGGGAAGAGAAATTGAATTTAAGTTCAAAAACAGTAAGGGCTGCTGGGAATGTAAGGCCACCAAGCAAGGGAAGGGTGAGGGAGTCATGGAATGGAAACTGACTAACAGGAACTTACTTCGATATCAAGAGTATGGAGATAAGGAATTTGACTCTCTACTCAAGGGTGGAGAGATTCTCAATAAACTGACTGAACAGAATTCTTACTAAAACGGGGCTAAGCAGGCCATGGACTAGGCCAAAGACAAGGCCTGGTTGAGAAGAGGAGCCTGATGTAAGTTTGGTCAGGAAGGGAATCCTTGTCAATAGCTAACAGGTGTGTGGGTTATAGAGGTGGGTGCCAATTTCTATTTAATAAAATTGTCTTCACACAGTGAAGAGCCAATAATCTTTTCCAATCACTAAAGATGTGCCTTTGGACATAGAGATTGCATTATCCCAACAAATACTTGCTGAGTGTTCACTGGAGGTCCACTGGAGATGAAACAGTAGACAAGGAGTGAAAAAAAATCCCTTTCTTTGTGAAGCTTGTGGTAGTACAGAAAGTTGATTTTTAAGTTAACAAATATCAATGGAAGCAATAATAAGTGCTCTGAGGAAAATAAAGCAGAATGGGGAATTAGAGGATGACTGTGGGGAGCTATTTTCATGGGATGACTCTTGGAGGAAGTTATATTTGACCCGAGATTTGATGGTTGGAAAGGAGCCAGCTCTGTGGGAATATGGGAGCAGAGTACTCCAGGTAGAAGGAACAGCCAGTGTAAAAGACTTCAGCCAGAATAATGGCTCAAGTTTGGCTGGGTAGCTTTTACCGAGGTGCCTGGGTAGCTCAGTCAGTTAAGTGTCCGACTCTAGATTTCAGTTCAGGTCATGGTCTTATGGTCATGGGATCAAGACCCACATCGGGCTCCACGCTAGTGGGGAATCAGCTTGAGATTCTCTCTCTCCCTCTGGCCCTCCCCACTCACATGGGCGTGCATGCTCACACACACTCTCTCAAGTAAGTAAATGAGTCTTTAAAAAGGTGAGGAGGGATGCTTACTGTAGCATAAGGAAGTTGGGAATGGGGATTAGATCTGACGTTGGAGATGGGGTGAGAGAGATTAGAAGGGGCCAATTAATGCAGTGCCTTGGTATAAAGAATTTATATTCCAAGTGTAATGATATCATGGAGCGTTTTATGGACAGTAGTGAGCTATCCTGATGGATGTGTTAGAGATCCTTCTGAAATGAGAAGGGACAATAGCAGAAGCAGAAAACCTAGTTAGGAAGTTGCAGGGGTGGGATAGGTAAACAATGATGGCAGCTTGGACAAGGTGGTAGAGCTAGAGATAGTGACAAAGAGTGAGATTTAGGACATGGCTTGAAGCAGGGCTCACAGACCTCACTTATGGAATGAATATGGAAGATGAGAGAAAGGGAAGATCATGGATGACTCCTGAGGTGGAAGGGTCAGTAACTGAGTAAATAGTGATGACTTTAAGGAGAGGAAGACTTGAAGAATGGAAACTTGAGGATGACAACAAATTCTATTTTAGACCTGAATTGGTAAATCCACTGCTAATTCTAGGGGGGGAAGTACAAGCAGATCCTTTCCTGAATTCAAAAGCAATTGTCAAGCACCAGTCTCTAAATGCTAGGCACTGTGTTACCTTCAGATCATTTAAAGGGAAAATATAAAGGATTAATATCCTCCAAGTGCTCCGAATCAATTAGACAAGAGCAAGAATTGTTGCAAGATAAGAACAGACTTACTGAGTGTGTGTTGCCACTGGAATGTAAAAGGATGGGCCCAGGGGACCTCCAACAATCCCTCCTGTAGCCTAGGATGGGAGGGGGTGTCTGGGCCAGAGAGCAGCCCTGAGGGGGGAACCACCTGTCAATGATTGATAAAGTCTTTGGAATACGGGCCAGCACTAAGGGAACTAGTGACAGGAAGGAGGGGATTCTGTCTGAGAAATTAAATTAAAATTGAAAGGGGAAGGATGCTAGCAAAGGAGATAACGAAGATGCAGTCTGAGAAGTGGAAGGAGAACCAGAAAAGGTAGCATTTTGGAAGCCAAAGCAAGAATTTCAAGGTCATGGTCAAGAGCATAAAGGTGTTTCAGAGAATTCAAGTAGTATAAGGCAGGAAGGGTCCTCTGTATGTGGCAATTAGGAAAAAGCACATTGCAGAGTAGTTTCAGGGAACTAAGGTGCCCAAGTCAGACTAGTAAACTGAGGGGGGTGGAAAGGGTAGAGAACTACAGACCAGCTATGCTTGCTTTCTGCCAAGGAGCTGGGTTTTGGAACAGAGTATGGCCAGACAAACGCAGTGAATGGATAAAAAAGATGGAGGCCACTGTGGACTTCTCTTTTTAGAACTGTTCCAACATTTCATTACATACTGGGCACTCCTTTATACCGCCTTATCCTCCTCCCAGTGGTTCTCAGTCAAAATCAGTTTTGCCCTAGGGAACATGTGGCAATGTTAGGAAGTGTAGCTGTGGATGAAAAGAGATGGGATAAACAATAGAGGGGGCTTCAGGGTCCAGAGGGGAGGTATTTTGTTTTGTTGCTACTGGAGAGATCTGAACATGTTTGCGGCCTAAAGTAAATGAAGGCGAAAAAAGATAACTGATGAGTATGGGTCCCCTTATGGATCTCATCCCCTAAAGGGATGAGAGGAGAAGTTATCTAGAACATAGGTAGGCCTAACACAGAAGGTTGGCAGCTGCCTCTTGTGAGTTTAAAGGGAAGGATGTGAGAATATAAGTACATTTTTATCTGTGTTTAGGGTTTTATGTAAGAACTGTCAATAGAAGGTAAAAAGATCAGCATCTTGGGGAGTTGAAGAGAGTGATAGTTTAGAATACCTAATGGGGAAATGAGTGAGAAAGCTAGCCAGACTCCTGTAAAGGAATTTTCAAGCTGCACAGTGGAACCAGGCAGAGTCCAGAAGCTCCCAAGTGGATAGCCCTGTCAATCTGTATGGTCAAGTAGTTCTTGGTCAGGTGACCATAGCTACTGAGGAATACCAGTAGAGGTGGTGGGCAGTTAGACTGGGCCAGAGATGGAGATTTCTGGAGAAGGTTCAACAGGAAGAAAACTAAAGTCACAGTGGGTCAAATTGTTCCAGGAAGAGCACATGAATAAATATGGTGACAACCTCAGAAATCATGATAATATTTATCAAATGCTTGCTCTATAACATGTCACTCCTCTAAGCACTGTGTATTAGCTCACTTATAACAGCAGTGGAGGTTACTATGATTACTGAGGTTACTATGATTACTATGAAAACTGAGGCCCACAAAGTCACTGGTAGGGCTGGGATTTTCACCCAGGCATTCTGGCTCCAAAGGCCATGCTCTAACCACTGGACACAGGTTGCAGAGGGGAAGTCAATAATGGAGCCACATGATAGACTGGGAAGAAAGGGAAGACTGAAGAATCTAGGAGTATTCTGGAAGAGAAATGGGCTTACCAAGAGAAAGTTGAGAAGGGAGCCAATGGCAGGAGACTGAGTCGAAGTGGCATATTAGAGCTTAGGATTTCAGAGGTCAAGAAAGGCTCAGGGTAGCAGGCTGCTGAACTGATATAGCGTGGAGGTGAATATTAGTCAACCAGAGGTCTGAGAATTGGAAATGCAGTGTAACGGAAAGACTTTGCATACCGTAGAATCTCCCACAAGGAGGGCGTGACTTGGAATGAGGAAAGGAATATGAGCTAGCTGCTCTTGACTCACCAGATGCAATCCTATCAAAGGATCTCTGCAGTTTCCCCCACCTGTAGCTCTTCCCCACCATGTTCAGGTGGTCTGCTCACTTCCTTCAGTCTTTGCTCAAATATCATTTGTTCAGAGAATCATTCCCTCACCATCTATCACTTTGTCCCCTTTCTCAGATTTATGGTTCTTCTTAGCCTTTCTCATGCTCTGATGTTACATTGTGGATTTATTTATTGTCTTGTCTTCTCCAGCAGAAAAAAATCTATGCTGTCAGGGACTTTGTGCCTTCTGTTCATGAATGTATCCCAGCCCCTAGAATAGTGCTTGGAATGCAGGAGACTCTCAGCCAAGAGGCAGTGAATGAATGAAGTACAGTTACCTCTCCTGAGGGACTGGAACCAGGAATTTCAGTTTGCATCCAGAACTGGTCCCATACCCACTATTTCTCTGGGGTTCCTGGTCTCTCCGTGCTGCATATTTCTGCATATCTGCTCTATTTGTCTCTGCACAAGTTCTTTCTGACTTTTGAGTATACTTGATTGCCCCATCTTTGCCAAGACCGGCCAGTTCAGATTTCTAATTCTTAGATTTGGTTCATCACAGCCAAGCAGGAATCTGGTAGATGGACCCTGTAAGAATCAGTCAGATGGTGGTGAGGATATGGTTTTCAAAGGAGGCTGTCCGCAAGCCCCAGAATGTCCTCTCTAGAAGCACACAACATTAGTGGTGAAGTGACTCTTCCGATCCAATACCTTCATATATTTATAAATGGGGAAATTGAAGTTTGGGTGGGGAAACTAAAGGTCATACAACAAAGTGAATAGTAGATCCCAGATCTGTTGACTTGCACCTGTCTTTTTCATATCATGTTACACTGCCTCTTCAAAGAGATGTCAGAGTTTCCAGCATGAAAGAGCAGGGTTTCTGAACCTATGCTCTTCTGTCATTGTTTGTCAAGGGGAGGTGGCTATCCTGCCCACTGTAGGAGGTTGGGTAGCATTTACTTGAAACACTCCCATCATGAATGGCCAGCACGATCTGACCTCTTCCATAAGCAGTCTCTAAGTATTTACTTGTGCTATAAATGCATTTTTGTTTTATGTATATCCTCAATATTTATTCATTGTTTAATCCATTCTTAATATATATGTATACTTTAATATTTGTTGATTAAATACTTTAATATCCTTGGTTTAGGCTCCTAAGAAATAGAAACTATGTCTAGTAAACTCACTTTATTCAGTACCAAACTTGTCTGAATAAGAGACAGGAAAAAAGGGACTTAAGGTCTTCTCCCCTGCCCTGGTTGTTCCATAATTCAGTCCATTTCAAATGGATGGAAATGATGTAGACTAGGGCCAGAAAACAATCTGCTCCCATGCTATCATCCTCTCTTCCCTTGTTCATGGCTGATCTCACTAATTGATTTCAGTATCCTCCTGCTGAGCCCAGACACAACATCAGAATCTCCAAAAAAACACTCTAGCTAGTCATTACCAGTCTGCTGGCATCTGTTGGAAACTGCTGGAATCAGAAAGAGGGGTTTTTTTTAGCCATTTGAGAACTTGGAACATTGGTAGGAAATATCTGGGCATGAGCGATTTCAAGGCTGCCCTATCTTTCTGGATTCACTCCTTATTGTACAGGCGTGGGCCACCTATTTTTAAAATTCTTCCTCAAAAGTATATTTTACCCAGATATTTATTCCCAAGCTACTCATCTCAGAGATTAGCCACTTCTACTTTATAACTATTTTAAGTGATATAGAGAATGTTTAAAAAGCTTGACTGCGAGTACACTCTTGCCTAAATCTCTCTTTAAATGGGTACTACTGTACAAACAACACTGTGATGACATTTACGGAATTCTTTTTAAAGCTGGAATGATTCATAGCCTCATCACTCTAAAAAACAAAAGTTTAATTTTTTTATATTTCTTTACCATACATATTTACCATATATATTTATATATGTCTAATATAATAATATGTAATAATATATATTAATATTTCCTTTACCGTACATATAATTTTATAAAGCTATGCTCATAATATATGCATAATTTACATTTTGCCTTTTTTCAATACTGTCTTTTAAATACCAGTCTAAAAAATCATAAATACTTGAAGATTCTTCTTTCATTTTGAAGTTATTTTGTTGGAAAAGATGCAGCTTAGTTTTGGAAAGAAGTTCCAGTGAAAATGCTGTCAAATGATGTTTGTCATTATTACTAGAGCCCCCAGTGTTTTCCTCTGAGTTGGGGGAGGGATTAAGCATTTACATGTACAGCCCCCCTTTAAAATCTCTTAATTTTTCGAATCTCACAAGAATGTCCAGGTTAATGAATTATGATGCAGTGATTATCTTACTGTGCCAACAACGAATGCTTCAGGCAGAAAAAGCAGGCCAATTGGAAAGAAGGGCGCCTTTGTTTACCCAAATGTGTTTTTAATTATAGTATTAACAAAGATAAAGCAAAATGAGGGAAGCACAAAATAATCACATGGGAGTCTAATAAAGTAAACATTCTATTTACTTACTCTAAACCTATTGTTTCTCCAAACATCTTTTTTGCCTCTTTACTAGTATTTTGTTAAGAAACACCAAATTACATATGCCTTTGCTTTACCCACCAAATAACTGTGTAGGCAAAAAAAATTACCAAATATAAAATAAATCATGTTGGTATTTAAAGATTAAAATGAAGTCACAGCTGATCAAAGAGATTCATTTGTTGATATTTGTTCATCACTATGAATATTTCAAATCTTATGTAGTCAAACATGATTCATTACTGTTTTCCGGGAAGTGATAACATCTCCTCCAGTGTCATTAACAATGTTAATCTTGGTCAAGGTTCCCTGCATTAAAAATGTATAAAAGCAAAATGTTGCTATGGTAACTCTTCTAGATCAATGATTCCTGGCCCTTAGGGTTGCAAGATCTTATTTGTATAGCGTCATGAACAAGCTGTTACACACCTACAGGAATACAAGTATACATACATACAAGCATGCATATTCTCCCCTCCCCTTTCACGGAGGATTTTGGTAAAAAGCATATAACACTAAAACAAACATACATGAAATGAGTTCCATAACGAGTGAAGCTGTTTGTGCCTCTAACGCTTCTTATGCATTTACTTATGGGCCACTTGTGTGCTTTATCTGGGTAATCAAATTCCTAAAATTCCCATGAACACTTCCGTGGAGGCGTACTGCTTTTAGCTCCTATCCCGTTGCCTCTGGTAGACCAATGTGTTCATCAGAGATGGTTCAGTTGCAAGCAACAGACATGCCCCGAGCTAAATGAGACAGAGAGGGGGCATTTAGTGGAAGCACACAGGAGTTTCACAGCCCAGGAGGACAGAACAGCCCCCAGGAAGGCCTAGAACCAGACAGGAGGGCTTTCAAGGCCAAGTACAGGCGCTCTCCAAGACCTCAGCATGCTCCTCCTCTACGCCTCATTGTTTTTCCCTTCTCTCCCCACACCAGATGTTGGTGCGGATGGGCAAAATGGGGCCACTTCAAATGCCCTCTCTGCCCCCGGTCTGCATGCTAATTCCACATTTGTAAACTGTTACTTTAGGGGTGGGAAGAAGGGGGCAATTAGCCTTCCATTACCAGAAGGAGGCATGTAGAGGACTTAGGGGTGAGAAGGAGGGAAGACCCAGATTTGAGGAATATTTTGGAAGTAAGTATTTATGATACCTGCAGCCTCCAAGATGAGGAAATAAAGCACACCTACATGTTGTTACTTACCTCATTTTTTTTTTCTACACCAATGTAGAAAACTAGCCAACTAGCCAGTCTTTTTGAAATCTGTTAGGGGAAATAATTTTGTCTATCTCAAGTCCTATTGGGAAATGGAAGGGTATGATTTTTGGTTTTTTTTAAGATTTTATTTACTTATTTTTGTGAGAGAGAGAGAGGGGGAGAGAGAAGGAGAGCACAAGAGGGGAGGGGGGCACAGGGGAAGGGGCAGAGGGAGAACAGGCTCCCCACTGAGCAAGAAGCCCTGTGTGGGACTCAGTCCCAGGACTCTGGGATCATGACCTGAGCTGAAAGCAGGTGCTTAACCGACTGAGCCACCCAGATGCCTAACGGTACAAATTATTAATGAATAAACAAACAAATTTATATGGATCCTCTCCATTATATCAGAGTGTTAGCTGAGGACAACAGCAAAGCCAAAAACATCTACTCACAGTCTGTGACACTCACAGAAGAGTTAGGAAGAGTGGGAGGTGCTAAGCGAAATTCAGTCAGTCAGAGACAAATACCATACGATTTCACTCATGTGTGGAATTTAAGAAACAAAACAAATGAAGAAAGTGGGAAAGAGAGAGAGAGAGAGAAAAACTAAGAAACAGCCTCTTAACTGTAGGGAACAAACTGTTGGTTACCAGAGGGGAGGTGGGTGGGGGGGATGAGGGAAATAGGTGAAGGGGATTGGGGCGGCGGGGGGCACTTGTCGTGAGTACCAGGTGTTGTCCAGAAGTGTTGACTCACTAAATTGTACGCCTGAAACTAACATTATGCTGTATGTTATCTAACTGGAACTTAAATAAAAACTTTAAAAATAAAAGAAAGACAAGTGCGAGGGGCTGGGGGAAGCAGCAACCCCCCTGGCTTTCTTGGGAAGTGGGCAAAGCACTGGAAGGAAAGAACAGGCCCAAGAGGGTAGATTTGCTTTTACTGGGCACAACAGCCAGGACTGTGAGGGACAGCCAGGGGACCCCCCCCCACTTTTTTTTTTTTTACAGGTGGCATTCTAGAAGCCTGGAGGGCCCAGAAAAATCAAATTTTTATTGTGTTTTCCAGTTTAACAGTCTGGCAAATCTTGGAAGTCTTAATAGCCTGTGGCAAAATTGGAAGATGAGATTCTGGTCTTGTAAGATTTACTGCCTGCATTTTACCTGGGAAAGAATAAAAGGCCTGGAAGAGCAAGTTAAGGCAGAAGAAGGGAGTACTCCAGCTCTGTTTCCATGAGGCCGACCCAACTTTTTACCCATACTTTGCAGTGACAGGAAATGTGTTAAATATGAGATTTGCAAATTGAACCAGGGGCCCCATAGTTGTAGTCAATCCCTGCTGTGTAGACTGGGGAGCTAGCATTGAGCACAATAAAGCAGTAAAAATAGTTGAGCTCCCCATCCCACAGGCCTCCCCTTATGCTAATGTTTCCCCTGTCTGCTCCTTCCACCCCTTTCCAAAACCTTCCAGAAAGGATTACAGTCATTAGCAGCTTAGTGTGAATAGATGTTATCTCTTCAGAGGATTTTTTTTCTTTTTAACCTTATCTCTAATTGAAGGTTTCCCATACTGTTAAAGGAATTTGAAGAAGAGTATACTTAAGAATTTGTAGCAGTTCTTTCTTTTCTCAAATACTGGTCTAGCCCTAGTAAAATCAACTTAGCTCAATCAATGGTCGCGTTTCAACCAGGGCACGCTGGTTCTCTGTCTATTGCAACAATGTTAGTTGTTACCCTAGAAGTGCTTGGCCAGTGTCTGAGCCCACCTTCACCCTGTTCCAGTGCCCCCTGCCCTCTTGCTCCTCCCTGGGACCTCCTGGAACTCCCAGGATCCAGAAATTAGAAGGCAGTTGGGGCCTCCTGGGGTCCTGTGTTCCAACTTGAAGGCAGCATCCAGTCTGAAAGGTTGAGAAATACTTTGAGCATCACTCTTGTTTCTACACTCTTGTTTTCACTATTTACAGTACAAATTAAGGCACCTCCCTAATCCCCCAAATCAACAACCATCACATTGTAAGAGCTTACTTAGCCAGAGCAATTTCATATCATTAAACAGTGATTTTGTTGTTTATGCAGTAAAACTTAAACTGACCCTGCCCCCCACCAGGGGAACTTCCTTAAAAGCAAGTCCAGGAAACCAGTAAAATGTGGTCGACCAGTCCCTGATAACAGAGCCCAAATACAGGGGTGGGTCAGGTCAGGTGGAGATAACAGAGCCGGACGCAGGTATGAGTCGGGCCAGGTGGAGACATCCAGTCAGTGGGGGCGTACATACTGTCTCCCTAGCTACCAAGGAGTGTGGGCCCCACCTTCTGGGCACCAATTCTGACCAAGGTGATAGGCTAGTTCAAATAGCTACTATGGGGTGAATTGTAATTCAGTTGGCCACCCGGGTGTGGCCTAGCATGACTGCGCAGCTTTGTCTGTGTGTTACGATCTCATTGGACACCTGTGTGTGGCCAGGCTCAACCACATGGCCTTTGCTCTATAAAAGTTAGTCTGTGAGCCTGGGGGTCGCTCGCTCTCTCTGTAAGAGGCGGACCTGAACGGTTGGTTTGATTCTCCATGCTTGGCGCAAAATAAAGCTTTGCTTGACCTTCCCTTTGTATTAGTCTCGCTCCTTTGATCACGAACCTAACAACATCAAACCTATTTCCCCAGCTACCTTCAAACAACAGTTGAAGATAAAGTATTGCAGAATAGGTTAACTCTGGGGAAACATGGCTGAAGAGGAAAAAAGAAAATAACCGGACCTGTGGTTCTTAAATGTTGGTGTGCCTTAAGAATCACCTGGAGAACATACTTAAAATGCTCATTTCTTGGTTTCATCTTCAGAAATTCTGATCCTGTAGATCTGGGATGATTCAGGAATCTGTATTTGTGGGACACCTGGGTGGCTCAGTGGGTTAGGTGTCTGCCTTCAGCTCAGGTTGTGATCCCAGGGTCCTGGGATTGAGCCCCACATTGGGCTCCCTGCTCGGGAGACAGAGAGCCCGGTTCTCCGTCTCCCTGCAGCTCCCCCGGCTTGTGCTCTCCCTCTGGCAAATGAATGAATGCAGACATGCATGTATGGAATCTGTTTCTGTAATTTGCATTTCAGGTGAATTTGGCCCAAAGGTTGCCCAAATGACACCTCACTAATACTGAGCTCAGGTGTTGCCATGAAAAAAACACAGTTGCCTTGGGGCAGGACATCTTTTCTTCACCAGAAGCATTACTTACCAGGATTTTACAGGCATTTGCCTTCCTTTAGTTCCTTCAACTTTAACTCCAGATGTTCATGATACAATAATTCCTGACACAGTTTCATTGACTGGTGCTCCATACTTCCTGGTCGCCTACAAACATCCTCTCTTCTCTGTTTTAAAATTCCAGAGTCTGTCATCCCAAGTAGTGGGACATTTCATGTGAAGCTCCCTAAGAAGCACAGTGTGGAACTTGGAATAACCATAAGTTGTAAGTAAAAGTGACTCCCTTTAAAATGTAGAGTTTTAAAAAGACATTAGAAAATTGTGTTGTCGAATGACTTAGAGGTTGTCAGAAGTTTCTGAAGTGTCATTGCTAAGTTTCTAATTCACATTACACATGGGCAAAGCCTCTCCCCCCTCCCTCTCTTAACTAGCTGTGCGAATAGGGCAAGTGACTTAAATTCTCTCCAATCTTAGTTTTCTTTATCTGTAAAATGGAAATAAGGCTATCTACAAGATATAGTATTATTTGAAGTGTGAAATAAAAGAATATATTGTTTATACCTAGTCTAGTCCAAGGCAGATAATGAGGACTCAATAAATGTGTCTCACCCTCACCATGAATGATTAGATGTGTGTAGAAGTGCATATACGTTCTCTACATTTTAGTATATTATGGGTTAAGTTTTCACAATAATCCGTTTAACTAACAAAAATCACGTTTATTTCAAGACAATGCCCCTGTCTGTCCGCTATGCATTTAAAAGCTATTTTGCAAGACTAAAAATAATGTCTCTTTATTTAGTAACTTTTGGAATTCCTGCATGGTCCAAGACGTCTGGGTAACCAAACCAAAAAGAAAAGCAGAACATATAAATGTGTTAAATTCCCTCCTTTCCTCGAGCTCTAGGTTTATAACTGTTTTGGTAAAACGGCTTTGAGAAACATTTATAGAATGTGAATTGAAGTTTTTTATGCTTTTACTATCCATAAACTGGGTTTGTCCACAAATGCCCCCAACAAAATGAAGCAAATGATTAATGCGTAAACACCAAAGAGGCAGTGTTTGTGACCAAGGAGTGGTCCCTTCAAGAAAGAACGATGAGCTCACGTGAAGTGCCTCATTACACACTATTGGATCTCACTTCTGTTAGGGGTCAAGGCAAAAATAGTTCTCAGCTGGGCTGGTATGAAATGAGGGCCGTCCACTTCAACTTTGACAATATCAGTGTAACGCTGAAAATGAAATTTGGAGTATAATCAATACATCAGACAGATCTGCAGCCCTGAAAATAGTGGAACTACAACCCAGAATAAATGCAAAGAGCAAGAAGCCACATGCACGAGAGGATGCTCACACCACCTCCTGAACCCAGGAGGTTCTCTCAGGCCTCCTGAGAGAAGAGGAGGATGATGTGTCTCCAGGTCTTCTCCGCTAAGCAGAAAGATGAGATGGGGTTTGGGAGACTCCAGACCTATTCTAGGTACTACTGAAGGCAGTTGTGCCTTTAATCGGATCACTGAGTCTCTCAGTTTGTTCATTCTGGAACACAGAGAGTATGCCATTCTTCTGTCAACAGCGGTGGTTACTGAAATAAAGGGAGAGCTCATCAGAACGTACTATTCTAAAAATATTTGGGACTCTAGGTGGCTGCCAAAACCCCCAGGTTACTTTAAGACTGCTTTCATGTATTCTATTTATTCCACTCCATTGATTGATTCCGTCAGTACTGGCTGCAAAAGCAGTCTCCCTTGGAGGAGTGCATAACCGTCCGGCTGCGGCGCCCTGCCTTCCACTCTATTCTTTCTTCCCTTCGCTTGCATGAAATAAATGCGTCTGAGTGCCGAGGATGCCTAGAACCTATGCTAAGTTTTGAAAACACACTCCCTGTTCTTAAAGATACTTACTGCTAGTGACTCCGCTGGAGACACCCACAGCTGGGAAGCCTATTGCCACATAATCATTTTCCTTCCAAATTTTAATTGGGAAAATGGTCTTTTTTTAAAAAAATAGATTTATTCTTAAAAATTGATATATGTAACGGGAGGAGGGTAGGGAGATGGACAAAATGGGTAAAGGGGAGAGAGAGGTACAGCTTCAGTTATGGAATGAATAAGTCACAGGAGTCACAGGAATAAAAGGGACAGCACAGAGAATGGAGTCAGTGGTATTGTAAGAGCATTGCACGGTGACAGGTGATACCTACACACTGGTGAGCCTAGCGTAGCATGTAGACTTGTCGAATTGCTATGTTTTACACCTGACACCAATGTAATATTGTGTGTCTACTAACTTCAATTAAAGAAAAAACTGACATACATAAAAACACAAGTATAAAGGAGAGTCCCCATTTAAAAACTGATCCTGTGATGTATTCCTCTTTTAAAGTCAATATTTAGATGCTCCCTTTGTTTGAAGTGTATTCATGTATACACAACCACAACATATTTTATTCATATGAAGAACCATCTAAAATTATGCTTTATGGTGGTTTTGTGTGTGAACTAACTATGACATTAAATGCCAACAATAGAAACTTCCCCAAAACCCTCACAAGAATGGCCTGACTTTCAACCAGCATAAACTAAAGCTATTCATGGAAGCTGGAAGTGTTCTGCCGTTCCTGGATGGAGGAATGATACATAAGCTTGTCAAATCCGTTTGTCAGCCCATCCAGACCTACAGCTCCCTTTATACAACTTACCATCACCATGCTGAATTTGTGTATCCTCGTGGAAAGTACTAATATTTTCCCAATTGAGAAAACAGAATTTACTTTAAAAAAAAAAAAAAAAAAAGGCCAGAGTCCAATTATATTGTGATGAAATAAACTCCTGAGGCCTAGTGTGGTTCCTGGCATATACAACGTACTTATTTAATTCCTGTCTTTGTGGAATGAATGAATAAGGAGTCTATCAGAAATAATCTTCTGCTGACAATCTTCTGCTAACCACTGTGCATTCCAGAAAATGAGCCTTTGAAGGTGATGATGAATACAGATGTTTATGCAAAGGCCCTTGGGTGAACTAAAGAAGCACTAACTTGGAAAATGATTAAGAGCAAGACCTCAGAGGCGCCTGGGAGGCTCAGTCCATTAAGCGTCTGCCTTTGGCTCAGGTCATGGTCCCAGGGTCCTGGGATCGAACCCCGCTTCCAGCTCTCTGCTCAGCAGGGGAGTCTGCTTCTCTCTCTCTGCCTACTTGTGATCTCTGTCAAATAAATAAATAAAATCTTAAAAAAAAAAAAAAAGCAAGGCCTCAGAGCACACACATCTCCACTCCACGACCCTCTTGACCTCTCTGTACCACTTCCTTGTCTATAAAACAGGGCACTTGTTCCCTTCTTCGTAGCATTATTGAGATTATATGAGCTAGTATATGTAAAGTGCCTAGACCAGTTATGAGCCCTAACCACGTGTTCATTATTATGATGACTGCTATTTATTTTACATATAGAGCTTCCTGAAATAGCTTAATCCAAGCTCTACCCCCACAAAATTTCACGCCAACTGCAACTCTAGCACTTAGGGAGGAAAGCAAGGGACCCTCTTCTCCAGCACCCAGGTACTGTTAGCGAAACTGAGGCCTGCAAGGGTCTAACTGATCTGTCCCACTCCCTTTGCAAAGCCCTTTTCTGTCTCCTTCACTCTGTGAGAACCTGAGTAGTAAGACGCAGCCTTCATCCCGGGAAATGTTCTGCCAGAGCCTCGCACGCTCGGCTGAAGCCTCACTCACTCTTCATACCTAATTGACTGAGAAATGAGTCTCTCTGATTTGGGATGTGGTGAGCAGTTTTAGACTAATTTTCTGAAGTTCCTGATGAGACATTCATAGCACATTAGCATCAGCCATGACTTTTATTGATGTTATTGCTATAATGTGGAGCAATCTATTCTAGCAAATAAAGTGAAACGGCCTCGTGCTGGAAACAGCGTCCTGAAGCTCTAAGACCTCAGCCAGTGGGAAACCAGAGTGCATGCCCAGCCGCGTAGCGCCCCCCACGCACCCTCACTGCAGACCATGCCCCTTAACTCTGTCATGCGCAGTTGTCAGTAAAATCTTTCTGATACTAATGTTTTCTTTTTGCTGTTTTACTACAAGTATTTTTATCTACTTTGTGGCAGGCATGACCATAAGCAGTTTGTGTGTTTCCCACTTACTCCTTAGAGCGGCCCTGTGGCATCTATACCCATTTTATAGAAAAGAAAGTCTGGGCTGGGTAACCTGCCCAGGCCTCAGAGCTCATAAAGGTTGCATGGGTTTTAAACCCATTCTGTCTGACCTAGCGTGGGTTTTGCTGTCCCGCCAGTGCTCATCACTGCCTCTACATGATTGATGACCTTTCCCACATCCTTTATCAGAAAAGCAAAAGATAGCATTTTATGAGTGGAGTTAATTTGTTGGCTTTCCTTTTTAGTTTTGACCGAATTGTTTTCAGGAACAAAGGCTTGCTTTTTTTTTTTTTTTTTGTATAAAATCATAAAGCAACCTTTATGACAAGCACTATAAATCTGTCATTTTTTTTCCTTAAGTCTTAAGCGTATTTATAAGAGAATGGCTCACGTTTTTTGCCAGCTTTGCAATAAAAATTCTACTCACTGCTCCATTTCAAATCAAATAACTTGTTTTACTTGCCAAGTGTCATATATATGGTTACAAGTAAAGCAAAACTGAATGTGTGCGTGTGTGTGTGTCCAGTATAGTTTGGACACTTTATCAGCCCTTTGATCAAAGTACCCTGACTAGTAGAGTAAGATCCATGAATGGCTAGATATTATCGAATGTTCTTGGAATACTTTGTTGATTCAAGTTTAATTACTACAAAATCCAGAAGATTTTACCTGTCTTCTAATACAAAGTTTTTAAAGCAAAAGATAAAGAATGTCACTTTCCACCTTTTCAACAATTATTTGAGAAGCAAAGAATCCATGTTCACTTTAAAAATCAGTTTCTGATAGTGAAAGAGAACTAATGATTTTTTTTTAAGAATTTATTTATTTGTCAGAGAGAGAGCACAAGCAGGCAGAGTGGCAAGCAGAGGCAGAAAGAGAAGCACTTCCCCACTGAGCATGGAGCCTGACGCAGGACTCAATCCCAGGACCCTGGGATCATGAGCCAAGCTAAAGGCAGCGGTTTACCGACTGAGCCACCCAGGAGTCCCTGGACTAATGATTTTTTTTTAAATTTATTTATTTTCAGAAAAACATTATTCATTATTTTTTTTCACCACACCCAGTGCTCCATGCAAGCCGTGCCCTCTATAATACCCACCACCTGGTACCCCAACCTCCCACCCCCCCGCCACTTCAAACCCCTCAGATTGTTTTTCAGAGTCCATAGTCTCTCATGGTTCACCTCCCCTTACCATTTACCCAAATTCCCTTCTCCTCTCTAACGCCCCTTGTCCTCCATGCTATTTGTTATGCTCCACAAATAAGTGAAACCATATGATAATTGACTCTCTGCTTGACTTATTTCACTCAGCATAATCTCTTCCAGTCCCGTCCATGTTGCTACAAAAGTTGGGTATTCATCCTTTCTGATGGAGGCATAATACTCCATAGTGGACTAATGATTTTAAACTTCAGGGTCAAAAGATGATAGGCTTGAACCCTGGCGTTTAGCGCTGCTCCCACCCCAGAGCATTTTAAAACAACAGTGTAAGATTTCTCAAAGGCACAAACCCATAAGAAGAAGAAGAAAAGGAATATAGATAGCTGCAACCAAATTTGGAATAGCAGAGAAGATGGAGAAAGATGAATTTAAAGAAGCAGAAGGGAAAGCTGACAGGGAACCGGATTTGCATCCGAAAGTCCCAGCAGCATCAGGAACTGGTGGAATGAGGACCTTCCGGAAGTGAGAGTGATGAGACATGAGGAATGGTTGAAAGTCTGTGAAAAATGAATTAGTCCGTTAGATGCCTTCCGCCAGCCAGCACATCCAGGCACATCTACCCTCCACAGAAGAATGGAGTTTCATTCTCTGGAAAACAGGAAATGGAGGGGCTGTGGCCTGGGAGAGCACAGCGGAGGGCAGCTGTACTGCTCTACTAAAACAGATGAGCAGGGCTGCCTGGGTGGCTCAGTTCTTAAGAGTCTGCCTGGCTCAGGTCATGATCCCCAAATCCTGGGATTGAGCCCCCTCATCCGGCTGCCTGCTGTGCAGGAAGCCTGCTTCTCCCTGTACCTCTCCCCCCCAGTTTGTATTCCCTCTCTGTCTGTCAAATAAAACCTTTTTTTTTTTTTTAAAAAGTGTACATACTGAATGTTGAGACCGCTAGTCTTCTCCTCCATAAACTCAGAGAAGCAAGGTAGCCGGCTTAATACCCTCCAAGCCAAGAGGAAGAATCAGAGCCATCTGACCCAAAGAAACAGCCTGGCCTGAACTGTCCAGGGAAGATTAGAGTCCACAGACCCCTCTCAGATGCACCAAGCTTTCTAACAGCTTTGTAGGGCTGCCTCTTTCATGTGAACAGACAAGCTAAGAAAAAGCAGACACCTGAGGGAAGAATCTGACATGCAAGTCTATCACCAGAAACAAAGAAGAAAAGCAGAAGCAGCACATTCAGGAAGAAGAAAACTTTAAAAAAGAACAGGGTTCATTAACGTCAGTACTAACCTAAGATATTGTGTGGATGGAAGCAAGAAATGAATACTAGTCTAAAATAACATACCAAAAATAAATAAATAAATAAATAACATAACATAACATAACATAACATACCAGGGTGGACAAAGACCTCTTGGGACTTAAGAACATGGCAGAAATTAAAATATTGGAAAATAAAGGTGAGAGAAAGTGCCAGAAATTAGAAGAAAACCACAAATAAGGAATCCAGGATAGAAAAGAAGTATGCGGGCTGAGTCCAAAGGATACAGAATAATAGCCATTACAGAATGAAAGAGGAGAGAAAAGTGTGAGGGCTCCAAGGATGTAAGAGAGAGGGGTTAAGAGATGAACTGAGGCATATTAAAAATGTAAAGGATTTATTTAAGTAAAAATAAATTCAAGTCAGGCAGTGCCGAAGTGGAAGGAATTAGGAGGGCTCTATCCACAAGAGCCTGGGAGAAGACAGGTAGACAAAGTACAGACACAGAGAAAGGAAATTATTGATCATCTGTAACTTAAAGCCTAGTTGGCTGTTTGTGATTGGTTTTCCTTAGCATTTTGAATTTGTAACTTTGAGGCATTGACAGGCTTAGATTTTAGGTTGCTTCTATAGCATCACAGCTTTACAGCAACCTTAGTCTAATGGCCTCCTTGTTTTAGTGTAACAGAAGTCAAGAGAACATCTTCCAGGATCTGTGAGAAGGAAGTTCCCAAGATCTATGGAGCAACCCTAGAAAGTAAACAGTCCAGACAAGTTGTAAACCTCTGCTAGAGACCCTGATATGATTTATCATACTAAGAGAAAATTTATATAGCTTGGGATCTGAGGAGTTGAACTCTTGATAAATACAAGGAAACTATCCAGAGACCCCAAGGCAATTGACAACTAAAGGGAAAACATACCCTATGAAAAGGCAAGTAGTCATGGTATGCTACATGATTTATCTGTGAATACTGTTTATGGAGTCATACAGAGGTAAATACCAAATATCGATCTTATAAAAAATTCAGACCAAACTGTGATGGAAGAATGTGGGGAACCCACAGGACAAGGCATGTATGTGAATATAGTGCTGGTATAGCATCTTTCATAACAGAAGGTAAATAATTAGCCCTGAAAAATAATTAAATAGTAACAGTTCTATGTTATTTAGCAATATAGCAGTAGCATCTGGAGAAGTAAGAAATGAAGGGCTGGTCTTGGAGAAATTGGACTCCTCAAGTTGTATGCATGTGTAATTTTGATATAAATGAGTAAAAGTAAATTTTAAAAAATATAGTAGTTTTCTTGTGAGGATCAAGAATGTCCACCTATGAGCAGCATGAAAAAATCAGTCATTATGATGTATACGAATGGGTACTTACGATTTAGGATACAATTTCTAGTGACATCATCTTCTTAGACAGCAAAATAGCCTTAAAAGACATGAAAGTGATGAGTTTAGAAAAAAAAAAAACTTGTAGATGACTCAAAATGTAGATCTAGTAAGACAAAAACAACTAACAGATAGAAGAGTTTGAATTAAAATTATTTCATGAACTATGACTAAGAAAAAGGCAGTATGTTAAATTTAACATGTATCCTATAACATGGGATTTGTGTCTTGTTCTTTCTCCTTTGTCAGCCTTTCAGTTCCATACATTTCACCAGTTTATATTGAGATTTCAAGAGGTTGTGAAACTATTTTGTCTTTTTCAGAACTCAGTAACCATGTGCTACCCTTCTTTGCTAGGCCACACACTTGACCCATTTAGGGTAACCTTCCCACCATATGATGGTTTGTATGGCCTTCCCAGCTATACTCACTTTGGAGAAGAGAGAGTTTCATGGCTAATAACTTCATAAGATTTAACCATCCCTGCCCCACCCTCCACTCCCACCATTTTATGCACCTTCTGTGGGGTTTCATGGCTGGTGCTCAAAGCAGAGCTGCCTAGCTTATAGTAGTATCAATAAATATGTATTAAACAAATGATTTGAACCATTAAGCACTAGTGTATTCTCAAAGGGTCACAAATTCAGAAGCCCTCAGAGGTGAGGCAAGTCAGTGAATGAGATCCATCCACGGAGGACAGTGGCAAATGGGAAACTGGAGGCTCCATCCAAAGGGGGAGTTGGAAGTGTCCAGTGTTGCTGGATAATAATAACAGTAAACAATTATGCTATGCATTGCTTGTGCACTGGTCCCATCGCTTTAATGTAAATCTCAATCCTTGCCACAAAAACGCTGAGGTAAGCACTCTTACTATTCTTCATCACCATTTGCAGATCAACTCAGGTGCCTAAAGACTATGCACTCAAATGCCCGTGGCTGACAAGTGGTAGAGCCAGGATTTTGGACCCAAACATTATGACTGCCAAGCTCTTCTACCATATTGCCTATCCAGTTTTTTAAAACAAACTATACATGTGTATGAAATCTACTAATTTTTAAATCATGACAACTGATCTAATTTTTTAAAGCCCTACAAGTCAAGCAAAGCATGCTTGGTTTATGACTTCTTCTTAGGTAGTGGAGAATTAAAACATAGGTCCTGGGGTATGCAAATGATATCTGAGCCCCCAGAACCACATTTAACATGCCTGGTAGGCACGGGAGCCACAGTGCCAGGAGCTCGTACAGATTTGGATCAACTTCTGGGTTTAACTTCATCACTCCAAGGGGCATCTACCCTGATGAGCTTCTCAAGCCTCAGGTATGATCTTGGTTAAAAGAGAAAGAGAAGAATCTAGCAAACATGAGAATGGCCACCATATGTGTCCATATGCCATAATAAGTTTCAAACCTCTCTGTAAAGCTGGGTGGGTTTGTCCAAGAGACCCCAGTGCTATTTTCCTCTCTTGTGAAGATGACAGAGATGGGTTTGATGTATTTTGTTGCCTCTACTATTGTTTTATTTCAGACCATTTTGGTGGAACGTGGATTTTATTAAAAACCAGGGGAAACATTGAGTGCTTTGTGATGGTTACTACAGCTTGGCAAAATAGAGTATAAAGTCATTGGCAGATGCTAAAAAGTTGTATTTTGGGGTAATAACAAAGATTTTGTCTTTGAGCCCTATGTCCAAAACGATTTGTAGTTGTAAAATATGACATGTATAAAAATGCTAAATATTTCTATTTCTCTGGAGGAATTATATCAAATGGAGTGGAGGTTTAAATTATGAATTAATTATAGTGAATAGAATGTTTTTCATACTTTGCTAGAAGCTAAGAATAATGATTGAATCAAGTCCCATTAACATTTACTATGGGCTAATTTAGACAGTGGGTAAGATATTGGTTTATATATTTGCTTTTTCTTTCAATGTTATGTTGAAATATTAAACCATCTGTTCTTATGCATAAACATTTTCCTGGGATTCAGGTGGGATTATGGGATATGATATGGTTCTATGACTATAATGGGGTGATCAGCCTGTTTATAATAAAATCTTACTTTAGGGGCCTTTTAATGATCCTTAAAAGAAAATCACTACAGACTTCAAACTGGCAAAACATCTCCTCTCGGAGGCAAATTGTTTTTTTTTATAAATGTCAGTATGGGTTATTTTAATTATCAAACACCTAAATTAAATATACACTTTCTAGACAAGATGATATTTTTGTGCTGTGTGAACTATAGCTCATTTTCAGGATTAACTCTACGGTAGACACAAAACTAATTGCTTTTCATTCTCATCAAATAGAAATATCTGAGAGAAGTTATAAAACCAAAAACTGACCACTGTGCAGGATAATAGGATAATCTGTAAACTCAATAAAAGTTTAATGTTCACATTTAGAATATGAATATGTATAAAAATATAATTAAGTCAAATATTGACTGCTGTCAATAAAATAAAATATTCATATTCCAGAACACTTCGGAGCATTTTAGGTATGAATGTGTGAGCAAAATGTTAAGATTTACAGTCTATCTAGCAACAGATTTCCTTCTGGGGGAAAAAGAACTTTAAATCACTGAATCTCATCCACTTTCCAATTCCATATACCTGAAGAAATACGGCATGGTCCCACAAAAGGTGATGTCTCCTCACCAAAAAGAAGTAAGGGAAGAAGTAGGAGAAGGGAGCACATATGGACACCACTAACAAGAGCCCCCAGTTGCTTCTGATAGTCTCCTCTTTGGATACTCACTCTTCACCTTTCTCTTTGGAATCACAGGTTGAAATAGATTTAAACCCAATGGTCAGCTCCGTGATTGCTTTTTCCAATTACAAATGTAAAATGAATTTGCTTTCATTTTTAAGCTTATACATACTTTAACACATTTTTATATTAAGAAAATGTAATGTGCACATTTTCTAATTCGTTTGCTGGCATCTTTGCTTTGCATACAAAGCAAATATGTACTTGCATTAACCATTGCTATAAAATAGGTACTATACAGTGTGGGTGAATCATGAATATAAAGATTCTAACTTCATTATTACAGCACCATCTAGCAGAAAACCAGGAGATCCCCTTGTCATATCAGATATCAAGAAAGGAAGTGTGGCACACAGGTAAGAAAAATGAATTTTCTGGTTCATTCCAAGGCATTTCTTTTTCTCAAAATAACTACCCCCAACATGGGTCTTGAACTCACAACCGCAAGATCAAAAGTCACATGCTCTACTAAGACATTCCTTAATTAAAGTAGAGATGACACCCTTTCAACATTCAAGGCAGACCTTCTTATTGTGGATCATGGTATTCTTAATGTTTTCCAGACAGCCACTGTTAAGCAATTGTATTCAACATTCCTCATGCAATGACTTTGGTAGCTCTCCTCATGTCAATTTATTTCTGTACCCACTGCAGACGACAGTCACCTTTTAGGGTCCTTCCTGAGTCCATCACACTCTCCTTCACTTATCTTCCAGCCTTCATTTTCCAGCTAAAAAACTGGAAATGACCCAATTATAAGAAACACCCCATATGGAAATAGATCATTGCTTGTGGAAGAGCTTTTCTAGATGCCAGAATGTCCTCCCTAGCCTAACTAGGTCCTTGAGCCTTGAACATTTGTCTTCTGTTTGATCCATATACGTCAAAATCAGAGAGTCTTAAACTTTTGATTTCACAGATCAAAAATACTTATTTTAATGATTTGCTCACTTATTTTAGAGAGAGAGAGAGAGAGAGAGGACATGAGCAGGAGGGATAGAGAGAGAGGGAGAGAGAATCTCCAACACACAGGAGCAGAGCCTGACTTTGGGGCCGGATCTCACAACCTGGAGATCATGACCTGAGTCTAAACCCTTAGGTTCTGAGTCAGGCACTTGGCCAACTGCACCACCCAGGTTCTCCTAGATCAAAAATGTTTTCAAATGATAAAAGACTATTAACTTTCTATTGTCCAATGAAAGACTTTTTTTTTTAATATTCCATCCATTATCATAGTCATTTCATTAAAGTAAAATTTTAATATTCAATAAGTAGAAAGGACATTGTATGAGTCTAGGTATATAGCTATAAGCTCAGATGCCATGATAGGGAGATTTATAAATATACTGAGACAAAGAAGTCTGCAGTGTGTGTCTCATGTAACAGTTGGGAGGTAGGCAGGCAATTCGAGGCTGGGGAGGCAACTCTGTTATTCTCACCAGTTTGCTCCAGTCATTGCGATTTTCTAGCCACAGAAGGGAAGTGGGAGTGGTGCTGAGAGAGTCCGGGCTGCGCATCTTCAGGGAATGACCCAGAAGAAAAGCGAGGAGGACAGAGGCTGAAAGTAATTAGCAATCTCTGTAACAGACATAATTCCTCAAGGATAGTTCTTACCAAAACATAACCTTCAGTGTACAAATATGTATGTGTATACAAATATATACACGAACAAACACATACACATTCTCATTATTTTTCTCATCTCATGATGGACCTTAAAAATCTTCAACAGACCTGCAGAGGTCCAGTGCCAGTGTTAGACTCTCAAAGGTCCTGGGTTTCCTGGTGCAGGGGGAAATGGCAGGGACGCCAGGATTCAGACCCCCACGAAGTTAACCCACCATGACTCCCCTCACTCTCCGAACTCTCTCCTAGTACCTGACAAGTAGTGCAACAGTGTGGAGAAGCATGAGGACACCTAGTGTCTGTACACCCTGCGCCATTACCTCCCTTCCTAGGAAAGTTAGAATTCCTGAGTGAAGTCCAGGACCACTTATATAGTGGTCCTGGACTAGTTCAAGAAACTAGTTTTAAAAAAATGTTGGGGACCTGGGTGGCTCAGTGGGTTAAGCCTCTGCCTTTGGCTCAGGTCATGATCTCGGGGTCCTGGGATCAAACCCCTGCATCAGGCTCTCTGCTCAGCAGGGAGCCTACCTCCCCCTCTCTCTCTGCCTGCCTCTCTGCCTACTTGTGATCTCTGTTCTGTCAAATAAATTTTTAAGAAAAAAATGTCAAATAGAATTTTTTTAAAAATCTTAAAAAAATGTTTTTAATACTCTGAAATGTAATGTCATGGCAGCCATCCAAACTAAGACTAGAAAAAAGGGATTTGTTAATAAAATGCAATTTAAAAAGAGTTGAAGAACGTCTCTTCTCTAAAGACTGCCATAATGCTACATTATTCTTAATGCCTCTTAAACGACCCGGGTAAGTGCTCATTAATCATGCGTTGCTCTGCATTGGCTAACAGGACTGGCACCCTGGAACTCGGGGATAAATTACTTGCAATAGATAACATCCGACTGGACAACTGTTCAATGGAAGATGCAGTTCAGATCCTCCAGCAGTGTGAAGACCTGGTGAAGCTCAAAATCCGCAAAGATGAAGATAACTCAGGTAAGGAATGCTTCCTTATTTGAGACTGATTTCTCTAACTGCCCATCTGTCGCAGATGTTAGATCTTGATGTTTCACACACGACCGCTGGCTAGTGACACTGCAGCGGTGTTTCGCATAGTTTAAAGAGGGTCTTTAAATTGTGTGTTGAGAGTGTAGGATGAATTTTAAATAATGGTGCTTTTAATGATATAATTAAGGCATTTTTATTATAAAGCATGATTATGGTTGTATCAAAATAATGTTCAAAAATGAAAATTAAATCATCATCCAGTACTACCCTGATACAATGGAACCAGTCATTTTTTTTAGAGATTTTATTTATTTATTTGAGAGAGAGAAAAAGAGAATGAGCAGGGGGGGAAGGGCAGAGGGAGAGTGAGAAGCAGACTCCCTGCTGAGCATAGAGCCTGATACAGGGCTCTATCCCAGGACCCCAAGATCATGACCTGAACTGAAGTTAGTCACTTTACCGACTGAGCCACCCAGGCACCCCAGAACCAGTGACTTTCTAGTTGATATTTATATTACGTAATTATAGCCATAGTGCACATTTTAACTTTATAAGGACATTACCACTTTCCAAACGCTTAATACCGAACATTTTTTATTTACTGCCTGTAACTTATTTATCATTTTTCTCTTCTTTCTTGGATTGCTTCCAATTGTTTCACTATTGCAGATAGTGTAATCATGGACATCTTTATGGATATCTCTCTCTTTTTTTTTAAGATTTGTATTTATTTATTTGACAGAGAGACCACAACAAGTAGGCAAAGAGGCAGGCAGAGAAAGATAAGAGGAAGCAAGCTCCCTACCGAGCAGAGAGCCCGATGCAGGGCTCGATCCCAGAACCCCGGGACCATGACCCGAGCCGAAGGCAGAGGCCCCAACCCACTGAGTCTCCCAGGCGCCCCTATGTATGGATATCTTTAATCAACTTTTCTTCTTCTTCTGAATTATTTCCTTAGGAAATATTTTCAGAAGTAGAATTGCTGAGTATGAATAAAAAGGAACTTCTCAGGATTTCTGACAAGTCTTGTACCATGTTGCTCTCTAAAAGGGCCATATCCATTTGTGGGGTTTCCAGTAATGGATGAATATAAAGGGGCAGGGCTTCTCAAACTTTCTTAGGCCTCAGAATCACCTGAAAAGCTTGTTAAAACACAGTTCCTCGCCACTACCCCCAGATGATGCCTGAGATTCTGAATTTCTAACAGATTTCCTGATGATACTACTGTGGTCCAAGAAACACAATCTGAGCAGCCCAGCAGTAGATAGTATTGTAATCTATCTGATTACAATAAAAACCTAGAAGTAATTGAAAAAAGTCCATAATTGAAAGATGCAGCTAATGTGGGGAATTACAGAAATTGATAGATATGGATAGCATGAACATTTAATTTAAAATTTTGCCAATATTATGGGTGAAGCCAACTTCTTTGCTGTGAATTTCATCCTGCTGGTTATAGTTACAAGCCTTTTTACTTGTTTGTTGGCCCAAACCTTATATATAATATACAGTTTGTATTTCCCAGTTTTTATTGTTTTGTTTTAATACAGTGAAAATTTGAAGAATTTAAAGTAATCCGAATGTTCACTCCAGTTAGGTTTTTATTTGCCCGATGTTTTCAACTTTTTTCTCTACAGAATTGGTAGATTTTTGCCTAATGACTCTCCTTATTGATTTTTCCAAAGCATTTGATTTTGTTTCCATAGAACCATTATTCTTCTGTTTCGTAGGTTAAGTAAGAGTCATTAAATTACATAGTTACAGAAACTAGTAAAACTGACATAATCAGGCTCTGGAATAAACAAAATTGACTCTAAATTTTTAAGTTTGCAATTCAATTGTTAGCAGACACAGAGGTGCACAGAGGTACTAGAAAGAAAGACCTATTATTCTGGGGTATTCAGTGGCATTGGTAGGTATATTTTACAAAGAAGATAAAGAACCACAATTAATCCAGTAATGGCTAAAGAGAGATTGGTTAAGAGAACTTCTACTGTGTATAATGTAATTCCCACTGATGACGAATTATTGTCAATGTTCTGGAATCTTCTATAATTAAGCCATCTAGATCTAAAGTTTATGGTCATGTCAGGCCATGTGTTTTTGATTCCTGCTCAACGTCAAAACAAGTTGGTAGTTGCATCCGTTGGTACAGCTGGTAAGGATGTTTGTATACAAATGTATTTTATAACCAACGCTTAAAAATTTCCACTCATTATTTCTCAAGCAACTGATCTTCTGTACCAACATTTGCATTCTTCTCCTTACAAGCATGCTTCAATTGCACTTTCTTTGGGGGATTTATTTCGAAAAAGGATAAAGCCTCAAGCATCAGTCTGGGTTCTGTCCTAGTGAAGAGGCAAAGCTCTGTGGAGAAATCCATTTTGCATGATTTGCCGAACTACGCAGATCTCAGCTACCTTTCGTGCAGAACAAAAGAGCCAAGCCGGAGGTGCCCACAGTTGGCCATTCTCTCAGTACTGAAGCCAGGCTGTGCAGATATGTCAGGCGGGAGGAGTTTCAGAAACAATAACCGAGCACTTGGAGAGTCCGGGCCTACTTCAATTGCTTCTTCCCTTCAGCTTATTTTTTCCCCTGTAGACCTTTCCCTCTACAATCCCGATGCCTAATCCTATGGTAATTCTCTTGCTTGTTAAGTTTTTTTTTTTTAATCTCTAGGAGGTGCTATTTTTAAAATCCTAAATCCTTCCATTGAAAACCACGCACCTACCCAAAATAAGACTAATATATAGGGGTGAGATTCATACTTACCCAAACCAGATTTCCTTAAATTGATATATGAAAATAATATACTCATACAGACATGTTTTTATAACAGAGCACTATTTGAAAATTACCATCTGATCATTGATTTGGAAGAATTTGAGTGTTTCTCTATCCTCTTCCAAATGAGAATATAAGTATAATTTGGGTAGCTGAATTCTCTTTTATTCAGAGCAGAGCAAGGAGTGGGGGAGGAAATTATTCAAAATGAATGCATTCAAGGCAGCTCTACCACATTTGAGCTATGTGAGTTTGGGAAAGTTACTTAACCAGTCTGAGATCCAGCTCCATTTCCAGTCATGTACACATAGTAATACCCACCTTAGGGAGCAGCTGTAACTTACTAATATAAATGTTTACCAGCACAGTTCGTATGCAATACGTGGAAACTCTTTTTATTACTAATACATCCTAAAAAAGCCTTTCCCCACCATTGTTCTTATCCTTCATCAAGATTTAAATGAATGGGAAATAACCATTAATCATTACAGCAGTCACTGATTTTGGAAGTTTGATACTGTGCTTCATCTGAAATTAAACTGATGATTTGAATTACTACCATCCTTTGTCTCTATACTTTATTTTATTTTATTTTTTAATATTTTATTTATTTATTTGACAGCGATCACAAGTAGGCAGAGAGGCAGGCAGAGAGGAGGAAGCAGGTTCCCCATGGAGCAAAGAGCCCAATGTGGGGCTCGATCCCAGGACCCTGGGATCATGACCTGAGCTGAAGGCACCAGCTTAACCCACTGAGCCACCCAGGTGCCCCTGTCTCAATATTTTAAAACGTCATTACTCAGTATATAGTCTTCACTCCCTAAAATGTTGTTCATACTGATATAGGATTTTCCGTACTCCAGGAGTTTTCCAGTTCTTTCCTTAACCATCTGGCCCTCTCCATCTTGCTTCTCTTATCAGTTACAGAAACTTGATAAGCATACTCAGTATAACTTGGTTTCCTAAGCTAACAATACTGCAATTGGTTTAATAGATGCTGCTTCAGAACATGAGCTCATCTTCCAGTCATACTAATGGCGTTGTTCTGCCTTGTCCCTTACCTGAGGAGATGGTAGAACCACTCTCCAAAGTTGTTAAAGTCTTTGATTTTCATTCGGTCATGCCACCAGCATTTATTTGGTTCTCTGAGGTGTTAGGGTCAACTAGTTCTTAGATGAGAAAAGATATAATCCCTGCCCCCAAGTCAAGTCACCACCTTATATGAGATACAGAAGAAAATAAGAAATATGATGAGTGTCCTAGGTATAAGCACAAAATGTTAAGAGAATGTAGAGGCATCCACTTGAGCCGGGAGAGCTAAGGAGATGCTTCTGTCAACCTTGGTCTTGAAAGTCTTTGGAAATGTGTTAGAATTAACCAGAAGAGAATGGGCCAAAGCAGATCAGAGAGCACGGCACATCCTAGTAGCAGATGTAGCTGAGGCAAAAATTATGTGTAAGGACTTCGTAGAAGGTGAGTAGGAAGATACATTGAAGCCAGATCATTACAGTCCTAAACCGTGTTAAGAAATTTGAACTTCACTCCAGAAGCCAATGGGAGCCATTAAAAGACGTCAAGCAGGGGAGTGAGGCCAAAGTGTTTGGTCAGTGATGACTGGTTGTGGTCGGTTACTGGAGAAGGAGGCATTCAAGAGTCAGAATCCACTTTGTTTCTAGCCTTGGCTTAGGGAGCAGTAGGATGAAATGAATAAGAACACGAACTGGCTTCACAGCCAACAAGCTGGGAAATGGGAAAATGAAATTCTCATCCATAAATGTCCATTTAATGACTACTTCACATGGCTCTTTGAAGGACCAAAGGAGGTAATATATTTAAGCACTCAGTGATGATGTTTGGCACCTAATAAGGCCCAATGAATCCTAAATGCTAACTGCCATTATTAGGGTGCTTTTAAAATTAATTTTAGCTTTATTTATTTTCCAAATCTTATGGAACACTTGGAATTATAGGCATTTGCCCCCCACCTCTATACCCCCCAATTTTCAGTGGCCATTCTGCCTTCAGGAGCTTTTGCATTTGTTATCTTTCATTACCATAGGAAGACAAGTCAAGTAAAGCCAGATGGTTCTTGCCTGGGTCTGAGGCTCCAGAACAAGGCTGTTACCCAAACCCAAAGATGGGTCCCAAAGATGCAAATAACCCTCTTGACATAAAATCTATTGTTTTTCTTTGATTGCTTCTAGATCCAATGTAAATGAAGAGGGAGATGTTGGACAGCTAAGAAGTAGCCTGAGGCAAAACAGTTGAGAATTTGGGGACTTGTAGAAAGAAGTAGAGGGGCCTTCCAAACCTGTCACCAAAAATTCCTACGGACCTCTCTCCTTTGTATGACTGCCTTTGTGCCAATCAAATACATAGCTGCTAATGATTTCTCTCTTGATTTAGAGCACCTTGCTTCTAATATAGAGCATGTTTTAGAGACTCTAAATTCAGCATTTTACCTGCATTGGCTCTAATTTGTGCAGAGAAACATTTACAGGCTGCAATTTGTCCCATCCAAAGCAAATTACCATTACACATTTCCAGATA
Source organism: Neogale vison (assembly GCF_020171115.1). Taxonomy (NCBI): domain Eukaryota; kingdom Metazoa; phylum Chordata; class Mammalia; order Carnivora; family Mustelidae; genus Neogale; species Neogale vison. The sequence goes on from NC_058102.1 coordinate 50,567,323, forward strand.
GAGTCTTAGGCATGTATAGCCTTAGTACCAGTTCAATCTGCCCTTCAAAGATTTTAGCTTTTGTATTTTTTTTTTTTCAGTTCATCATTGCTAAGCTAGCTGAACAATTTACCCCAGCTCCCCACCCCCTAAATCTAGGTTGAAGTAGCAGAAAGACTTCATTGTAAGCAAGCAAGAATGATCCTATCTGTGCTGGGGCAATAGTAGGGATGGTTTTGGCAAAAGGCTGTCTCCAAAAAAAGAACGTATGATAAAGATTTAAAATAAGAAAAAAAGGAAAGGAAAGGGAGAGAGAGAGGGGAAGGAAGGGAAAGAAAGGTTATCTTCTTCTCTTTCTCTCTCTCTCTCTCTCTCTCTTTTTTTTTAATGCTTGATCTCAAAGTAATGGTTTCAAAGTCTAGTCAGAATCACCCAGAAGGCTTGTTAAAACATGGGTGACTGTGCCCCTCTCCTAGGGTCAAGGGTTCCTACAGGTCTGAGTGAAGCTGAGAATGTGTATTTCCAACACGTACTTAGGTAATGCTGAAGTTCCTGGTCCCAAGACTACACTTTGAGAAGCACTGTCACAAAGCAGCCTAACTTGGAGAGTAATAAATAATAATAATAATAAATAATCGGTAACATAAAGAAATTCAAATTCTCTTCTTAGACACTCAGCAACTCCTTGGAACTCTGTTGGCACACTGTTGTGCCACGGCCAGATAGAAAGACCACACGGTAGTGGGAAGCTGTAAAGGCGCTCTTCTACATGGTTGATCCTCTCAGGCCTGTCCCCCAAGAAATGTAGCCGGACTGCGTAAAATGAAGTCCATCGCTTTTAGTTGAAGTGAACTTTGATTGACCTGCACATGTATGCATTCCAAAGGCTCGCTCCCAAATCCAAGCCTCCTATTTGGTCCACATAAGCAGCTGCCATTATGGATTCAAGCCAGATAGCGTTCATTTTGTTAAACAGGCAGCACTCAAGAAGCCCGAAAATAACATTGCAGATAAGTAATGCTGCAATTTTGCATCTGTTCTGTGGTCCCATTAATTTTCTTAACTAGAGCTGAGCAGAGCAAACAAGTAGGCTGGCCCCTTTTCATGTCTTTCACTAAGAGTTGTAAACCTTCTGTTGTGATACAAAAGCTTCTTATAATATCATTAACATCTGTTTGGGCTCATTTTGAACCGTAGTGGTGATCCTGAGTTTTTTATGTCTCAGAAAGTTTTTGTTCTGGTTAAACACTCTCAGTTGCTCCTTTCTAAGCTGGAGCAGCTTCAGGGGGAGAGGGTCTTGGAGTGCTTCCACCCCCAAAATGGTGTGAGCATACAGGGAAGTTATCACCCTCCTAAGCTGTAGGCCCTCCCACTGCCAGTTGGGCTAATGCCCGAGAAGGCAGATGGAGTTGGAAGTGCAGCCTGAAGCTGACTCAGATGCTCTTGGCCTTGTGGAGGGAGAGTGCTTTAGCATAGCTGGTTCCCACAGTGGCAGCCCAGGTCTGAGTGTCCGTCTTTGAGCGAGCCATATTGGGTGTGCATCACCTTGCAGGAGGGAACCAGACCTCAGAGGAGCAAGGAGGGTGACTCGCAAAACTCAGAGACCTCCTCCCTTGGAACTGTGACTCGGGCTAACACCCCTCTTGTACCCCCTCCTTTATTTATCCACGCATTTACCAAAATCTCCTCGGTGCGCGCATTGTTCTGGGGACATGAAGGGAAAATGTCTGTTGTAAGGTGATCCTGTTCAAAAGGAGACAAGTAGAGAAATCATTCGAACATAGAGTGAAAAGTGGAACAGCCATTAGAACAGGCACTAGAACAGGCATTCTTGTGGGGCAAAGATTGGTTCTCCAGAAGCAAAAAATCCTAGATATTATGTGACAATGGTGTGTTGCTCTTCAGAGCTCGACCCTGCCTTCATATTTAATTTCTCTTGTTAGGGGGAATTTAAGTTTCATTTCATTTTCCTCCTTGGCGAGGGGAACAAGACTTTGTTTCATTTCATTGTCCCCCTTGGTGAGGGGAACAAAAACAAGAATTAAGAGAAGTTGAGAACACTGGAAGAATACGCAGGAGAAAGATATTTGTGCATAGGGAGTAACGCATGCGAGGCTAGCCATGTGAGAAAAGTGCTTTTTAAGGGACTGCAGTGTTTCGTTAAGGAGAGAAGGTAGGAGATTGGACTGCGGGACAGAGGACGGCCTGGCCCTCTGGAGACACAGAGGCTCCAGCTCAGCTCATGCAAAGAGGCTGTATTTTATCCTTAAAAAATTGGGAACTACTGAAAATCTTCAAGTAAGAGAGTAAGCTACTCAGATTTATGCTTTAGAAGTATTCTGGGAGGAAAAGAGAAGGAATTGTATATTGCCTGGCACTGGTGAAAATGGGTGGTAGGGGTGGGGGTACAAATAGGAGGGGCAAAGGCTAGGGCCCCACCAGGAAAACAAATTAGGAAGAAATTGTTGCTGTGAAAAACAGGGCAGAGCCGAGGTGGGGGGGGGGGGAGGGCTCTTCTAGAGCCAGTGGCAGTGGGAAGCTCTGGGAACCTTGCCTGGTGGGCAGATGGACCAGGAGGGTCTGGATGAGACTGGGTATATGCAGCCACCACCATCATCTATGAAAGAAAGGAAGCCAAGCTAATTAAGTAAGCCATTTACTCAAGGCATCCTCTAGGGTTTTCTAAGGGAATTAATATCTTTTATTTTTTAAAATTTATTTGTTTGGGCGCCTAGGTAGCTCAGTGGGTTAAGCCGCTGCCTTCGGCTCAGGTCATGATCTCAGGGTCCTGGGATCGAGTCCCACATCGGGCTCTCTGCTCAGCAGGGAGCCTGCTTCCCCCTCTCTCTCTCTGCCTGCCTCTCCATCTACTTGTGATTTCTCTCTGTCAAATAAATAAATAAAATCTTTTTAAAAAAATAAATAAATAAAATTTATTTGTTTGAGTAATGTCTACACTCAAGGTAGGGCTTGAACTCAGGACCCCGAGATCAAAAGGCACATCATGCTCCTCCAATTGAACCAGCCAGGTACCCCAAGGTTTTCTCTTTAAAAAACAATTATATTAGGAATACTTCAAATATATTTTTAAAGTAGGGGAAAATGGTGTTAAGGAACCATCATACATCACCTCGCTTCAACAGTTATTAACATAGGCTCCATCTTGCTTCAGCTCTTGTTCCCAGCCTAACTGTCCCACCCCACCCACACACTGAATTATACGGAAGAAATTCCAGACATATTGTTCCATCTTGTAAATGTTACTGTATCCCTAAATGCTACTTTTAAAAAGGATTTCTACAGTACATAACTCCATATCATCATGGTTCAAAATATTATCAATAATTCTTAATATCACCTAATATTTACTTATCGTGCCACTTCCTGATTTTCATATACATATATAGTTAGGTAGCAGATGGATAGAGATGTATGGATAGAGAAATAGATGATAGATTATTTTATAAAGTTGATTTTAATTTGGGTCCGAAAAGATCTACTCATTGCTTTTAGTTGTAATGTCCCTTAAATTTTCCCTGATTTTTGGTTTTAATAATTTGTTTGTTGAAGAAATCAGAAATCAGTTTCTATTCCTATCATAATTTTATTAAAGGATTTTATTTATTTATTAGACAGAGAGAGGGAAAGCGCATAAGCAGGGAGAGCAGCAGGCAGAGGGAGAAGGGGAAGCAGGTCCCCCACTGAGCAGAGAGCCTGACATGGGGCTCCATCCCAGGACCCTGGGACCATAACCTGAGCCAAAGGCAGATGCTTAACCAACTGAGCCACCCAGAGGCCCCTGTCATAATTTAAACACAGCATCACTTCCTGTTTCCATCACAATGTTGTAACAGGAGTGTGTCCTTCCTCACTAAAATACTGCCTTTTAAAAATTTTTATTTTTTTTATTTGTATCCCCATCACTATCTAAACTCATTGAGTGCCTTAAGAATTGCCTTCTTGTTATTGTGAGGCCTCAGCTGCCTAATTTAAAATGTCCCCACCTGAAACGAACTTAAACCCATTTACTCCATTTCTGATGTTAGTGTGTCATCTTTGTGATGTAAGTTGCCAAATGGTCAAAAATAACCCCGGGCACGCACTCTGGGTTGCCTAAAGAATGAGCAAATTAGAACCAGTTTCTCCATGTTCTTGCATTGAGTGGGACTCAACCTGCTCTGGCATCCTGTAGGTCAGTGTTTATTTTCATCTGGACTGAAGTTGCAACTGAAACTTCCCACAGTCCCCTGGGTTCTGGGCAGCTGGTTCCAGGTACTAGAGAGTTGTTACTTTCCACAACTCCCACGAAGAGCTGATGGCCAAACCCAGGATGCTTGTTGACCACTGACAAGGTAGGCCTCCTGCTTGCCCTAAAAGGGAGAACAATAAAGGGCCAGGGTCTTTCCCCTGGCATAAACACCCACTCTGAATGACCAGCAGAGTGCCCAGTGGCAGCTGATTAACTATTAACTATGCCAAGGTCTACTAATCAAAGGACTCATCTAGAATTTTATCCAGAATATAGTAGGAAGCACATGTAATCTATCTAATAACACCCTACCTATCAAAGCCAGCTCTGAAGGGTGCTGGTAGATCATAGTGTAGAAAAATTTCAACTTTTGACCTCAGCCTCCACCCTGCACGTATCCTTGGGCCTCCCCAACCTCCACCCTGCACTGTATCCTCAGGCCTCTCCTAGCAGCTCGATAGCAGCTTATCACAACCTGAGTGGCCACCACAAATAGAAACCTGTAAGGAGTTTGCAAACCATCGAACGAATTACTGAAGCTTGATGTGGAGGAGTCTCAGCTGTCAATAGAAACTTGAGTGTAGGAGCCAGGGTGGCTCGGTCAGTGGGGCATCTGACTCTTGGTTTCAGCTAGCATCATGGTCTCAGGGTCCTGAGATTGGGCCCTGTGTTGGGGCCTCTGTGCTCCTTCCCCACCCACATGTGCATGCTCCCTCTCTCTCTCTCTCTCTCGCTCGCTCTCTCTCAAATAAATAAATAAATAAAGTCTTTAAAATATATATATATATACGTATATATACACTTGAGTGTAATATTGAATATCTTTCTATCCTAAGAGGTTGATTTAAACATTGTAGGGTATGGTAGACAGTCTTTAATTCTCTGTGTGTAGCCTGTGCGAAGTAGAGGATTGCGGAAGGGGAAGTGACCAGTCCTTCCAAAAGCCTGCTCTGTGGCAGAAATGAAGTAAGTGCTGGGAGGAGAGGACACATCGCTTCGTACCTTACTTTATAGACCTTTCATTTTATGTTCCTTGTAATTGTTCACAGTACACACAGATAATTGAATTGTTAACTCAAGCTTTTCTTTTCCTCCTTATTTCAGGGTTTCATGTCATAAACGAACAGCTGCTCATTGCAGAAATGCGACTGTGTCAACCTTTAGCTATGATGCAGTCTGTCTGTAAAAGCTGACTGTTTAGTTAAAGTAGCTACTGGACCATTTCATTGTATCCTTAGGTACAGAAATGAAACTGCTCCCCAACCCTTCACAGCTCCTGGGCTCAAGGAATAAAACAAGAAATGCCCAAGAACTTTAAGCATGTCATAAGCAAATACAACACTTTGAAGTCTGAGATAGCGTATTTGTAATCCTGACAGTCCAAAGACCCAGCCGTGTCGAAGGTGTCCCACGACATGGTGCGGGCCAGTGCTGTAGGCAGACCGTGTTAACAGACGATTTCCTTCATGCCGGTGTGAAGCAGGGAAGATAAGTTCATGGCCGTGTAGCAGCCTGGTCTGTTCTCCTGAAACGTACTTGACATGGCTCTTCCTCTCTAGAGCAGAGGACAGAGAACCATTCCAAACTGCACTTCAGTATCTGGGAATTCATCCACAGGATTGATGTTTTAAGATACGATCAGTGGAATAATGTGGAAAGGATTCTAGATTTCCAAACCAACTTCTCTAAGCCCCACTTAACCACAGATATGTTCAAGTTTGCTCCAACCCTGAGTAAGATCTTCTCTGTGTTGAAAGTTAGCTTGCTTGGGAAGGCCTGGAAATAGGAATGGGTTGTTCCAGGCTCTGTCGCCACATGACTCTCTCCTCTCACAGGCATTTAGGGCACTAAATAGATAGGTGCTTAAACGGAAGAGCAGGGCAAGCCCTGTGCTAGGCATGGACACAGGTTAAAGGGCCCGAGGTCCAGCTGGGCGGGTCACTCCCTGATTTAAAACGTAGGTCATTAGGCAGTGGACCCCTCCCCCAACACTAATGACGACCACATCCCTGTATTAGAATGTAATATCTTACGAAGGAGAATCTACCTCCCCAAATCATTTCTGAGACATAATGCTTTAATGATGATTATTTTATGTATGAATATATGTGTCTTATTACTTTGCTTTTTTTTCCCCCCCTAAAGAAACCAATTATGACTCCTTGGCATTTATTGCAGATGAGCAAGAAAGTTCCGGAGCCATTATTTACACTGTGGAGCTCAAGCGCTATGGGGGGCCCCTTGGCATCACAATTTCAGGCACTGAAGAGCCCTTTGATCCTATAATCATTTCAAGCCTCACTAAAGGGGGATTAGCTGAAAGGTAAGATTTCAAGAAACTGCTACAGTTACCTGGGTGTGGGCTGGGTTTTCTTCCTCACAGCTTCAGAGAATACATGCTCCCCTCCCCTGCTTGGTTACCTGTTAACTTTTTCACATCTGCACAAAGGATCGATCCTAGAGCTTGAGAACTGTCAGGCAGAGCTCCAACTTGACTTCGAGGGGCATCTTACAGGCGGTAAAAGATGTCATGGGCTTAACATTGATATTACTCTCTGGAAATGTCTACGCTTGACCACAGTGGACTGGAGGTGGATTTATATCATGTCCGTTTTGAGAGGAGGAGACTGAAGTTCAGGGAGGTTAAAAGGCTTGTCCAGTTCAATTCAGCAAACATTTACTGAGCCTGTATTACCTGACAGGTACTGGGCTTGGCTGCTTTGTTTTCCAAAGAGGATGACACAGGCTTTGTCTTCAAAGATTTGGTGACCCATCTTCATAATGTGATTTAGAATGTCCATTTGTTCTTTTGGCCAAGATGCCCGCCCACCCCCAACCCCCATTAAATCGCCTTTCTCTCTGAGACACATGGTGGTGCATATTCCAAACCTTCCCTTCAGTAATCTAGCTCAAGAATGCACAGACATCATGCTGACGCAGATAATGGTTTGCAAAACAGAGCTGTAGCACTGCAGAATCTTGGAGCTGCAAGACCCCCTGGAAATCAGCTCATCCAAGATCTTCATCTGCTGAATGAGGGCACTGAGGCAGCTGAGAAAGGGTTACCCTGTTGGGGAGTCCTATTGTGATATTAACAGAGACACCTATGATGGGGTGTTCTTCAGATATCCTCCTCTCCTAGCTTCCTCTGCAAGGGAGACCATCCTAGATATCTCTATCAGGGAGACAACAAGAAAAGTTTCATGTTGATCCAGTTTGGCAACCTACTGGTCAGGTGTTCCCTGGCTTACAACCTAGTTTTCTAAACTGGAGATCCTTTATGAACGAATGAAGTGATCTTTTCCCTTTTTCCCGAAGAAAATGTATTCTTTGAGAGTAGGTGCTTGGGTGGATGTGGTCAGCGGTCCCTTGTAACCGCTGTGACCCCATGTCACCTGTTACCCCAGGTGCTGCTGCCGCTGCCCCAGAGGCAAGCTGCTGTCAGCGCCCTCAGCCACAGGCAGCCCGGTGAGGTGGGCTCATTCCCTCCCTCACTGTCCTGCGCACTAAGCCAGGACAAGAGGCTGGTGCTTGGGACTCCCCTTCGACAGCCTGTAACCCGGCTGGAGAGATCGGAGTTTTTAGACCATCCCTGAGTCTGAATGCTTATGAATGGACAAATGTCCCCCTCAGGGCTCCCAAAGATGGGTATGGTGAACAGCAGAGCTATAAATTCCAGCCTGCCTGCTCAGAATTGGGTGAGGATGGAAAGCAAAGAGAAAAGGCCAAAGGTCTATTAGTTCGTTGATCAAGAAATTTTCTTTTTCCACATTTCAAGCAGTAGGCCAAGCCCTTTACATATGTTTTCCTATTTAATCCTCAAGTCCCCCTGAGAGGTGATTGCCCCATTATAGTGACGAGGCAAGTGATACTCAGAGAGGTTAAAATAAGAAATCCGGGTCACTCAAGAGGGGCAGAGTTGGATTCAAACGTAGCATGAATTGATTCTCTGAGCCTTTTCGATCCTTAGAATAACCGACAGAGGGACCCTGCCACACCAGGGTCTGAGGGAGTTCCCTGTCTCTCTGATCCTCACTTCTGGTGAGCTAGGGTCATGGTTGTGTTCAACCCGTAATTTACAGTTAAATCTGTGCAAAGAAGCAATGCTCCATCCCAAGTATCACTGCATTTACTGTCCAGCATTGTTTATTTCCTTGGGATTTTAAAAAAAGATTTATTTATTTATTTGGCAGACGGAGATCACGTGTAGGCAAAGAGGCAGGCAGAGAGAGAAGGGGAAGGAGGCTCCCCGCTGAGCAGAGAGCCTGATGCAGGGCTGGATCCCAGGACCCTGGGACCATGACCTGAGCCAAAAGCAGAGGCTTTAACCCACTGAGCCACTTGGGATTTTTAAGAGGGTTACCAAATGCCTCTGCTTTCTTAGAATTCCAAAAGCACTGCAAGTCCATTTTACACCCTAATTAAAACAATTTTTCTAATTTTATTTGAAACTAAAAAGTTATTCACAAAAGATGCAGTTATCTTGTAACATTGCCCAGGAGAAAGCAAGAAGTGGCTTCTAGAGACCCTTGCCAAGGCTTTATTATCATGAATGTATAAAGTATGGCAGGGGATTTCTATTCAGTGGCACCCAGGGATTTTTTCTACCTTTCCTATTACTATTTGGTGTTTCAGAACTGGCGCCATCCACATAGGAGACCGAATCCTGGCTATCAACAGCAGCAGCTTGAAAGGAAAGCCTCTGAGTGAAGCCATCCATTTGTTACAGATGGCAGGAGAAACTGTCACCTTGAAAATTAAGAAACAGACAGATGGTGAGTGGGTTGAGAGCCACAGTTACGGATTTTCAGTGCATTTCTATCCCTCTGTATCTTTCTAGGGAAGACGAGTCTCCAGAGGGAGGATTAGAATATCTTCTTATTACCCTTAGACTTAAACTCCTTCTCTGTCTCTGCAGCCCAATCAGCATCCAGTCCCAAGAAATTCCCCTTGGCTAGCCACCTGAGTGACCTGGGAGATGCGGAGGAGGACCCCTCTCCAGGGCAGAAGCCAGGCAAGCTCTCCGACACATACCCGTCCACGGTGCCCAGTGTGGACAGTGCGGTGGACTCGTGGGACAGCTCTGGGATGGACAGCAGCTATGGGAATCAAGGTACGTCCGAGCCTCGGGGAACAGAGAGGGCTTACAGCTGAAGCCTGTGCTCCTCAAAGATCTACCCTCTGCTCTTTGGGGAGAAAACAAATTCTTTATTTATTTTACTTGTGTCTGCTTCCGGGCAACCGGATGGTTGCCGAATATGGTGACCTTGCATTTTCTCCTCCTTAATACTGATAAGTCCTGAACACTTATCAAACACTAGTGAGCCCGCATTAAGTCTGCTGATGTCTGAGTGTTCAATTCAGAGCTTGTCCTTCCTGCTTAGATTAATAGGAGGCAAACCATACAATAAAGTGGTTCACCAAAGACAGGCCCCTTTTTTACTTTTGTAAGCAGGCTTTCCATAAAGATGGGTTGGGGAGTGCCGCCGGTGTGCTTTGAGGGTGAGCCGATGATCTGTGACCCCATTTATTCCTGCCTCCTCCTGACTTTTAGTAGAAACTTATACAGGTTTGCTGAGTACCCACGATGAGAGAGTTGTGACCACAATATATAAAAGTATAGAGTAGATTTTTCTTTACAGGCATCAGCCTCATGTGAAGAAGTATAACCTACATTAGAAGTTAAACCTCACGGGGCGCCTGGGTGGCTCAGTGGGTTAAAGCCTCTGCCTTCGGCTCAGGTCATGTTCCCGGGGTCCTGGGATCGAGCCCCATGTCGGGCTCTCTGCTTAGCGGGGAGCCTGCTTCCTCCTCTCTCTCTGCCTGTCTCTCTGCCTACCTGTGATTTCTGTCAGATAAATAAATTTAAAAAAAAAAAAGAAGAAGCTAAACCTCACTCACAGAACATAAACACACAAAAAGTATTAGACTGAATGCAGACTAATAAACTAAAAGCTTCTTTTAAACATCTGTCTCCTTCCAATGATACCTGACATCAAAAGAAAAGTGTGTCAGAAATTCTTTGTATTTCTCCTGTATGGGATTGAGATGTGATTGCCCCCCTCTGGATCTCCAGTGAAAATATCCCTCAAGAAAAGGATGTTCCAGATTGCCATGTGTGCCTAGAGAATATTTGAATTCCAGGTCAAGCCACAGCTGCTTACCTACCTGAAGGTGGACGGACTGGGCAGGAGTGTTGACTGGGGGCATCCTGGCCATCTTCACATGAGCCGAAAGTGGGTGGGGCACGAGCTACACAGAGGATTTTGTTTAGAAGCAAAATATAACAGATTCACCATAAAGACGATAGCATAAAGCCTTCCAAATACTCATCATCTCTTAGACCTTGCAATTCCATTCTAGGACTTTATCCCGAGGAAATAATTATACCAGAGACAGAGAGACAAAGACGTTGTTTCCCACATTGCTTGCAATGCCTAAATATTAGTGAACCAAAAATATCAAGTGACAGGACGTTAAATAAAGTTAGGGAATCTGTACAAAAAGAAAAAAAAGAAAAACAGAGTTTACTTTCTCTTTTTTGCCTGGTATAAATCCCAGCCTCCAAATCCCTTTTCTGCTCTGATTTAAGTCAGTCGGAGAATAAAATACGTAAACCAGAAGTTTGGGGGTTGCTTTGCAACTTAGTTAATTAACCGCTTTTTGGAAAGCTCTGTAACCAGTTCACTCTGTTTCTGGTTCTGCTAGTTTTCTTCTCTCACCTTGCCTTTGCCTAGGTCACTCTTTGTCAAGTCCCATGAATAGAGGACAAGGAAAAGGAATGATATTTCAAAAGTCATCAAGTAATTACTTGTTAGAGATGATACTGAAATACACACACACACACACACACATACACACACACACACACACACTGGAATTTATTATTATACTGGAGAAAATATTTTGAAGACCCAAAATAAAATTAGAGCTTTTGTTTATCTGGTAATTAGTGTTTCTAAGTCATAATATCTTGTGACAAGTTGGCTGTGCCACCAGATAACTTGTCTATCAATTTGTCATTGATCAAATTCTTGATTTCTCATTGCCTATGAGTTGAGGAGCCACCAGAGGTCTCTGATAAAAGACAGAAGTCAGATTCTATCAGAGTAGAACTCCGAGGTTTGTTTATTAATGTGCTTGTTTATTTATTGCTGCTTAATTTGGAGACTTTCTTGTTAGAAAGATTTTTCTTTTGTAAGGATGTTACTGATTTTAATGAGTTCTGCCCATAAGGTAATCTGTAAGAACTTAAGTTACTCTCAGGGCTGCCTGCCTGACTCAGTCAGTGGATGGAGCGACACTTGACCTTGGGGTCATGAGTTTGAGCCCCACATCGAGTGTAGAGAATACTTAAAATGACTAAATACATTTAAAAACTAAAAAAAAAATAATAATTTGAAAGAAAGAACTTCGCTACTCTGACCATAGGATGAGAACCCTGATTAGCACACTAAATATAGAGCCTTTCCCACATGAATATAAAATGAAGAACCACTTATTATTCATGAGGCTTTTGAAAATTTGAATTCCTAGACAGAGAATAGTAGTCATAATTATATTAAATTGGGCATCAAGAAGTTAGAAATCTTCACGAAGATAAAGAGTAGAGATGGCAATTGTAAGAGAATCGAAGTCCTCCCGGACAATGAAAACGCAGTAACAATACCTCATATTTGTAAAATAGCCCATCCCAAGCACTCATCTCCGTTCTCATAAGGAATGTGAATGTCGAGAGGCTGATTGCTCACAGGAGCTCAGTGTTAGCAGAGAGTTTGGAAGTCAGGTTGCTTGCGGACGCCAGCGCCCACGGGAACCAGGCGCTCCCTGAAGGCTGAGACAGTCTCCGCACCCCACACCAGGAGCCCAAAGTTGTCACTTGTATTGAGTGGAAATCTCTCTGCTTGTAGCTCCTGCCTATTAGTCTCCATTCTACCCTCAAGGTCCTTCAGAACTAGACTAAAGCCTCTTCCCCTTGACAGCCCTTCAGGTAACTGAAAGAGAGCCCTCATGCCTCTCTGAAGTCATTCCGTCTCCAAGCAAAATTGCCCCAGGTCCTTAACGGTTCCTCACATAAAACTTACTTTTGAGTATCTTTATCATCCTGAAGGCCTCTCTTCTGAGTATGTTCAAGTTTAACTCCCTACTTATTAAAATGTAGCGCTCAGAAAGAAAGGTTATACAACAGTCTGACAGCCCAGAGCAACTCAAGCCTGTCACCTTCATCACTGAGAATTTCAGACCCTATGAAAGTAGCCTACCTACCTTGACAGAATTGTAGTAGTTGAATCCTATTTGTCACTCATTTTGTGCTTATTGCTTACCAAGTTCTCAAAGTCCAGCTTTTTTTTTTTTTAACTTGTGTTATTAGGTTAAACCAAGTCTTTCTAGATTACGTGAGCGATGCTGACTTTTTTAAAAGCAAGGCATGTGGGGTGCCTGGGTGGCTCAGTGGGTTAAGCCTCTGCCCTCAGCTCAGGTCATGGTCTCAAGGTCCTGGGATTGAGCCCCACATTGGGAATCTCTGCTCAGCAGGGAGCCTGCTTCCACCTCCACCTGCCTTTCTGCCTACTTGTGATCTCTCTCTCTCTCTCTGTTAAATAAATAAAATCTTTTATAAATAAATGAATAAAAGCAAGACACAGAACCACACTTTTTTCCTCGTCAAATACTATGTTGTGACATGTACGTGATCTCCAGGGACTCTACCATATACCATCTACCAAGAAGACCTTGCCCATTCTTACTACACCGTGTGGTCCACTATAGCTGTCCCATTGCCAGCAAGCTATCACACCTCTGTGATGCTCATCTTCCTCTTGGGTCCAATGTCTCTGTAGCCACATCCCCTATTGTTCTCTGCTGCTTCTCCAAATGTCAAATTTGCCCCATTCATTCATTCATTCAACAAATATGTAATGGCTGGCACAATAGAAGGCCAGTGGATCTACAATGATCAGCTAAAGAGTTGTGGTCCCTATTCTCATGGAAGACGTAAGCCAGTTGAAGGGCCAGACAATTACCAAGTACCTACGGTGCAAATTATTAGTTAATGCAGAGAGAAATAGGATGGAGTGACCCAAGCTGGGGGGTATGGTGGGTGTTTACGGAAGTCTCATGCTGGGATGACTCTCAATTCTACTGCGCAACTCTAGGATGCAAAACATTTCTCCTCTGCCTCTGGGTCAGCTTCTTCTCTTCCCATTCTCCTGACCCTTAGACCTATACCCTTCTGCTTTATCAAAATCTTGTGCTTTGGCCCCCTTCTGTCTGTCTTATTCCTCTTTCTATTATTTTTTTAAGATTTTATTTATTTATTTATGGGGGAGAGAGAGAGAGAGAAGCAGAGACAGAGGTAGCAGGGAGCCCAAAGCAGGACTCAATCCCAGGACCTGAGGATCACAACCTGAGCTGAAGGCAGACGCTTAACTGACTGAGCCACCCAGGCAACCCTTTATTCCTCTTTTTATCTCAGAAAACCCTTTCCTTGGATTTAGCAAAGGTCATTCAATACAAGGGAGACTGACAGTTTGCTGGTACCTGGACTCTGTCATTCTCATGGATGGTGTAGCTCTTCTGGTGTCTGTAATTCTTGACTATCAACTCAGGGAGCTATGTTTTCTGTCTTATCCCACATTAAGCTTTAGATATTTCTCCCTTTTCAGTTCACTTTTTTCAGCTTTATTAAGGTATAATTGACAATGTGAACAATGTGATGATTATGATATGCACACACATTGTGAAACGATGACCACCATCAAGTTGATGAACACACCCATCAACTTCATAGTTACCATTTGTGTGGGGGGGTGTGTGGGTGTGTGTGGTGAGAATGCTTAAGATCTACTTGTTGACGGGTGCCTGGGTGGCTCGGTGGGTTAAAGCCTCTGCCTTCAGCTCAGGTCACGATCTCAGGGTCCTGGGATCGAACCCCACATTGGGCTCTCTGCTCAGCAGGGGGCCTGCTCCCTCCTCTCTCTGCCTGCCTCTCTGCCTACTTGAGATCTCTGTCTGTCAAATAAGTAAATAAAATCTTAAAAAAAAAAAAAACTACTTGCTTAGCACTTTTCAAGTACACAATACAATCTTATTTTAATCTATAGTCACCATGCTCACTTTAGATTCCCAGAACTCATTCATCTTATAAATGAAACTATATGCCATTAGACCAACATTCTCCCACTCCCCGGCCCCAGACACATTCTACTTTCTGTTTCTAAGAGCTGAGTTTGACTTTTTTTTTTTTAATTTAGGTTTTACATATAACTAAGTTAATATAGTATTTGTCTTTCTGTCTCTCACTTATTTCACTTAACATAATATTGTCCAGGTTCATCTATGTCATTGCAAATAAGATTTCCTTCACTTTTCTGGCTGAATAATTTTCTGATGTGTATATATTACTACATTTCTTTATTCATTCATCTGTCAATGGCACTTAGGTTGTTTCTGTGTCTTGACTATTGTGAATAATGCCACAGTTCTATCTCTTCAAGATACCTACTCTATTTCCTTTCGATATATATATGCAGAAGTAGGATTGCTGGATCCATTTTGAAGTCATTTTTATCATTTTTATTTTCTCAGGGAAAAAATGTATTTCATACAGGTTTTCAAATATATTTGCACACAGTTAAGGAATTTGTTTCTTTTTATTTTCTTAGTTTCTAGAATTATATCCTGAATATTGTTCAATATTTGGTACATTTGTGTTTTTATTCTTTTTTCCCATGAGTATACTGGTAATAGTTTATTTTTATTTAGCGTTTTTCCAAAGAGCTGACCCTTGAATGTATTTATCAGTTCTATTCTTGTTTTCTAAAATAAATTTTTGCTTTTAATTTGATTAACTTTATTCTTAGATTTTCTGTTTGTAACTAGAATTTGATGCATAATTTATCTATTTCCGTGCTTCCTTATAGTTTTCATAAAGATAATGATGACTGAGAAGAGGCCAACATTATGGAAGTGTTGAATCACTATTTGTACACCTGCAACTAATATTACACTAGAATTTAAATTAGAACTTACAGGAAAAAAAAGTTGGGCTCTTTGTACACCAATATGTACAAAGAGCCCAACTTCTCCTTAATGTAGTTAAGGCATACAACATAGTACATAAAGAGAGTAACAAAGCAAGACCCCAAGCAGTATTCTTGCCATTGGTGGCCAGGGTGGGTGTGGGGGCTTTTATTTTTCTCCTTAATCTCCCTTCTGATCTCTACAAGCTCATGTTTTATCTCCTTCTATCATGTTGGCTTGTCCAGGTTTCCATGAGCTCTTATATATCTGCTTTGATCTCTTGCTTTATAGAGACGATAGTTTCAGTGTATATTTTTAACATTTTGTGATGATCTGTTTGGTTATATTTATCATTTGCTCTGTGGCAATCTTTTACTCATGAGTATCCATCATCTATTGCTTTGTTTTCCTGTTCCTTCTCTCCTTTTTTTTTTTTATATTAACTTGGTATACATCTTATGCTAGTTCCTTTAGAATTAATGTTCATCTTTGAATGAAATGACTTCTTTCTAAATTGGATGTTTGAAAGAAGGTCTGAGACAGAAGAGTCTAACTTTGTGCTCTAGACTAGCAAAAATTACCCCGCAGCTCACAGTAACCTGTGATGAGTGCATTCTTCCTCAGCCCAGAGACGTAACTGTAGGCTGCCAACAATACAGAATTCTTCTCTGCTAGCCTGCCTCTCTGACAGATTGCTTCCTGCAGTGGTGGTATATCTGTAGGTGTTGTCTTTTGCCCACCTCCCTGGCTTTACCCTAATATACTAGTCCTGGGAACTTGCTGCCACCAGCCTATAAGATCCATTCCAGTGTTGCAAACAAAGCATTGTTGTTTTGCTTTATGCCATGGCTCCTGCTTTGAAAGACTGGGCCCTCTCTGAAATTGCTGGTTATAGGTGTCTCCTCTTGGCTTTTTATCACTGCCTCCCACCTCCTTTTTGACTCATGGAATTTGGTAACTTTTTCTTATATATTTATGGTTTGAGCTTCTAGTTTTGCTAAAAATGTAGGTTATGTTATTTGTCAACCCTTCCTGTTTTGAGGTGATTTCTAGAGAAGGTAAAAAGTTTCTGCCTTTTTAAAACAACATTCTCATTTAAACACTTTGAGTATTTCTTGGCTAGAACAATTACAAATAGTTATATAAATGTATGATGTGATTTTCTCATTCTTAACAAAACTGGATTTTTAGGAAACAAGTTTGGCAGGGAATTATCTGGTGTGTTTCCCTGTACTAAAATTGGCTTCCAAAAATGAAAGTAATGGCAGGAGCTACAGTCCCAAAATTGTAGAGTTGACGACTGAATTCCAAAACCATTCTCTGATTTCCAAATTTTATGACTATGAACCAACATTGTTTAGTTTGCTTTTTAAAACTAATACAGAGTGTGAATTAAGAGCTACAGGTATAAGATGTTAAGTTTCACAATGTTGTGGTACTGAAAACCAAATAGTACAATGTTGGAATATGAGAATTTTACAGGTATCTGAAGTATGGTTACCCTCAAAATAAAAATCACTGTACCAAGATTCCATATGCTATTAGAAGTGCCAACATTTGTGAAGACCTATTTTCCATAACAGTAACAAACAAAGCTAAACATTACTCTCAGTGAAAGGAATCTAGATTGAATTTTATACCTTGTATCAGTGTGCTTTGGTTGCTATAACAAAGTACCAGAAACTGGATGGCCTAAACAATAGAAATTCATTTTCCACTGCCTGGAAGGCTAGAAATCCAAGATCAAGGTATCCGGTGTGGTTTCTCCTCAGGTCTGTTTCCTTGGTTTGCAAACCATTGGTTGCCTTCTCCCTTCCTCATATGCCCTTTCATCTGCGTGTGCTCATCCTTGGTATCTCTCATGCGTGTCCAAATTGTCTCTTCTTATAAGGACACCAGTCAGATTGAACTATGGCCCCACCTTATAACCTCATATAACCTTAATTACCTCTTTAAAGGCTCTATCTTTAAATACAGTCACATTGATGACTAGGGCATCAACATATGAACTTGGGTGCAGGTATGATACAGTCCGTAACACACCTCACATTATGAGGATAAAAACAGATATCGAAACCTAGATTGAAAGAAGGAAAGAAAGAAGGAAGGAAGGAAAGAGGGAGGGAAAAAAAAGAAAGATTTCCAATTCTAAATAAAAGGAGTAATTTCTTAGAAAATACATTTTTTTAAATTATATCTGTCTCTCAAGGTGTTTCTTTTATAAATTTTGAATTTAAAATCTAGCTCATCCCTGCATTTTAATTTTATGTGCTCACACCACCATTCAGTAAAAACAATTCTGTTTCTGACAGTTGGTTTTTCTTACATGTGGGCTGCCTCACTGATTCCATTCCTCCCATGGCTTTTAAGTTTGACTCCCTGTGAAAAAGGATATTCCTCAGAACTTCTGAACTCTGAATTCTCAGCTAGGGCAAGCGGCTTGTCTTCACTTAATTTCTGTCAGACATGTCCTGTTTTACATTATGCCCTCGTCCTCCACCTGCACCAGGGAGGGATGGAGTTCACCTGCATATGAAAGAAAATACAAATGATGGTGTCTAAGCAGGGTTAGTTATTTTTCTCCCACTGTAGCAAAGAGGCAGGCGAGGCAGGTGGTCCCCACAGTGTCAGCAGGACCCAGCCTCTCCTGTCTCTCCATTCACTGTCACTGCCTGTTGTACAGGCTGCCTTGAGGCCCACAGACTTGAGCAATGGAAGGCAGAAAGGGCCCACAGTGACCCCCTGGCTGGATACAGACTGGCCCCTCAGAGGACCCGCCTCAAGATATCCGTAGGCCCTAACTGACCAATGGGCTACTTCCAACCAGGCACAGTCACTAAAATAGAAGGAGAGTTCCATGTGTCCTCTACCTCCTCACCTTCCCGCTTTTAAAAGCAGCACTCATCCACAAGTCCCCAGCAGTCCCCAGGGAGGGCAGACAGCCTCTCCCTTCCTGTCCTGCCAGCCACTCCCTTGCAATGTATTCAGTACACCTCTATCTCCTTTGTTCGGAGTGTGAATCCTTTTTCTGCCCACACCACCCAGTTATCCTCCACATGTGGGGGCCCCTCATCTGACACCCGACCGGGAGAGACACCACATTTAGACACCACACCTTTGATATAAAACTTTCATCAGGCCTGAAATATTTACTTCCTCACCAGCTCCTTACTTCGAATATATTACCGTCAATGATCTTAAAAAAAAGAAACCTAAATCTAATCTTGCCACTCAAAAACAAACACACAAAACCCTCTGGATGGTTCTCTGTTGTTTTAGGATAACATCAAAGATGCTTAGTTTAAATCAGAGTTTTTTGGTAATCTAGTTCCCAATTGCTTTATCAGTCTCATTTCCAGATAGTTCTTTCCAGTACCTTTGCGTCTACACACCCTGAGCTGGTCACTCCTCACCGGCAAGCTTTACTCTTTGGTACCACACAGCACTAGGTCTGTTCATCAGTATCTTAATATCTTTGTCAATTCATTCACCACCTTTACCCATTCTAAATCAGTGGAGAAGTACAAATGGAGTCAGCTATATATTAAAAGACCAACCATTTTTGTTTTTTGGAGAGGTGGGTTTTTGTTTGTTTCTGGAAAAATCTGGCTTGGACATGCAGCCAGAATCAGTTCTCATCTCCGTCCTCCCAATCCAAGTCTAGATGCTAGGATTTAAATGAGGAGGAAATCAGATCTACAAACTGTCTCCCAGCTAACTGTATTCCAACATATCAGTTGGTTTGAATTAGCTAAATAGAACTGAATACTCTAATATTACAGTGACTTAAATCATTAAAAAAAAAACACAAACAAACAAAAAAACGGGCATTTCAGAGCTGGCATATAGCTCTCCAGGGTCCTCAAAGACCCATGCTCTTCCATATTTCTTCTTTATTGTGCCCAGTACTTGGCTTCCATCTTCGGGCTTACCACATGACCCAGGGTGGCTACAGAGCACCAGCTATTTCATCTACATCCCAGGCAGCAGGAAAGAGCAGGAAACTACAGGAAAGAGCAGGAAATAAAAGTAATGGGCACCTGTATTTATTAAAACCTCTTTATGTGTTGAGAGTTTGTGAATGTTGTCCTCAGTCCTCATGTCAGTATGTATGGTTATCCCTCATTTTACAATGAGATGAGTTGGCCACAGCTACAGAGCAAAGAAGTGGCAAAGCTGGGATTTGAACCCATGTCTGTGAGTCAGTCCCTGTGCCAGCATGGCGTGATTGGGACCCAGGTGTTTTTTTTGTTGTTGTTTTGTTTTGTTTTAAATTAACATATAATGTATTATTAGCCCCAGGGGCGGACCCAGGTCTTTTGAGCTTACACCTAACCAAAGAATATTTGAAATTTTCCCCCTCTTCAGGCCCTTCTTTGTTATAATACAATAATCATTTAATATTGCTTAATAACAAGGCATCCTTGGTGTAGACAGACATACTTTTCAAGACAGGTGTTTCCTGAGTAACGAACAATTCTGCACATCTGCTCAAGGCCATCCTTCCACTCTTTTGCCCACTAAGAAGTACTTGCAAACAGCAGTTGGAAGGAAAATCGAAAAGTTAATCTGTTCCGTTTAAAACATGTTAGAATTTCCCCAGGGAACTGATCGGTCAAACGGGCTAATGCCTACCAGAAAAGGGTACTGTCCCGAGGACACCACCATTTACCATTTGTCTCCCTTGGCAAGTTGAAGGCTAGTTAAGGCAAGTGAGGTACAGTCTTCCCCTAACTTTTTTTGTATCACAAAATGTAAGACTTCGCTTATTTGATGGGTTGGTTTATCTGGTTGGGAAGGAGAAAATGGATAGCCTGTGGAGAAGAAGTCAGGAGAAATGGTGTCACATGCAGTCACTCCCCTTTAAGAAGAGACCTGTGTGTTTCCTTAATTCAACACTTTTGACAGAAAACAGCACATCGATCACACACAATTTCTTCCCAAATGGTTAGCCATACTTCTGTCATTACCCAGGAAGAAAATGAGATACCAAACTGTAAGTATTTTCTCTGTGCCAAGAACTCCTAAGGCTTGGGATCCTAAAACAGAAGGTTCACAGAAGGTTCTTGCAGCTGTGGGCTTTCCTCTGCATTCTTGAGATCAAGTCCTTTTGAGCAGAGCGTTATCCTTTGGGTATCCTGTTTCCTCCGTGCTCCGTGTTAGTAAGGATGGCATTGTAGGTTCTAACTAGTGGAGGAAAAGTGAGTAAGACGAAACGGGGATACCGTGGTGACCTTCATCTTATGTGATCAGCTCATTTCATTTCATGTGAAAATGGTGGCCAAGGCCTCTTCGCTGTATTAACTATTTTGGCTTTTCTGTGGGTTTCTTGTTTGTCTTTTGTCTTAACAGTTTTTAAACACAGTAGGAAATACATATTATATTGCAACCCAGTACACACATGTAAACACATACAGACACACACGTATGCATGCGCGCATGCGCGCACACACACACACACACACACACACACACACAGTGGGTCACAACCCGAAATGGTGGATGGAGCCGTGTATCACAATTACAGAACACACTGTGGAGACAGACCTGCTTGTAAGCCCCTGCTCTCCTATTTAAACCTCCCAAAATAATTTTGAAAAACCACATACCCCATCAATGTCATCTCATTTTTTTTCTCCCCAAATTTAAATACTTACAAAGACTATAATTTTCAGTTGGTTATTAATATGCTGTGACTATATATTTGTCAAAATCTGGAACCATGGGTTTACTTCAAATTTATGGAAAATGTCCGTTATATGACCCAGTTGCCAAAGCCATTCCTCCCTGCCTCACCCATCCAGCTAATCAGATTTAACTTCCTGTCAGAAAGGAAGTCAGTCTCCATTTTGCAATTCAAATAAACATAATAATGTGCCCACCTCCCACCCAACAACTGTTTTGAATTCTAACTCTGAGATGCAGAGAGACAGGCGGATGATGGAAAGGGAAAGCCTTGCCAGGAGTCTGTGTCTGGTTGAATGAAGGCGCTGCTCCCGGGAGGCCTTCTCGCAGGAGCAAGGCTTTCCCAAATTATGCCTCGATTTGACAACTGGGGGGTTTTGCATCCTAGGGCCAAGCTCCTTCAAAAGGTTTGAGATGGTAAAGAAATATATCTCTCATTTGTAAAGTGACAGAAAAACAACTGTGAAGGGGGATGTAAGAAGGGAGAGCCAACAGATCTCAGAACCCTGGTCCTTTTCAGTGGGGTTGATTTGGGGAAGATGTGCTTAAGGAACTTGAGGGTCTAAGAACTGATGCTCCCAAGGTTATGACTGGAAACCGCCACCCCCCCTACCGGGGAGAGATTGCAGATACCCCTACATACTTGAACCACTGTTCTAAGCCTTTAGTACGCTCATATGTAAAGGGCAAATGATAATAGTACTACCTTCGAAGACAGTTAGGAAGAATAAATAAGGGGATGCAAATCAAGCCCTCAGTGAAGTTTCAGGTGCATAAGTACCCACTCTGTGATCCCTATTGTTATTGCTGTCACCATTTTTATTCCACCCCTTTTCTGCTAACAATGTCACTTCTCATTGGGTGAGTCATCCTTGGGCCCATCCCTAACATTTGTGGGCCTCAGCTCCACAGAGCCAGGCTCCATCCACACCCCTGCAACCAGCAACTTCTTAGTCACTGGTTGGACCAGTGGGTTGGACCTGAACCCACATCTGGGTGGCAAATTCCACTCTCTAAAGGACAGACTTGGGTAAGAAGCCTTCACACGTCCTGTAGGTGGACACAGGGTATCTGGGCAAGAAGCTCAGGGTTCTGACTTTCCAGAACTTGCTCCCAGCAGGTCCAGCGCAGTGGGCTCTCCCACTTAGGTCTGAAGGTCTTACCTTAGAGCCGTTGTTGGCATTAGCTAACAGGACGTGTGTGAACGTGTTTTGCATGTAAGACTTGAGTATTATCTCGATGGCCTTTCTGAGCCCAAATTCAGTCAACGTCATCTGCTTTGAGTGAGCTAATGGAAACGGCAGAAAAAGACAAATCACCAAACAGAAGGTGACACCTGATTTTTGTTTCAGGCTCTAGCTTTCAGGCCTCAGGCTACAACTTCAACACTTACGAGTGGAGGGGTCCGAAACAGAGAGGCAGCCTGTCCCCAGTCACTAAGCCGCGAAGCCAGACCTACCCAGACGTGGGGCTGAATAATGAAGACTGGGACCGGTCCACAGTCAGTGGGTAAGGTTTTCATCAACCGCTGCCTGTCCACACTGCGGCCATTAGCCCAGACCTGACTCCCTCCACTTCCGATGGCACCGATTGCTAGTATCGGAAGCATGACAGGAACCCCTGTCATCACCCCACCGGCCCCGTGGCAGGGTTCCGTGACCTGTGCCTGCCCAATAGGAGACTGGGCATCACCCCACAGCACGGCAAGAATTCAGTTCATCCCTTCATGAAAACAGTAGTAGCACACAGGAAGATCTGTGTCTGTAAACCCTGTCCTCACTCTCGGACTAGTCTCCTCTCTTTTCCTTTAAAAGGTTGCTTCATGTTAATTTACATTAAAAAAAAAAATACATCAAGGATCCCATAGTTTGAATTGAGGTGTATTTTAGGATTTTGTTCCTTACCAAAATATATCAAGGAAGTTGATAAAAATTGATAGCTCTTAGATGATCTACACTGATATTTATACGTGAGAAAACATTTTTCTGTTGAAATTTGGCTTGTCTTTCAGCAGGCAGAGCAGCCGGAAGCTCTTCCCCCAGGGCGCCATGTTGACGTGGTTCATGGGGCCGTGGCTCGGAACACGCAGATTCTGTTAGTGAGACCGTGGTCCTTCCCTCGGTTCTTTGTAGATACTTTGCCTTTCCGAAAGCAGCCTCACTTGGAGATGACGGCTGAAGAAAGCCAGATCCCAAAAGGATCTCCCACTTTTTGGGTGTGTGAGAGAGGAAAGAGAGAAACTCTGGGATTATATCTGGAAAGTTCTCACCCTGGACTGTGCTTTCTGATGACAGTTTTACAGGGGCTCCCGACAGTTCAGAGGCTGAGCAAGAGGAGAACTTCTGGTCCCAAGCGCTGGAGGATTTGGAAACCTGTGGACAGTCGGGAATTCTGAGAGAACTCGAGGTAGCCTTGGTCCTGCTACTTACTTTTATTGTTTCTACATTCATTTTTATTTTTTTTTTTTTTGGTCCTTTTGAGTTTGCATTTATCACATCAGTTCATTTAAAAGCTTTAACCCCTTTCCACAGGAGAAAGCTGACAGGCGTGTGTCTTTGAGAAACATGACTCTCTTGGTAGCTACCCTTTATGTTTATATTTTTGCTTGTGAAGCTGCCTTCCCTGCCCCCTCGCCTTCTGGACAGCAATTTGATTTTATTCAGTGCAGTTGGAAGTATTGATTTCCCCTTCTCCACCCCCTACCCCGAGCTTACTGACTTGTGGCTTCTGCCATCGCTCCGTGCTAACCTTGACTGTCCCTGTTTGCCACTGAGTCGCTGGGGAGGGAGCTAAGCCCCCCAGCCGTGGCGCATCTCATTCTCTGAGCTGCTTTAGAAAGGTTTCTTTGGCATGTTTTCATTTGTACCTGGTATAGCAATTAATTTGATCGTGAAGAGGAACATAAGAGGAAATTTTATTTTATTTTGTTTTGTTTTGCCCTTAAAGTAGATGACAACGCAGCTGGTGAAAAAGGCCAGTCTGTGTGAAAAGCAGCCAAAATATTACACAGTGCTTTGCTGGTAATTGCAAATCCTGACTCCGTATTAACTTAGTGTGAATTCTAGGAGTTGTGGCGAGATGGAACATAATAGCTGGACTCCTGGTGAGTTCTTTAATCAAAGCCATGAATTTGCTGACGATATTCACTCTTTGGTCTAGGAGGTCCTGGACTGTTTCCTTTTATGTTCTTTTAAATTTTCTGAGCTGTAAAAAATAGAGTGGCAAAAGTCTCATTTTTATTTTGATGTCATTTGAGGTCCCCGAGTCACCATAAGGAATGTGAATGGCATAAGTGGGTGAAATTGCAATTCTAAAACGAATACTCATCTTTATATCATTTTGCTTCTCAATTGCATGTGTGGATATTTGATGTGATTCTAATGTTTGTGAATCCGCAAAGAGAATTATGAAGGAAAATATTAGTTTGAATTTATAAATATCATAGCATTACCTGGCATGAACTGAAACTTCAGAGCACAGTTGGAAGAGCCTGGAGATGGATACTGTTATAAAACTTAACCTAAGACATTAGCTATTGATTCAGGCAACTTTCAAAACGAGTAAAGTGCTTAAGTATCAGGTGGCTTATTTAAACTTTTACCACTTCCTATATGTAGAATGATTCGGAGAAGAGGCCCCAACTGGATAATGAGCTCAATTCACAATTCTTGAACATACACTTGCTTTTGAAAGCATGTTTGGCTCATATGCCTTCGTTGCTTTGCATTTTGATATTTCTCTTTTAAAGAAGCAGGCATTCTTCTAATAACTTCTTTTACAGCAGGCAAAACAAAGGTGATGTAAAAAGTAACACAGTGAGGTTGGGTTTTCACCCAGAGGTTGAGTTATCTAATGAAAACGACATCTGTGAGCATAAAGGTTACATTACAATGGCCTAGAAACTATTTCTCACATAGCTTCGGGCAGGTGTGACCCTTGAAATTATAACTCCAGAAAGGAAGTGGGTTGAATTTTTTAGCCAAAAGGAAATTAAAGCCCAAGGAAGAATGATTGGCAAATCTGTAAATTAAAGTCTTACTTATACTTGTATTGCAAAGACAATTCATTTACTAGTTTAAATGAACTGATGGCTTGATTGTAAATGTTACGACACAAAAAAATATTATTGGAGCAGGTTTCCTGCATATGAAATTTACGTCCAGTATTAAAAGTTACAGCGTACTATAACCATCATAAGTGTAGAAGATTAGCTGAGATAAAGAATGATTATAACTGAAATGGAAATGAAAACTATACTAGGCATTCTCCCCATTAGCTAGCAATTATTTAGATTCAACTTTAACACTGAAAAATGTATAGTTTTAATGAAAGAGAAAATTTCCAACTAAGACATTGGACAAGTTACTTAATCTGTCTTATCAGATATTTATTCTTCTGTAAAATAAGGAGATTATAATGATTAATGATTATATGGCACTTAACACAGAACATAGCACTTAATAATTGTTCAAAAGAAATTATTATTTTTGCCATTTTTATTAATGAGCACTGCCTTAACTATTTTTTTTGTTTAATATAGGGAGAAGGCTTAACTAAATATCAGATAGAAAGCCCTTGAATTTATCCCTCTAAGTTAATGTATATCAGTTATCTCACTGATAATTTGGGGGAGAGGATTATAGCTATAAATTATGAATTGTGCAAAATGCAAACAGGCAATAGATAATCCTGAAATGAAAACAAATCTTAGATAATTTAAAAAATAATTATTTTAAGCTTTATTTTAGTTTTTATATTTGTGTTTTAATTTTTATACTCCTTT
Organism: Neogale vison; assembly: GCF_020171115.1. Lineage (NCBI taxonomy): Eukaryota > Metazoa > Chordata > Mammalia > Carnivora > Mustelidae > Neogale > Neogale vison. Next base: position 50,593,041 of record NC_058102.1, read on the forward strand.
GTAGTAATTCAGTTCAAGTTCACTTTAAACAAAGCAATCAAGCTGTGCTTTGAAATCTTACTTCCATCAGAACTCTTTCTAGGTTTGAAATTATCTGTAGTGGCCAAGACTCAAACCAGTATCTCTCTACTGTAATAATGAAGTATTTTACCTCCAACATGTTTCCCACTGGTCCCATGAAAAATGAATATAAAAAATAGATGTTAACAAAACCGATAATTTGTCTAAGTAGGTAAAAAAACCATAGACAGATGGTCACCACTGCAAGAAAATAGTCACTGGGTGCTGTCACTTATAGTGGACAGAGAAATGCTTTCGGTGAGTTAAGTGCCATAAAATAAAGGATATCCCATGACCCCCAACAAAGCCAGTAGTCAAAAGCTTTCCATCTTAAAAAGGATTTAACTGAAATAAACCGTAATATGGATAATCCATTTGGTTTATTTTTTTTTAATCTCCAAAAAAGTCAATTTTCTATGTTTCAACCGAATACTTGACTGGGAAGCAATCCAGCCTGGTAGCAAGAATAAGGGTTCTGGAATCAGAGTGTGAGGGCTGCAGTCCCGGACTGCTGGGCAGCTTGCTCACCTTTTCCAGGCATCCCTTTCCATGACGGAGGTGGGTAGGTGTGATAACTCTAATTCATATCATAGAGACTCATCACAAGTATTAAACTACCTTCTATACACACATATATGTGGTACTGAGCACGTGTAAATGGTCAATGACCAGTAAGGTTTTTCTTACGATTAAAATACTCTTTTTCAAAATTATCAATACAATAACTGGTCGAGTCAGGATATTGATGAAATAACTGGTTTTGTTCCTTTTTCATTGGAGTCGTAGGTATACGTACATGTGTGCCCATACTTGACTACAAGTCAAAGATCTTATTACTGGTGTGTGTGTAGCCAAACACCAGGTGACTTGGAATTACAAAATCTTAGAGTGATAACAAATGAGAATTCGATCACTTTGCAGTGTTCCCTCCTAATCAGTAACTTTAGATGGTGCCCTTGGCTCATTTACTACCTGGGTGACCTTGGGTAAGTCAGCCTTAGTTTCTGCACCTACAAATTGGGAGTCACAACAGTGGCCATCTCAAAGTTGTGTGGCTTAAATGAGCGAACACAAGGACTCAAGAAATGACACTCTTATACTGTCAGCATCAGCATGAATGTAAACCATCAGTTCACAGTGTAGCCAGCAGCACAGATGCAGAGTTTGTTTTCTGGTCCTTTGACCTCAGACGGACTCACCAGTGCTGGTTTGCCATCATTCAACCATCCTACCAAGGAGGGTGGAGCTGCCTTACAGACATGTTTTCAGAATTTTAGCATTTCCTAACCATGAGGAATGAACATCCTCAACATGACATTAATTTCAGATGCTTTTTAGATTCACTTCCAAGATTCAGTCCTGTTTGGGGTCTTATCTTGCCTTTCCTTGCATATGAACTTATTTGACCTGAGCCAAAAGCAGGCACTTAACCCACTGAGCCACCCAGTTGTCCCACACACGAACATATTTGAAACTGAACAAACCTCCCAGTTCACTGGTAAAATCCAATCCAGGTTTCCCAGCTTATGAGCAAAGGGTTGAATCCAGCAGCACAATGAATGATTACTCTTTGGCCTTTGAGGATCTCCCACAAAGACTATTTCTAAAAAATGTGGACCTACACCAAATGGTGTGGAGACCTAGCTGGTTCTACGAGCTTCTGAGACAGGCCGAGTAGCCAAAGGAAAGACCCTGTTCCAGTGGTAGGCCATCCTCATTGGCTGTTGCCTCTCTCTCAATAGCCCTGTTTTAGCCCATTGTCACCTCTAGGTGGGGCTAGAGGCAGCATTGCCAAAGAGGCTGCCTTGTTCCATTCAAAAGTCCTTGGTCCATTTCTGTAAGATATATTGAAGTTACTTCATGAATCCCATCTTTAGAGCCCACTCAGTGGAAAGTTAATGCTTGAAATGTAGTTTGCAGTAAGCAAATGTTAGAGCTTTTCAATTTGCCTCAAAACTGCCAGGGGTGGTATTTGATTAAATAAACCCAGTGGCTTAAGTACTTAAATTGGATTTGAGATGTGCATTATAAAAGTCACTTGGAAAGCATTTTCCCAGACTTTCATAGGTCAGTTAGTACGTCCATTCTCCAGCCTTTGGTTGTGCCCCGAAGAGACTGTATTTTGACTGGGCAGAAGGAGAAATGTGCTTACTGTCAAACAACCAAACCCTTTCCTCAGTCCGCGGCTTAATTGTTTCTGAAAATTGTCAATGCCACAGGCGACAATCATGTCGGGGAGCACGATGAGTCTGAATCATGAAGCCCCATCACCTCGCAGTCAGCTGGGGCGACAAGCCAGCTTCCAGGAACGGAGCAGCTCACGGCCACACTATAGCCAAACAACTCGGAGCAACACCCTACCCACAGATGTGGGCAGGAAGTCTGTCCCCCTGAGAAAAATGAAACAAGAAATCAAGGAGATCATGTCCCCGACTCCTGTGGAGCTGCACAAGGTCAGGATGCTGTCTTCCCTTTCCTTCATCCCTTTTAGTGGCCATTCTGCCCTGTGTGAGTGCCCAGGTGCAAACATGGGAATGACGCTCTACCAAGGGCTCGGCCAGGGACAGAAGCCAGAGCCTAAAGGCCAATCATCGGAGACTCTGTTCTCCAAATGTGCTCTTCGGGAGGTTGTCCTGTAGAGCAGGGACAATTTGCTTTGGAGCAGTGAATTTACTAAAAGTTGATTTATGGCCAGACTCTTCTTATACGCTATATTCTTTATATTTTTAGCCCTTACAACAGCCCTTCTTAGCAGATATGTATTATCTCCATTTATAAGATCAGGAAATAGCAGGCATAAAATAGAGTCATTTATCCTTCTAGAGTGAGGCACTTGCCTCAAAGGGAGAGTATTGATAGCAACCAGTACAAAGTCCCGTCAGCCCATTCCCTCCTGCATGGAAAGCATTTAGCAAAAATAATGAGAAATTGGGTGTGCAAGTCGTTAGAGCTGAGGTTTTTAAAAAAGTGCCTGTGCCGAAAATCAATGTCATGTTTTTAAGAAGGCCTCCTCCACATCCCAACACGATGGGTGGCAGCGTGTAGACTGGGGGAACATTGTGTGGCAGAGTATGACCAGGAGGCCACCAGCTCACCAAGGCCAAGACCTAATCCGTGGGATGCTTCTTTTTGCCTTCACTTCAAACAGTCCCTTCGGTGGGGACAATAAGCGTGTGTCCCATGTAGTTTCGTGTTCCTTCTGAATCAGTCCCTAACAAAAGAGGACTCTCAAAAGGAGATGGTGTCCTGGGCATCCTAAGGCACAAGGAAGAAAAGATCAAGGGAAGTGAAGGCAGCGGGGGAGTATGAGCTGGCAGCATGGAATTCTGGGAGTGGCCGTCTGCTCACGTCCGGGTATCTTTTCCTTTTGTAAGTGATTCGGTGACTCTGTCAGGCCGTGCACGTGTTGGCTGTTAAGTACGTTCTCCAGTGCTGAAGTGTGTGAGAGAAGTCACTCAGACCGCTGGTCGCGCTTGTACCCTGCACGTGGGTGACTTTTGAACACCGCGGGATTGCCTGACGCCATGATAAAGGGCAGTGACTTGTGGATAGACTTGAACTATCCTCCCAGTGGGGTGCTCCTAGCCTAGAGTTTGTTTTTTAGCTTATTTTTCCTTTGTAAAAATGAGGGAAAGGCACTCTGGTGGGTGGTGGCATGGGGAAGGGCCAGGGAATTAGAAAACGTTCCTTCTTCAAGTTGAAGATAATCCCGCGCTGGGTGTACAGCTTGATGGGTGGAATGAGGGCTGGTTTTCAGTTCCCTGAGCCCCCTTTGTGAACATTTTCAAATGGATCTGGTAGAGGAATTCCCAAGGGACTGTAGAGACCAGGGCGGAGGGGCCGGATGAGGTTGACGGTACACCAGGCTGGGTGCCATGAGAAACATGGCTGTTGGCTGCTTGGTGAAACCTGTCTCCTCGAGGACAGGTTGCAGATCTGTGCCTGTCTGAGCCAGCACCGACAAACTCATACTGTGTTTCGTGAGAAGCTGGATCAAGAGAATGTGTATGAATGGGCAAGTATCCATCCTCATTCCTGGGGAGAAAAAAACAAAAAGCAAAGGCAGTTCCTTCTCTGGCTGATGGGTTACTAACACCATCTTCAAACATGAAGAACTCAGTGTGGGCTTCTCTTGCACTTTCTTGAGTTTCCGCTTCTTTCCCTGGTTTCCCCACAACTTTCTGCTCAGGCCTCCATTCCTTCTCCTCCTTCAGACCTTCAGAAAGTCCCAAGCTCGGGTCAGGGTCTCTACGGTTTGCTTTCATTTCACATCATCTGCTGTATCTGAGGCTCTTTCAGGTCTGGGCGAGTGTCTGCATTCTCTCCTGGACCCCAAAAGCTAGTTGTCCTCCATGACATGGAAACCAACGTGGAAACACAGCCCCACTTCCTTTTTCGGCTGTTTGGATGGGGAAGGAAGTTAGAGCTGGCAAGATGATTTGATATTTAGTAGGGTGGTGGGGGGCCGGGGGCGGAGGGGGTCACAGGGAACTGATACTCGGGTTCCCTCAGTATTTGTTGGCTGAGACTATCCGAAACATGCCTTACCTCCCAATTCAGGACATGCAAATATCCTCATTCATATATGAATGCATCCAGAACTTGATTGCATGGTTTATGCCAAACATTTTCTATTTTTTCTTTGTTCTTTTGTCAAATACTTAATACTTAATACAAATACTTAATACTGTCGTATTAAGCTGATTTCAGACTTTATTAATGGGTCTTAATCAAAAGTTGGCAGACTACTCCCTTAGACAGTAGTTCGCAGTAAAAACCTCTGATGATCTCCCCCATGATTATATGGCATGCTTATTAAAATTCAGTTTTCTAAACCCCACCCAGACTTGCCTGCTCAGCATTTTCTGGGACTGCAGTGGATTCTTTTGTGCCCTAAAGACTGAGGATCACGCCTTTAGTTTTTGCTAAAGAAGGTGATGATTCTGTTTCAGTGAAATCATGGGCAGCAGCTGGGTGGCAGGGGAAAAAGGAAATGAGGTTGTATCTTCAGCTCTGCAGCTTCTGGGTTTTATCTTCAAAATGAATTCTGGTTTGTACTATAGTTTATCCCAGATTCTTTCTCTTTACAGATAAGGAGCCTGTGATCTTGCTATAGTTCATTGATAGCCCTGCTTTCCCTTCTGATGCTTAAATATCCTTTATGTCCACTTAATCTATTTCTGAGATGAAGTCTCGCCTTACTTCTTTGCATACTTTGAAGCAAAAAAGATTTTTCTTCTGTAGAATAGAAAGTTCCCCACATTCAGAACATTTGGCTCCTTTTTTTTTTTCTTTTGGTCATTTGAACATTTCCTTTTGCCCTGTCATTTGTGTTTTTAAATAAAATCATATTCCTTAACTGTATGTAGTTATTTGTATTTACATTTTACAGAAAGGTTTTTAAAAATCCTTTTCAGCATCTGCATTTATTTATGGCTGCTGGTGGCATGACCCGGGGATATTGAAATCATCTGCTAGGACCCCCCTTTATTTTTTATTTATTTATTTTTTAAAGATTTTATTTATTTATTTGACAGACAGAGATCACAAGTAGGCAGAGAGGCAGGCAGAGGGAGAGAGGGGGAAGCAGGCTCTCCGCTGAGCAGAGAGCCTGATGCAGGGCTTGATCCCAGGACTCTGAGATCATGACCTGAGCTGAAGGCAGAGCCTTTAACCCACTGAGCCACCCAGGTGCCCCCCACCCCCGTGTTTCTTATAGCTGCTTTGGCTGCTGTCAACTTTTCCCCCAGCCAAGTTCAACTTGCATTTTCAATGTATCTGAATGCTTTGAGAGGGAAGCTTTGTTTTTCTTGATATGAGAAAGTTGTTCTTGTCCTTGTAAGGAGGGTCCCTTGCAGTGCCTGATGGCAGCTTCTTCTGCAGTATTCTCCCCGAGTCGAGAAGAGAGGCTCAGCCCCAGGAGGAAATAAGAAATGGCAGAACATATCTTATTCAGACACAAGTGTCTTTCTTCACCAGATATTTGGAGTTGGTACTCCAGATCAGATGAGTCTTCATGGCAGGCCTCGACCTTCTCCAAAGAGCTTGTGTCGAATTGTCTTACTGTGGAAGTCACGAGAAGCTAAAAATGACACACTGGATAGACGCACCTTCTGCTTTTGCCTACCCCTCTTTGCTAGCTCCAGTTTCTCTTCCTCCAGGTGAAGAGGGGTAAATTAGAAAGAACACAGACTTTGTCGTCAGGCAGACTGAGGTTTGGTCACAGTCTGACAGGCAGCAGCCATGTCCCTTCTCGGAACCTTGGTTTTCTCCTTTAGCAAAGGAGGGGGCAGGATCCTGCTCAGGAGAGGAGCCTTCACAAATAGCATTGCCCCTGGGGAAGTCGCCGTCCTTCCGAGTCTCACCTCAGTCAGGCAGACACCCAGAAAATGAGGTCTCCACAGCCTCCCAGCCTAAAGAGCGGATTCAGCCTCAGAGCCCCCGAGATGGAGATGTAAACCAGGGTGGAAATCTGTGTGCGGACAGGTGGATGAGTGTCTCGTTACCAGTCACTACCTCAGTCTGATGAACATATGCTCTCCCTGTAAAACCAGGGCCGGCTGATCATCAGAAGGTTGTTGGGGGAACGTGGAATTGTAGAATAAGGGTTGGAGTCTACATTATATGCTTTAAATAAGTAACGGTATTCAGCCCTGACAGTCCTTGGAATGGATTCCCTCAGCTTCCTTTGTCTATGGTCCTATTAAAACATACAGGGGCAATGCAATGTAAAAGATATAGTTCTTTTTAAAAAAATATTATTTGAGGGGGCAGGGACAGAGGGTGAGAATCTTTTTTTTTTTTTAAGATTTTATTTATTTATTTGACATAGAGATCACAAGGAGGCAGAGCGGCAGGTAGAGAGGGAGGCAGAGAGGGAGAGAGGGAGAAGCAGGCTCCCTGCCGAGTAGAGAGCCCGATGCGGGACTTGATCCCAGGACCCTGAGATCATGAGCTGAGCCGAAGGCAGCAGCTTAACCCACTGAGCCACCCAGGCGCCCCGAGAATGAGAATCTTAAGCAGACTCCCAGCTGAGCCTGGGGCTGGTCACTAGGGCTCGACCTTACAAGCCTGAGATCATGACCTGAGCCAAAATCAAGAGTCAGTCACTTAACACTGAGCCACCTAGAGGCCCCAATATAATTCTCAGAGAAATGATTGGCTCATGTCAAAAATTTTCCTATGCTTGTTTAACCCTATGAAGGGAAATGACCATGGGACGATAAAGCTTGTCCAAAGGGATGGATAGGTCTCCGTCAGTGGCAGCGGCGAGGAGGAGGGAAGGAAGAATGCTAGAATAAGATTTCCGAGCTGGGATTAAAGCTGCCCAGTGACTTTTATAGAGAAATAAAAGCCAAGCCTCTGAGGTCGTCTTTTCATCTGCAACTCTACGTGGCCTCCTCAGTCTGCATCTCACTACCTTTTAGCAAGTTGCCATCCGCCTTGGCTGGGCCTGAGCTCTGGGCACTAGAAATGTAAATCCCAACAAAGTTACAGTCCCCCAGACCCAGATGACCCTCCGGCGGTGTCAGGGCTCCAGTGTGCGTTACTTCCTAGTTTTTGATCTTCATCTTGGCACTTGGTCGAGGACCTCTTCAGAAATGTTAATAGCTTCCTTTAAGTCTAGCTCTGGCCGGAGATCATGCATATCTTCCTCATGTTTTTATGTCTCTCTGTGGTGATCAAATATATTCATTTATAGGTTGTAAGATATTGTATTTTATCTAGGATGTTCACTCACAAATGGCTTGCTCTCTGAGGGTCACTCTGGTCCCCTGGTCCTTGGAGAGTAGCCTGCCCAACGTCTTCCTTCCCCCCTGTTCTGTCCTCTGACCTGTCTGGCTATCATAAGGAGTACATTGATAATGGTCTTGCCTAGGGCTTGTTTCTTTCTTTCCCTTAGATAGACACAGAGCTCTCTCCTTGTTCTGAGGATCTTTGACGTGTCTGACCACAGCAACACCTGGAACGAGGAAGAAAATGGAGACTGTCAGCGCTCAGTGCAGCAGGGGTCTGGTCTGTTCTATGTAACTTGTCATGCTTCCTGAATGGCAGCGAGATCCTGGCCCTGCATTCCCACAGGGCCAGAGGATGAGTGGAAGGCATGCCTCCCACCCAGCGAAGTAGGTGGCCCCTGGAGCAAGGAGGCCCATAGATCTGAGGAGAACAGAGGTTGGTGGGGTGCAGAGGGAATCGGAAGGGTCAAGAACTGGAGGAGAGCCAGGCCAGGGCAGAGCTTGGAGCCTGAAAGCAGAAGCAGAAGGAGCAGGTGCTGAGTAACCAGTGGGCAGTCCTGAGAAAAACCCTGGAACAGAGACTCTGCCAGCCAACTAACTTGGTGGTGGCTGTGGCAAGGGGAAGGGGCCGGGGGCAGGGTTGCTGGGTGAACTGGGGAAAGAGACCCTGGGCCCTGGGGCCTCCACTCAGTTTATCCCAAAGATGTTGCCAAAGTTTCTTGGTCTCCTTACGGAAGAATTCAAGAATAAATGGCACACAACATGGTGGACAAGTGACACAAACATTGAAGTGTATTAAAGTGAAAGTATACTCTGGAGATGGGAGATCAGGCAAGTGAGAGAGAGAGAGAGAGAGAGAGCGAGAGAGAGAGCAAGGGAGCTGCTGCGCACTCTGGAGTTTGGGTTTTTGTTTTTTATTGACAGTTGTTAACAGCGGGTGGAGATGCAGAGTTTCATGTGTTTCCTTCCTTCCTTGGTCAGGGGTTTCCTGTCATGGCATCCGCCATCTTGGGCTTGTCTGGTTTGGTCCAGCTTCTTGCAGAGGGCTGCCAGGATGGGCCTCTGACTTTCCTGATAGCTGGCCATGGCTTCCTCGGCGCTGGCCTCCAGACATCCTGTTAGAACCTAACTAACTGCCTTCTGAGACCACAGAGTTGGCAATAACTAGGGGACCAAGGTGCCCATGGCTCGGTTTGATCTCCTGGAGAACCTGGAAGACAGATCTAGCTCTTTGCTCTTTGATGTGATGTGAAATGGGAGAGGTGATGTTGCTCTGACATGAATGGGGGAAGCAGCACATAAATCCACCTCAGATCTTAAGAACTGTGACACTCCCTTGCCTAGGACTTGGCTCTCCAAGGGCCAAGTCAGCCCTTACTTGCTCCTACTCCAAGCCAGTCTCCAAGCTACTGAATCTCTCCTTGTTGAGCCTCTACTTTTCAAGCCTGTGGTGCCACACGCTTGCCAGGAAGCAGCAGGAGGCAGTGTTTGAAGCAGCTGTCCCTTGCTCTCCTCTGCCAACGAGGCTCCCCAGACAGGAGGGCAGCAGCTGCCTTTCCCGACCCAGCTTGTCTTGATGCCCACTTTTGAGTGGCAAAAACTGAAGTCACTTCCTCTTGGGCTGGAAGGATGCAGTTGGGAAGGCCATACCTTTTTTTTTTTCTTCCAGCCCCACAAGGAATATAGGATTATCCTCAAAGCTAACATTCCTTGAATTAGCAGGTTTAAAGGAAGAAAGCTGCCCCAGTGGTGTCTGTAAGAATAAACCCAAGTGCCTGGTGATTTATGGGGAAACTAGTACCATCTCTGAGAAATAGGTGTTGGTTTGGCCCTTAAGGCATCAGGCCAGGGACTGAATGGTAGGAAGGCGGCCAGGGCTTAGAAACTGCTTCTGCGATAGCCGTCACTTGCTGTGACTTGCTCAAGACAGTAGACACATCACCTTTAAAATCCAAGGAGGGAGAATTGCTTCTGCTACTTAAAGATTTTCACGTGTGTCAAAACCGAAGACAGAAACATTAGGATTCTACTCTTTGCCTTGGGGACATTGTTCAGACATGTGAATAGACTTGCTTAGAAATAGAAAACAAGGCACAGCTTGAATTGTGGTGAACCCTTTCGCCTCCCGTTAAAGCTTCTGTTCTCAGGAGGGTTAGAAACAATTGCACTGTGCAGTGGCGAACAGTTAAAATTGAACCGAGCTTTGTAGAACCACGTTCTTGCCTAGAGTTAATGTTCCAAGAGTCTCATTGGCCCTTTTCAGAACAGGAAAATCTAGCCTTGGGTTCATAGCCCAGGTTTTGCAGCTGAATCTTCCGGTCAGCACAAAACAGAGACCCCACGTGAAGAATCTTGATTCCCATGAGCCAGAGTGGACCACGAAGAGCTCGCAGAGCAGGACTTTATGCAGACGTTCAGGGAAAGGCACAAAGGGGCCCCGATCAGAAGAAATGTAGCAGGCATGATCAATTATTCATCTTTAGCTGGTTGGGCAGTTGGAAATGGATAAAGGCTGCCTGACCAGTTAGGAGATTATATGTCCAGGGGGAAAAAAATGACAATGTAGTGGAAGGAACACAGTAAATGAGGTCAGATACTTTTCCACTCCTGCCTCCCAGAGCTTCTGTATCACAACTAGACAAGTACGTCCATCACCTTCTTTAAGAGTCAGTGTTCTCATTAACAGGAAGGGAATAATTCTGCTGCACAGAGTTACTAGTTCAAAAGCAATCATATAGAAGAAAGTGCCTGAGTAAGGAATTCATCTGTGGCAAAAAAAAAAAAAAGACTTAAGCCTTGGAATCCTTTGGATTCTTTTTGGATAGGAAATAAATCAGAAGGAACTACCACCAATCTCCACACGAGCAGGAGGGCAGCAGTGACACGGCAAATTGATGGTCGCTGCCGTGAGAGCGGCTAGCTGTACTCCCCATTTTTGTGAATTATTGATTCCAGGAATCTTATCTGTTGTGTCACTTTAAAATAATTTCTTTTTTGTTATTGGCTCTCTCCAGGAGATCAATAGAGTTGGCTATGAAAATTCCGTTTCCTCTAACCTTAGGAAATCCTTCCAGAGAAACAGATTCATCTCAAATGTAAACCATTGATTAGCCTCTCATCTTGAAGAGTTTGCCATCTGGTCTAAGGCTCTGAAACACCAAGCCTCTCAGCCAGCAGCGCTGACCTTCAGGGAGCTAATCCGTTAACCTGCTCCGGCTGACATCCAACTTCGAATACTTTCGTTAATGTATTACCCACTGACTGGGGTTGGCGGTATTTGGTGCCTCTCCTGAGTTCTGGCGATGGAGCTGACATCCTAGAACCAGGCCAGTTGAGCAATGAAGAACTTCACTGTCATTCCAGGCCCGCACTAAATGTACCCCTCCCCCCCCCCATGCAAGGCTCCTGGTTCATTGTGTCAGAAAACCGGTCTCAGATCGAAGAAGTGGGCTCCTTAATGTCCATCGCAAGCCTAGGCTTTGCAGCCCTCACTTTCGGAGGCACTGAGAGAGTGGCTGGACTGTAGGGCATTTAGATGCCAACCTACTTACCCAACCAGCCATGAGCACAGGGTCCCTAGCACCTTCCCCTGTATCTAGCAGCAAGTGGAACAGAGAAGTAGGAGGCACCAGCCTCTAGGAGCCGTGATTTTCCCTGCCCCAGGCAGGCTGCTTGTCACATGGTGAGAACACACGCAACTAGAAACAAAGATGCATGCGGTGCCGAAGGACAAGAAATCCCACAGAGAAGGCACAGGCAAAGCCAAAGAGGGCCATAGAAGCAGCAACTTTGAGCAAAGAGATTTCATCTACCAATAAAGAGGGCCCCCAAATGGCAGGCTATCACCAATCCTGTTAGCCATTTCTTACTTCTCTTCCTCCTCCTGCCCCCAGTTTGGCCTTCCTTCCCCATTCCTCACTCCCTCCCTTTGAGAAAGGAGCATGAGGATGGGTGGGGGGGGGACTAGAATATGACCTAAAAATGTTTCCTCCAATGAAGGTGCTTTGGAGGAGTGGCTGATTCCAGACTGGAAGCAAGAAATATTCATGATGAGTCATGAGATCTTGAGCCAGAAAGCAAAAAAGTTATCACCACAAATGAGTCATATCAAAAGGACACAGAGGTTAACCTGAAAGACTCCCCTTAGCCAAAGATGAGAAAATTTGAGCACACAAAAGAATAATGATGAAAATTACTTGAAATACAAACATCTATATGAAACCCATGTGTTCATAGTGATACTTAATGAAAGTCATCCCCCGCACACACAAAAGATGTCTTTGGGACACCATTAGAAGTGTTTAGTGTACTAATGCCCTATACTAAAAAGGAAAGAAAAGAATTAACATTCATTCTGCTTTTCTGGCAGATCAGTGTGCACATCAGAATAAAAAGCACTGTTTGAAGAGAGGACAGTTCTTTATGAAAGAATTCTAGCTAACAAATATGGAAGATATTATGAGATTAGAAAAAGACTATCACTCTGTAACCCCTAATGAAATTATTCAGACACTGGTCATCAATGGTCAAAAACATTTAGATGAGGGTGCCTGGGTGGCTCAGTGGGTTAAGCCGCTGCCTTCAGCTCAGGTCATGATCTCAGGATCCTGGGATCGAGTCCCGCATCGGGCTCTCTGCTCAGCAGGGAGCCTGCTTCTCCTCTCTCTCTCTGCCTGCCTCTCTGCCCGCTTGTGATCTCTCTCTGTCAAATAAATCAGCAAAATCTTAAAAAAAAAAAAACCATTTAGATGAGAGGGGGAGCCTTCCAATGAAGGCATTAAGCTGTCCTCCCCTGGACCCACCCAAAGTGGGACAACTAGACATTGAATCTTGTGATGTCGTAGGGAGCACCCTGTCGTATCCGTGATCCATTCACATCCCTCCCCACAAAGCTGACTCTGACTCCAGTCAAGGACCCAGCCAGGGTCACTTCCATGTAGAGGGACACAAGGACTGGAAGAACACAGTGCAGGACAAATACAGTTCCCGGCAATAAATCAGCAGCGTGGTGCCATGCTCTAGACAAGAGGACTTCTAGAAAACTCATGCTACTGCGTTGACCTTGGGATACTGATCTGAAAAAAAAAAAAAAAAAAAAAAAAAAAAACTCTAAAAACCACTTTTGAGACGATCAGGGACGTTTCATTATGGACTAGGTATTGGAGGATATCAGGGAATCGGTGAATTTGTGAATGAATTCGTACATCCAGGGTATGTAAAAAGAGTGATCTTTCTTTTTTAGACAGTCATCCTGAGGTATGTAGGAGTGAAATGACTTAAGGATTGGCATTTGCCTTAAAATAATCCCCCAAAGAAGAAGAAGAAAGAAGGGGGGTGGAGCCCATGGGGCAAGCTCTTGATGGTTTTTGGATCTGGGAGATGAGCACATGGGGAATCGTTGTTTGTTCTAGCCTCTCTGCTCTTGAATACATTTTGAATGTTTTCCATTAAAAAATAACTTTCTCCTAACTAAACTTACTGTGGTAATGATTTTGATATATATATATATATATATATATATATGTGTGTGTGTGTGTCAAATCATGATGCTACCTTAAGCTTATACAGAGCTGTATGTCAATTATATCACAACAAAACTGGAAGTTAAAAATTTTTTCTGCCCCGCCTTAGGAAAGAGGCAGGACTCTTCCTATCCTGTGGCCTGAGGCCAAATCATAACTAGAGAGGAACCTCAAAATTCTTCTCTATAATGAGTGCTTATTAATCAACCACCTTCTAGGTATAGAGAAGGTGTGCCGTGGGGATATCTGAGCTTCACAGCCACTACACTTGGGTTTGAACCACTTCTCTGTGGAGAAGTTTCTAACCCTCCATGTGCTTTCATATTCCCAGAGCTTCCTCAGCCCTTAGGCAGGGCCGGCTTGGCTGCGATGTTTAACCTCGGTGACCACACGGTGGCGCCATTGGAACTTCGAACTGGCCCGGACCCCAGCCCCCCTCCTGGGGGAGCCTTGAGAATTCCCCGCAGAGCCCTGGGGCGGGAGAAGGTGGGGCGCCGCTTGAATTAAATCCCTCTTGGTTCAAGCTCACAGCACATCTTAGCCAATTCGAACTGGCTTATAATTTCAACCACAAACCACAAGAGATGCTGGACTTTATAGGAAGCAAACAGGGTTGCTGGAGGGGAGGTGGCGGTGTGGGGGGGACTGGAATGGGGTAACTGGTTGACGGGTATTAAGGAAGGCACTGGGTGTTAGATACAACTGATGAATCACTAAACTCTACCTCCAAAACTAATTTTTTTTAAAAAAGTTTGTCAAAAAACAAAAAACAAAACCTAGTCATTTCATTATTTGACAAGCACTAACCCTACTATGTGGCAGACATCATTTTAGGCATTCAAGGTATCAGTGAACTAAAAAAAAGATTCTTTCCTCACCTCAAGGAGCTTGGGATCTGGGTGCCTCTTCCACATACTCTCTAAGACCCATCTGAGCCCAGATCACCAAAAGACTCCCCGTCCCCTCCTGAGTTTTGGTGGGGAGGGAATGCTCTCACTCATGCAGTTTGAACCTCCATCTCTCCCGTGCATTATCACAGTCCATGTCTCACGGGGGCTGGGTTTTACTAAGCGACACACACATACACACATTTACACACACAATGACGGAATGAGCCTGCAAAGAGTATCATCCCATTAAACCTTAGTTCCCTTGATTCGTCTTTTCAGAGCGTGTGATAGCCCCCCTGTATGCCCAGAACCACACCCAGCAGGGATACCCAGGGATCTGCAGTGGCCAAGTCAAGTGAGTCAGGGCAAGGTCTGAGACTCGGCATTTTAACATGCTCCTGAGAGATGGTGTTGTTTCTGGACCTCACTGGAACTTGCAAAGCACATTTTTTTTTTCCTCTTTAAACAAAGTTGCAGCAGACTTGTGGCCCGTTTCCTTCTAGTGCCCTTGTAGGAAAGAGGCAGGTGGCAATAGAACATTTATATATCTTAATTCATAGGCTCTAAGGAGCCATGGATTATGAAACACACCTGATTTCAGAGATTTTAAAATATGAAAAATAAAGCTAAAAAATAAAGCATATCTTAAAACCTAGAAAATAAAGCTTTTTGAGTGACAGTAGTGTAGAATGGTTAAGTGTTTAGTGTCTGGAATCAGACAAACAGGGGCCCCACTATTCATTACCTTTGTGACCTTGGGCAAATGACTTAACCTCTGTAAAACTGAATTTCCTCACCTCTAATATGGCAATAACCACAAGGGCTGTCTGGTGAGTAGTATAGACTCAGCCAGCTTGATATTTTAGCTCTTAGCACAGCAAAATTTAAAACAACAACAACAACAACCATTAACACCATTTTTTGTAGTTCCTTCAGTATTCTCTACTTCTCTGAAATAAACTAGCTGGGTATAAAAAAATGGACCTGTTTTATCTTTACCTTTGGCCCTCTGGAGCCCTGAAGTTTTTACTATTTTACAAGAAAATATTCATGTAGTTGAGTGAAAATAAAACCCTTTTTTTAAAGAAATTAGAGTAAAACAATGTATCAGCCCAGATCAGTACTTGAAGAGGGCATCTGTTTATATGGAAGGCATCAGGCAAAACCTAGTGACATCAGTGACCAGCTTAAGACATTAAATGAGCACCAAGTACTTCATATGCCTCCTGGCAGGGCCTGGCCAGCAGGTGATCTGTAAATATTACACAGAAATGTGTTTGCCTCTGGAAGGCAGCCTTTTCTCTCTCTCATTCACTGCTGTCCCCCAGCACCCAGAGCCGTCCTTAGAACAGGGTAGGGACTCAGTCCACAGTTGGTGAATGTTTGCATGATTGGCTGAATGTCTGAGCCTCAGACTAACTCTTCCAGGTGGTCAGATGGGAGGCACAAGGATCGGGGGAAGCCTTGGCTGGCAGGTGGCTGTAGGAGCGGAGGGCACCAGTGAGGCCCATATCCAGGAAGGGTGAAGGACTTGAGTTGCTAAACCAAAGCCTGGTTGCTAGTCAAGCTGGACCCCAGAGCAACATGTTGGTTACAAGAACACTTTCAGCTCTTTTAACTCAATTTGTGGTCAGTACTGACATTGATTGGAATACCAGAACAAATCAAATGATGGGCTCCAGGCTGGCATTTGCTCAAAGGAAGGTGATACACTGAGCACTGTCCCCAGAGCAGCATCAGGCAGGGTGGGCAGGAAGGAAGGGCCTTTGGCTTTGTCCTGACACCCAGCAGGTGCAATGGGCTGCTGCTGGCTGCTTGGGACAGCAGCGTGCCGCTCCAAGAAAACAGAGAAGTGCACCTGCCGGGGGTGGGCGTGGGGTGGGGAGAGGGGAGGACAGCTTTTTCCCTTCTCCTTCCTTCTCAGTTCTGGGTGGGACTTGACAAATTCCAAGCCTGTTCTCTGAGAAGGGAAGAAGGAGCTGCCTAATATATTACAAGTCTATGATGTTACTGAATAAATTAATTTGCAAAGATTGCTGGACAAGAAGTTTCACACACAAAAGTCTGCAGCCAAGCTGAATGCGTCCTTCGCATGCTCTCACTTTCCAGGTGACCCTGTACAAGAGCTCTGACATGGAGGACTTTGGGTTCAGCGTCGCAGATGGCTTGCTGGAGAAAGGAGTGTATGTCAAGAATATTCGCCCAGCTGGGCCAGGAGATCTTGGTGGCTTAAAGCCCTATGATAGACTCTTACAGGTAAGACCGCAGGTGACCTTTTTGCTTAATTTCACTTCTCAAAGTCTTACTTGATCAATGCCTGCCCATCTTTCTTGGCCTCAAGATGAGATTAGGGGCCCTTCCTATATGGGGTAGAAACTTTCTCTTTAGGTAGAATTTACCAGTTAATCAAAATTGTCTCCTATATGGGGTAGAAACTTTCTCTTTAGGTAGAATTTACCAGTTAATCAAAATTGTCTGGTTTCCTGTATATGTTCCCCAGCAGATTATAAACTTCTTGAGAACTTATGCTCCCATTTCCCCTTATACAATACTTGATATCTCAATGTCTCACACAATTTCTCTGAAAGCGAAAAGCCAGATCTTGTTTAGTGAGCAGAATGCTGTCATGGTCAGGAATAATTTCAGTGAACCAAGCCCATCCCTGATTTTATTCACAATTTTTAGGAATAGCATTTTGTAGGCAAAAGGGAGGGTTGACATCAGTCTTGAGAGTGTGTTTAGCTGGAATGAGTCCAGAACCAAAGAGTTGACTTTCAGAGCACGAGGCTGTACTAAGGGCGGTTGGCTTTCCAACACGTGTTCACCAAGGCGCGTTATCATTGACCAGTTAGGTAGTTTTAAAACAAATTCTGGTTATTTTTACAATGGCAGCAGAACAGTTGGTCTTATCTTGGCATTATGGGATGCTTTCATTTTTCACAGATACTGTAGTATTTGTTGAATTAATAAATATTTGCTGAATTAATGGTTACTTAACCACTCTGTGGCTCTTCCCAATCGCTAAATTGGGGATATGCTGTCCCTCCTTCCATAGACAGTGAGACTATTATAAAGTAGATTCAGACTGTGAGGGCCTTGAATGCCACGAGAAAGCTCTTGGATTTAACCCTCAAGGATATCAACTTCTTAAGCAGAATAATGACATCGTTCGTAATTGAGAGCGACAATAGAATAATACTATGGGTGGATTGGAGTAGAATGGGGAGGGGGGAGACCGCAGGGAAGGAGACCAGATGCCTGTGTCAGACCTGAGTCCTTTTTCCTTCAATGCATCCTGATAGAGCAGCCTTGGGGGCAGGGGGCAGTTTGGAGACGTTGCTCAGAAGAGACGTTAAAGCCCAGCAGAGCTGTTAGAGCCAGAATTAGGAGACTGAGGACACTGAAGTCATGTTTTGGATACAGTTACCTATGGTGGGCTTAGAGAAAGAAAAAGGAGAGAATCAAGGCTAGAATCCTGAGAAAAACAAATTTGAAGGACAGGAAGAGATAAAGGCAGGAAAGAACTGAAAGTGAATCAGAATAGTAAGGGGATCAAAACAAAGCGGTGTCACAAAGTGCCAAGGAAGGAGTTTTCAGGGTGAGCGGGCGTGAAGCGCGGCCAGTGCTAAAGGCCAAAGTGGACGAGACCTGGAGACACCATTTGGGTATTGGACATTTGGGGTCAGTGGTACAGTCTAAGTGTCAGGTTCCAGACGTGAGAAGATTGAGTATGAAAGGCAAAGAGTGGAAGCAGCTTGTAGATGGGTTGAAACTCCTTGCTGGCGAAGAGTAAGGAGAAATCAAAGACGAGCACATGTACAAGCTGAGGACAGGAATGGGTTCACTTGCAAGAGGCAGTTCAACAGCACAGTCAAGAGCATAACTTCGGAGTCAGCCAGACTGCCTGGGAGCCCATCCGAGCTGGGCCACTTAACCACTACTGTTCTGAGACAAATCTCTTCACCACTCTGACTCACTTACCTCATCTGGAAACCGGGGGCAACGTTCAGCCCTTGGAGCATGAGCAAGGCAGCCTGCCCAGAATGGGGATGTTGGGAGGTGTCCCTGTTCCCAGCTCTTAAGGGCTTTACGATTTAGTAGCCAAGAATAAGTCAGCCAACGGCCACCTCTGCGTGTGGTCAGAGAAAGGAAAGACCTCTCAGCACAGGCTGCTCCTTTTGGCACCTTCAACCTGTTACACAGGAAGTGTTACTCGGTGTGGAGAATTACAGCTGTAATTCAAAATGGCTCTTCTTGATTTTTCAGGTTAATCATGTCCGAACGAGAGACTTTGACTGCTGCCTTGTTGTGCCCCTCATAGCAGAATCTGGTAATAAGCTGGACTTGGTTATTAGTAGAAACCCACTGGCTTCACAGAAGTCTATAGAACAGACTCTACCGGGAGGAGAATGGAGTGAACAGAACAGTGCTTTTTTCCAACAGCCTAGTCATGGTGGTAATTTGGAGATACGAGAACCCACTAACACATTATAGCAATGCTTTTTATAAAGCAGGACAAAAGACAATATCTACATGGTGCTAAAAAAAAATCCCTTTGAGATTTCTGTGGCATTTAAAGCACAGATATCACGTGGCATTAACCGCAAGCACAGGGGTCTTTTAAATCTCTCTCATGGCTCATGTTCACTTCCCCTTTCAAGCTGAAGAGGTTTCTTTCTTAGTGACCGCTGTGGTAGAGGGTTCCGTGCCAGGCCCAATGGTAGAGAAAAGGAAAACTACATAGGCCGCCCCTTCCCCGCAATTAACATCAGAGGAAGTTTTTTACAAGTTCATCTTCCAGTCACTTTTTAAAAAGAGAAATGTCTGTTTGAAAATATTCTCTATGACAATTTCCTTAAGTCACTTTGAAATCAACAGTTTCTTACTATGAAGCCGTCAGTGTTAAGAACCTGACCAACAAGGCTTGCACAAAGCTGGCTCTCCTAGGGGAACTGGGGTTTGAGATGCGGCTGGGACCGCTGCCATGGGAGGGTCCAGGTGGAACATTATTTGAAACGTTTCAGCGACGATGCACGTAGGAGACCATAATAGGTGGTGGTAAATGTTTTGCCCCAATATAGGAATGATTTTAACTAAGATGTATGCTATTCCCTATGCAACAAATTAACAAACAGGATATGTCTTGTGACCTGTTTTTGTTTTTGTTTTTTTAAGGACACACTTTTAATAGCTGCGAATCTCTGATAATGGATTAGCGTGCTTAGTAACACTGAGAAGTAGTTATTTTTAAAACTCCAGACTAAGAATTTAAGAGAGAATGAAGAGTCTATTACAGTGAGGTTTACCTTAATGATAGGCAGATCAAACTCATCTTGCTTGCCATGTTTTGAAAACTGGTTACAGAGGGGTGGACAGCACATGTACGTTTGAGATGACACTGGACTGTCTTTTGTTCTGAGCCATGCTACTTTACTGAAATTGTAAATACATTTTTCACGAAAATGCATTGCCAATTATCACCATCCCTCAAAGCAATAAACTGTGACAGTTGCTTTTAAGATGTTCGTCAGCAACTGTTCTCATTTGTTCAGATCTTTTGAATAGTTACGCTAATAACTGTTATTTGGTGAATATTTAAAAAAATAGATCTGTATATTGATTGTAGAATCTCCATATTGAAATTATTTTCCAAACATTTTCATTTTGGTCAATGGTTCCAACAACTGCTTAGGTAAAGCATTTGAACACTGTGTCCTTTGTTTAAGGAGAAAGCTCACCTTTCTTTTTGTGCAGAGAAATATATTATTTCGGACATATTTCACAACCCGCCAGGGCAAGAGAGTATAAAGCAGAATCATGTTAAGAGAAAAAGAAGATCATGAGTCACTTAAATATGTATTTTTATTTGTAACAAACAAGTATTAAGCTGTAAAGTATTTTTGTACAAATTTAATACTTTAATAGCATGGTATTTATCGTCTATGTATGGTTTTGGGGAATTCAAAATTGTTGCAAATATTTGTATGGAAAAAGAAATACTCTACCAAATGGAATAAACAGTGATTTTAAAAAGTCAAAATTATGACATGCAGTTTTTGGAATACTTTGATTATATTTTGGTATTCTAGATGAGCCCTACACAATGCTTACTGTACAGAATTTTCTAAAGAGGAAAGGTTTTGCCATCAATTTGAAAAGCGGCATGGAAGAATGGGAAGAGCATGGCTTTTAAAATCAGATCTCAGTTTGAATTCCAGCTCTGGTACTCACTCATAAAATTTAGTTTCTGTGAGTCAGTTTCCCCACCCATGGTATTGAAGGTCATATCTGCACCCCAGGACTGCTGTAAGGACAAGATGTAAAATATATGTCTAAGTCCTAAAACAGCCTGCAGACAGAACCCTCCCAGACTAATGATACATTTATTTTAGGTAACAAAGGCAGGTTTTAATTCAAGGATCATAATAGCACCTGCCCTCAGAGAACATTATATATATTCTATGAAATACATTTACATTAACTATTGAAATATACAAATTTTAATGTACACCATCTTTAAAAAGAAATCTACTCTGTAGTCCCAACATTTTCATTTTTGCAAACTATCTTGCAGGCCTTGTAAATTGACAGGAAAAAGGCAAGGATGTTCACCACCATCCAAGGATTCTCACCACTTCTATTTAACAATTTATTGCAGGTTCTAGCCAGAGCCTTAAGACAAGAAAATTAAATAAAAGGTATCCAGATTCGAAAGAAGTAAAACTATCTCTATCAGCAGATAATATAACCTTATGTATAGAAAATCCCAAGGAATTAACTAAAAACCTTTTAAAACTAATAAGTTTAGCAAGATTGAAAGATACTGAAAGATACATGATCAATCGTATTTCTATACAGTAGCAATTAACAGACCAAAAATAAGAAAAAAAATTCCACTGACATTAGGATCAAAAATAAAATATCCAGGAATAAGTTTAAGAAATGCAAAACAAAACAAAACAAAAATGCAAAACAGGGGCACCTGGGTAGCTCAGTTGGTTAGATGTCTGCCTTCAGTTTGGGTCATGATCTCAGCGTCCCAGGATCGACCCCCACATCAGGCTCTATGGGGAATCTGCCTCACCCTCTCCCTCTGATCCTCCTCCCCACTTGTGCGCCCATGCTCTGTCTCAAATAAATAAATAAATAAAATCTTTTTTAAAAATTAAAAAAATAAAAATAAAAAGTGCAAAACAAAATGTTGAAAAAATAAGAGGAGATATAAATAGACAACCCATGTTCATGGTTCAGAAGACTTAATATTAAGTTGGCAATTCTCCCCAGATCTATAGATTCAATACAATCACCCCTCAAAATCCCAATTGAATGTTTTGTAGAAACTGATAAACTGATCCTAAAATTCATATGGAAGTACAGGGGACTCAGAATAGTCCAAAATCCTTAAAAGAACAAATTGGAGGGCTCACTTTTCTTGATCTCAAAACAAAGCTAACAAAGTGCATGGTGCTGGCATAACAATAGATGTATACAGTAATGGAATAGAATCAGGAACTCAGAATCCAGAAAAAAACCTTCACATTTATGATCAATTCATTTTTGATAAGGGTGTCAAGACAAGTGAATGAGGAAGGAATAGTTTCTTCAAGAAATGGAGCTGGAAAAACTGGATATCCACGTGCAAAAGAATGAAGCTGGACTGTTACTTCACCATACACAAAAATTAACTCAAAATGAATCCAAGTGCTAAATGTAAAACCTAAAACTATTTAAATTCTTAGAAGAAAAACAGGAGTAAACTTTCATGACTTTGGATGGGCAGAAGTTCCTTGGATGTAACACCAAAGCATAAGCAACAACAACAAAAATGAGATACACTGGACATAATCAGAACTGAAAAATCTGCATCAAAGGACACCATCAATAAAAGTGAAAGTAAAATTCACAGAATAGGAATCTTTTTTTTTTTTTTTTGCAAATAACATTTCTAATAAGGGACCTTCTATGTAGAATATATAAAGAACACGTATCTTGATGAAAAGAAAAATAACCCAATTTAAAAATGGGTAAAAGATTTGAATAGACATTTCTCCAAAGAGGTCCTACAAATGACCAATAAGGACATAAAAAGATCATTAACATCATTAGCCATAAGGGAAATGCAAGTCAAAACCAGATTGCGGGAAGGCTGCCTGGCTGACTCAGTCAGTCAGTAGATCGTGACTCTTGAGTTGCGAGTTCAAGCCCCACACTGCATATAGAGATTACTCTAAAAAAAAAATAAAATAAAATCTTAAAAAAAAAAACCACATTGAAGTATCTCTTCACACCCACTGAATGGCTATAATCAAAAAGTCAGATAATAATAGGTGTTAGAGAGAATGTGAAGAAATGTGAAAATAAAATACAAAATGGTGCAGCTGCTTTAGAAAACAATCTGGCAGCTCCTCAAAAGGTGAAACAGAGTTACCATATGACCAAACAATTCCACTCCTAGGTATATAATTAAAAGAAATGAAAATACACGTCCACAGAAAAACTTGTACATGGATTTCAAAGTAGCGTTTTATAATAGCCAAAAAGTGGAAACAACCCAAATGTCTTTCAACTGATGAACAGACAAGTTCAATGTGCTACACCCACACAATAGCGTAGTATTTAGTAATAAAAGGAGAGGAAGGTCTTTTGCCTCAATAATGACAGCAAGATAGATCAGCGGCAGTTCTGCTGGGGCTACCTGCAAGAATTTGGCCAGAGTTCCTGATTTCTGCCCCATCAGCTCAAACCCACATGGTCTGATCCAGAAATACAGCCTCTATAGATGCTGCCAGTTTCCCCATCAGTCCGCAAAGAATACAGGCTTCATCAGGTTTGACTGAGTGAGCTTCCTTGCTTAGACGCTCCAAGACCTCTACCCAATAAAAGGAACAATGCTGGCTCTTTCTACATAGTATTTTTTAATCTTTAAAAAGTCCATAATAGCCAAACTGTGGAAAGAGCCAAGATGCCTTTCAACAGACAAATGGATAAAGATGTGGTCCATATACACAGTGGAATATTAGCCATCAGAAAGGACGAATACCCAACTTTTGCATCAACATGGACGGGACTGGAGGAGGTTATGCTGAGTGAAATAAGTCAAGCAGAGAGAGTCAATTATCATATGGTTCCACTTACTTGTAGAGAATAAGGAATAGCATAGAGGACATGAGAAGGAAAGGAAAAACAAAAGGAGGGGGGACCCGAGGGGGGACGAACCATGAGAGACTGTGGACTCTAAGAAACAAACAGGGTTTTGCCGGGGGTGGGGGGTGGTTTGGCCTGGTAATTAAGGAGGGCATGTATTGCATGGAGCACTGGGTGTTATAGGTCAACAAAGAACCTGGAAACACTGCATCAAAAACTAGTGACGTACTATATGGTGACTAACATAGTAAAAAATAATAATGAGAGAGAGAGAGAGAGAAGTAGAGCACTAATACCACAACAGAAAGTCCGAAATCATTCTGCTAAGTTAAAGAAGTCAGTCACAAAGGACCACGTATTATATGATCCCATTGTTACAAAATGTCTGGAACAGGCAAATGAGTAGGGACAAAACAAATTAGTAGTTGCCTACAGCTGGAGGGGATGAGGGGATCAGAGCCAAGAGGTACAGGGTTTCTTGGGGGGGAGCGGGGAGGGTGATCAAAATGTTCTAAAACCCATTGTGGTGGTACTACAACAACTTTGCGAATATACTAAAAGCTGTGGAGTTGTACACTTTAAATGGGTGAACTCTGTGTAAATTATATCCCACTGAGGCTATTTTTCAAATATTGGAATCACGGGTAAATTTTTTTCTTAACTTTTTCTTTTACCATTTAGCAATAAATAACACTCTAAATAATAATAAAAGTCACTCTGAGAGAGAATATTTTTCCCAAGTGGTGTGTTTTCAAAACAACGTATTCCTAGAAGAAATGACAATCATGTGACATGATGGTGTTAGATAATGCGACAGCAGTAATCATGCGGACTACATAAATGTATCAAATCAACACGGTGTGCACCTTCAACTTACACAGTGGTGTATGTCAATTATATCTCCAATTAAGGAAAAAAAAAAGTACTCCCAACTCGGAAGGCAATTTCCAGGAAAACAGTCCCGTGTGATGTGGGTCTGGCCAGCAGGGACGGAGCGAGCAGCCACGTTGCAAGTTGAACAACCAGCGGGAGACCCAACATCCTGAAATGTGTGTCAAAAACACAGGAGGTGTAATTACGGTTTCTCTTGACCATGGCTTCAAACCGCTGGCCGCAATCACCCACAATGATCACGGAAGTCAATAAAGGGATTATTGTAAAAATAAAACTTACTGAGTACAGTCTTTTAAAAAACCAAAAAAGACAACAAATTTTGCCTGCATTTATGTCCAGGGCTACCAATTCTCATGATGACTGATGCTGAAATCATTATGGTTTTCTCGGATCCAGTGAATTTAAAATATCTGCTAACACAAACACCTTAAAATAAAACTCCAGTTACAGACATCCTGTTTTGTGTCTTGAGAGTTTGAAGGTATGATGTTCATTTCGTGTGGAGTAGGAAAAAAGACAGAGAATTACTTTGAGCCATCTGAAACAAAATTAAGTTTCTTGATTATTTGTGGGTAAGAAAAGTTGCTTGGGGGTTAAACGATTTAGTCTCAAATTCTGTAGTCTGGAAGACACATGCGGAGAGGATTCTTCCACCTGTAAGGACAGCAGTAAAAATAGTTTTGTGAAAATATAGTTCACCCTATGTACTTCTATTCCAACTGACAGCTTCTATGGAAGACATAACACGTTCCCCCTCCCCCACCCTCCCCTTGGAAGATTTGAGCAGACCCGAGCTATCAGCTCCCTGTGGTATCCTCAGAACTCAGCTCTGGGATGGGCATGAAGAAGTGACCATTGGTTGAATGAGTACATATATATAATTTCTAATGGTGTGGCCCCTACATAATTTGGCGGCCCAGTTCAAAGATGTTCAAGATGACAAGTACAGAACATTAAAACATGTATGGGTGGTCTGAAGCACAAAGCCCCATGTGGCTGGCTGCTCAGGATGCACACCCACGATGCCAGCATCAGGTGTGGTAAGACGTGACAGGGCAAGACCCGCATTCCTGGTGCTATTGGTGATTCCCAAGCACAAGGCAATGGACCAGTATGGTCATGAGAAAGCTTCGCCATCATAGGGAAATGAGAAAAATAAGCACAATTCATCTTTCACAATGCTAAATCTGCTCAATTTAGAGCACTTGTAAGGGTTAACTTTATGTGTCAATTCAGCCAAGCCATGGTACCCAGATATTTGGTCAAACACCATTCTAGATGTTTCTGTGAACGTATTTTTAGAAGAGCTAAATATTTAAGTCAGCAGACGATGAATAAAGCAGATTACTCTCCATCATGCAGGGGGCCTCACTCGATCATTTGAAGGCCTTAACAGAAAAAAAAAAGACTGACCACCTCCTAGAAAAAGAGAATTCTGCCTGCCTTTGGACCCAAACTGCACTATCAACTCGGGGTCTCCAGTCTGGTGGCCTACCATGCAGAGATTTTGGACTTCGCAGCCTTTACAAGTATGAGCCAAGTCTTAAATAAATCTAAATAGGGGCACCGGGGTGGCTCAGTGGGTTGAGCATCTGCCTTGGGCTCACATGATCCCAGAGTCCTGGGATTAAGCCCCACCATGAGTCTCCCTGCTAGGCCAGAAGCCTGCTTCTCCCTCTCCCTCTGCTCCTGCCTATGTTCCCTCTCTTGCTGTGTCCCTCTTTATCAAATAAATAAACAAAATCTTTAAAAATAAATAAATAGGGGCGCCTGTGTGGCTTGGTTGTTAAGCATCTGCCTTTGGCTCAGGGCATGATCCCAGGGTCCTGGGATCCAGCCCCACATTGGGCTCCCTGCTCTGTGGGAAGCCTGCTTCTCCCTCTCCCACTCCCCCTGCTTGAGTTCCCTCTCTCACTGTGTCTCTCTGTCAAATAAATAAATAAAATATTTTTAAAAAATTAAAATTAAAATTAAAAAAAATCTAAATAGATGACAGATGATAAATAAGAAGTAGACAGGTAAAAAGATAGATAGGAATACAGACACAGCCTATTGGTTCTGTTTCATTAGAGAACCTTGACTAACACAAGAACTATCTTTATTTGGGATTTTTTTTTAAGATTTTATTTATTTGACAAGAGATCACAAGCAGGCAGAGAGGCAGGCAGAGAGAGAGGAGGAAGCAGGCTCCCTGCTGAGCAGAGAGCCCGATGTGGGCCTCGATCCCAGGACCCTGAGATCATGACCCGAGCTGAAGGCAGCGGCTTAACCCACTGAGCCACCCAGGTGCCCTATTTGGGATTTTATGATCATATCCTTCCTAGATTATTTTAAGGACAAAATGTAATTTTCTTTCAAAGAATTCTGGAAATCACTGCTTTATATGATAAACTTTAGAATATTTATACATACGCTTTTATTTAAAGGGACATTTTTGTGTTTCCCTTTTTGGTTGTGGAACATGAGGCCAAAAAAACCAAATCAAAACAAAAAAACCAGCGGGCGTTGGTGGTATAGTGGTGAGCATAGCTGCCTTCCAAAACAAAAAAACCCCACAACCCCAAAAAACAAAATCAGGACATTTTCTTTTAAAACTTTTTTTCAAAACCCAAAGCTGTTAACCCACAGAACTGAAGAAAAGTTTTCATCTAGGAGGGACTCTGTCATTTAGCACCTGCAGAATTTAAATGCTGATTTGGCTCTGATGTAGCCAT